>NW_028324156.1:3704451-4013155 GCF_054372755.1 Phalangium opilio
TAAACGTAAAAAAAGATCACGCGGAATATTATCGTACCCAGCAATTTTAGTTAAACTTTTAACAGTAGTTAATCTGGTTATCTCATTACGTAATCTGTCCAGGAATATGGGGAGGCAAATTTGAAGTTCCGATTTCAAATGGTCTCCTAGATTGCAAATGATTTGTCCCCTAAAAGATACTTGCATTATAGTTCCTACCGCTGAAAGGTTTTATTAAAGGGAGGGTGAAGTAGAAAATCAAGTGATTTTTTATCGATTCTTCTACTAATTACAAGACCAGTCTGCATAGTCAAACATTCAGGAAATACCAACTCCGAATGATTTTAAAATTCAAATTAGGTTCAGATTTTAAGGATAATTTTAAAGAAGGACCTCCGACCAATCGCGTAACGCCCTGCCTTTTTATTAACAAAATTCACGTGGCACGCTCCATGTCTCGAGACACGATTATCGCGTCGCGCGCGAATTTTATCAAATCTCGTGATAAATTTCATTCAACACAGAACGTGCCACGAGAATTTTGTTAATAAAAAGGCAGGACGTTACGCCATTGGTCGGAGGACCTTCTTTAAAATTATCCTTAAAATCTGAACCTAATTTCAATTTTAAAATCAATCGGAAGTATTTCCTGAATCTTTAACTATGCAGACTGGTCTTATAATTAGTAGAAGAATCGATAAAAAATCACTTGATTTTCTACTTGACCCTCCCTTTAAAGGAAAAGTACAGATAACATAACATTATACCTTAAAGTATTTTTCTAAATATAAAAGGAATTAAATATTGAAATAAATAAATGATCTCTTATTACAAAATAATTAGCATTTAATTAGTCTTAAAAATAATCAAGGATTACCGCGCCATCCGCCATTGCTTTAGTGGCGTCTGCTAGCCAGAACCCCTTACCCCCACGTGATTGGCTGAATTCTCACAGGCTGAGAGAGGTAATGGGTTCGGTTTAGCAGACGCCACTATAGCAATGGCGGTTGGCGCAGTAGTCCTTGATTATTTTTAAGACTAATTAAATGCTAATTATTTTGTAATAAGAGATCATTTATGTTTGTTTTTAATATTATTTTTCCTTAGAAAAAGGCCGTGTTTTCAAGGTATAATGTTATGTTACCTGACCTTATCCTATTTGTAAGTCTTACATGCACGAAATGGCTCTTTCTTTAACTTCCTGGTCAATATCGGCAGCTTTTAACCTAACCAGGGTGCATTCATAAATTTCATTGACAAAGGGAGTGAAATCAAAAGTGTAAGGCTGATCCAAAGGACGAATGACTTTAACCAATTGTTGCAAAACTAATAACGCCTCGGAGGTTATTTTGTAAAACGCATCCCCAACTGAATAAATTATGGGCTAGAAATAACGGAATTAAACTCTAATTACTCAAACTTAAGTTATTTAACACTCAAAGTTGATCTTACAGGAACGAAAGACGCGATATGACCATGAAACACTTCAGGGTTATGATGAGTTAAGAGACAATGAAGAAAAGTTAAGGTGTCAATCTTCATGTTTGAACTGGTGTTCTTATCACCCAGGGAATATTGAATTCCAGGAACTAAGGCCGGCATATGTTCAGCCAAAGCTCCGGGATAAACTAGAACAAGTTCAGTCAGGACGGAGAAACATCCTTGCCTAGTTTTAACGCTCTTTTCCTTCAACTGTTTGTGAAGAGCTTTAACAATAGCCGGAATCTGATTCTGTAGCATTGAAATTGGTCCTTCTTCGTGTTCCATAGCACTTGGATCCATCAAAAATGTTCCAGGTGGAACGGTAGGACGAGTTTGTTTCAAAAGAGCAATGTAGGCGTGAAAAATATCAACTTTAACATTCTCTTCCCTCTCTGAAATTTGAACACGAATGTTACTTATGTAAAAAGTAAAAACAAAGACATTTTATTATTATTATTGTTATACCCTTGAATCTTGATATCAAGGCTGGTGAAATACTCTTATAGAGTTCCGTTAACATTTCATGACGAGTTGATATCAAAGCTTCTAAACATTTAGCCGAAGCTCGTCTAACTTTCCAGCTCATGTCATCATCATCACTATACTCATCCTCACTCTCCCTATGTGTTGAAAATAAATAAAACTGTTTTGTTCACAATCACTAATTGAGGTCAAAGTTCATTTCATCATGTTACCCTTCATCTTCATCTAGCTTATCAGTATCCATACTATCCTCGTCAATTTCATCATCGTCATAGTTGTAATTAGGGTCGTAACATAAGTATTGCAAACAGATTGAGATAATCTAACAATTAAGAGCGGGGAAAAATTCAATTTGACTTGGAAAATTTGAAAAAAAAATGTAAAAAATTAAATTATGTAACGTACAGTTTGAACATGAGGTGTAATTTCTTTAGGACACCTCTTAACAAATGATTCAAAAGCTTGTAAACAATATTCCCTTAGTTCATCATCATCCTCTTGACAATATTGAACGACAAGGGGCATTACTCTTTCTAAATGTTCCCCAAAACGATGACCAGCTTGCTTACTATTAATTTAATTAATTTAATTATAAATAACTTTTATTTGAAAAAGTTACGAGATATGAAACCTCAGAGAAACCAACCTAATAGCACCAACACATTGAATGTACGTCCTAGTAGTTGATACGCTAGAATTTTTAGCTACTTCGTCTAACAAAGTCTGAATCAAAGTGTTGAACAAGTTTTGGCTACAGCTCATAACTAAATAACCAATAGCGGTGATTGAACGTTTTCTAACTGCCAATCTTGGACTGGCCAATTGAGGAAGCAAGGCTTCTTGAATTGAAGGATGATAGGTTATTAAAAGACCTCCAAATCTGTTTAATAAATCGCCCAAAATATCCAAAGCTTCTAACTGAACTGAAACATCCTCTTGCTAATTTGAGGAAAACGGGAAAATTTAGGTCTCAGACAAGTTAAAACTTGATAATAATAGGGAGCTAACAACTGGCTAGGGGGAAGAGATATTCTGACGTCACGCAGCCCCTCTCTGGTTGGCATTTTTGCGCGTAGAATACTGTTTCCAACCGTTAGGGGGGATGAAACTCCAGTAAGAGATAGAAGGGTGTGACGTTTCAGGGTCAGAACTGTTAGCTCCCTATAGGGAATAAATGAAAGATACACACTTTGGCAATAGCAGAGCTTAATCTTCCTGTGATTTTTTTACAAATAGTGGCTACCAAACCGCTAGAAGTTGGGGGCAATTCACTAATGACTGTTTTTAATCCAATGCTTGAAATGTCTCTAAGCTGCTCTTTCTCAGAAATCATGTTGTTGCACAAAGTATCTACTATTGTCTCTACTTGATACTCTTTAACCTTGTTAACTAAAGGTCCCAAACTAATAATAAAAGACCAATCTCAAGGATTATGACACAGGGATAGTTTGAATTTGCGGGAAGCCTTAAAACCTACCATTTCACAGCCAAATTTTGAACTTCCCCGTTCTTATCCTCTAAAAGTTTTAAAAGCATCTTGACCACTTTTCTTTCGCTATCATCGTCGAGTTTAATAGAATCTTTTTGAAGCTCAGCCATCAAATCATTTGTGGCCATAAAGCGAAAATCTTTGTCACTGGATGTCATCTGTCATTATTTCAAACATGATTTTACCCTCAAACCATTGATAATTTAAGCTTATATTTGCGAATAATCTTATTAATACATTGCCTAATAAATATATTTATAAAGCTAGACTCCGTAATTAGAAACATAATTATGAAAATCGAAAATTAACAAAATGCATGATGAAGCCAAGGCCCAAAGACCGGTCTCTCGAAAATTCATTATTATTAAAACTCAACTCATCGCCAAGGCTTAACATAGAAAAACAATGCGCGAGTAATTTAATATTTTACCTTTTCCAAAAGATTGGCTATGTGGTAGGAAACACTCGCCATTTTGAAGTTGATGATATTTTATCCCCGGAACTAATTGACTTCACACAAATATATTAATTAAAAGTTTAAAATCGAATGGCATTTAACACTTTCTCGGCGATCTACTCACTCACACACAACTAACCAACTGCAGCCTTTCCCGTGCTGTCACGCAACACCGTAAACACAGCTCAAATTACTACTGTCAACTGACACTGTTAATAATACCGTTTTCCATTGGCTGCCATAAATCTGCCACCATGGAGCAATATTATAGGAGACAGATAAAATTAAGGCAATTTTAAAGGGAACTTTTCTTCCCACTCCGAGAATATTACTCCATGGTAAATGAAAATGAAATAAGACGTGTCTCAAACCGTTGCCTACGTTAATCAAGGTCTGTGCGCGGCGCCGATTTTAATTTTTATTTTGGCAATTTAACTAGCCAAATTCTCTCACCTGAGGCGCTATTAGCTGGACCTAAATAATTTGAAATGTTCATTTTCTCGCGCTTAGAATTTTAAATACTCATTTTGGCGCGCGTTTCGGTCCAGCTATCAATGAAATCTCGCGCTAAAATAGGGAGAAAATAAGTAGCCGTGTTTCTTAAAAGTTCCCCCCCCTTCGAAGCTACCGCGCACAGGCCTTGATTAACGTAGACAACGCTCAAACTGTTTGGCCTGGCAGATGGCGGGATTTTCCGGCGGAAAATTTAAACTTACCATCGCGTCCCGAGCACGTTAAAATTAAATTAATACCAAATTTCAATGCTATTTAAGTCTTTAATTCAAGAAAATAATGAAATACAATGGTTTCAATTCAAACTAAGCTACAATATGTATGTTTAGAAATGAAAAATAATTATTTAGGTTGAGATACTAGGATTTTCGTCTTCCTATAACACGAATTGCATATTAAAACAACTTCACTGCGTTAATTCTTTATAAAGCTTAATCTTACATTCTTAGGGGGTGACATTTTATTAAACATGTCATGTTCCCAAAGACTGGGTGATTTAGCTCCTGAAATAATCATCAGGCTTTCAATTAAAATTACTTGTAAATTTATTGTACTCGGCCCTAAAGAGGATGTAAGAGTGTACTTTTCATCGGATTATAACCTCCTCCTCCTCTAGAACGAAAGTTTCTTCCGCGGAAAGTAAAACGTCCCGGTCTCCTAGCACCTCGATCAAAACCACCTCTAGAACGAAAGCCCCTTATTCCTCTACCACGTGACCTAAAATTGGGGCGGTTACGATCATCATGCTAAAGAAAAACATATATATAAAATTTTGATTAAAATTAAATTGAAGCTCATTTTATTAAAATTAAAATTAGACTTCAGTTAGTAATTTACATTCTTCGCCACCTCATAGTAGTTGCTTCCTTTCGGAATAGAATCGGGTTTTTCATTCCTGCTGTCATATTTATAACGATCGGGTCTTTGAGAGAAATCAGGCAAATTAGATTTCTCTCGTTCACGACTTAAACTTCTCAATTTATTATCAGATGTCCTGCTTGTTTCGTTTCTAGAACGACTTAAACGGTCGGGACTGTCGTAGCTACGTCCTCCAACTGTTTCAATTTCAATTTATCATTTTTAATCGCTTAATCCTATTCCATCCATAACCAGTGGTGTGCGAGTCCCGTTTTTTCGGTTTCGAGCCGAGTCCGAGTATCGAAACTAATTTCTTATCGAGTATCGAGCCGAGTCTCAAAAATACTTTCGAGTATCGAGTATTTAGATAGGTCAAATTTTGGTTCTTTCGAGTAATTATCGAGTCTCAAATATTGACTTGTCGAGTAGTAATTTTGTAAATTTCTTGAAAATAACGAAGATGTTCAATTATCTAATATCTAACTAGTTCAAAAAGATTGCTAGTGATCAATTAAACATTGAACAGATGATTTTCAAAATAAATGCTCATGAGCTCATCGTCTGCTATAGTTGTAAGCCTCGGATTCGAGTATTTGTCGAGTATTTAAGATGTTAAAAAGCTACTCGAATCTTTCTCGAGTATCTCAAAGTGTTGTTATCGAGTATCGAGTCGAGTACTCGGCTCGATACTCGAACCGAGTACTCGAACTTACCGAGTACTCGCACACCCCTGTCCATAACCCTTGAACTGTACCTCGATTTCGACTTCTATAACCTGACGAATCTCTGCTGCTATAATAAGGATCTTTGCGTTCGCTCGATGCTCTCGAAGAGTATTTCTTAGGTTCATCAAGACCATAAGTGTCACCACTATCTTTGCGACGCAGAGTAGAACTAAAAACGGGGGGTTGTTCTAAAACCAAACCAGAACCAGAACCAGGCTAATGGGATTTTTAATTATCTTCACCTCATATCGGGTGAAGCCAATCCATAAGTACTTCTATATTCCTTAACCGGACTTCTTTCCTTGTATCTTGATCTCGAATCTGATTAAATTAATTACCGGTTAATGTAACGCGTCATTAAACAAACAAGATAGTTTTATCTAAGTTTAATAACCTCTGGTTTGAGAATGAGAGCGACTCAATTTTTCCAGAGATCTTTCTCGATAATGAGACGATGCTTCGGGTGACAAAAGCTGAAAAAATAATTTCTTTGATTGTATACTATATCACGTATGTTTTTACATTTGTTATTTGAGTTCTCATAAATGTTTTCAGTATCAAAAACAGTTTAAGATAAGATAAGATTTGTGAAATATGATATATATACGGGTGATTGCGTTTTAAATTATACCCTTGATGTTTTTCGACTGTCAAAAGACTGCCAACGTTGGCTTAAAGTCATAGAAGGATGAGAAGATATTTCCGAATACGGATTTAAATCAATTTCCCTCGTTGGATTTTTATCATCATCATCTCTATGAGCTCGAATTCGACCAACATCTCTCTCTTCAACAGTTGGCTTGACCGAGATAATTCTTCTTTCCAAAAGAGCATCCTCTCTCAAATCAACGGGAGGATTTTGAATTTCTTCTCGCGCAAACAGAGGTCTAGCGCCTTCATCCGGTCTACGGACAATTTTAACTTCTTCGGGTCGAATTATAGCTCTTCTAGTTGGGGATGGATCTTTGACGTTTCTTCTAATGTCAACCATTATTTTCTCTAGATCTTCTCTGCGATACGAAAGCTTTAAATCTTCAGCTTCTTTATCGGAAGATTTATAACGAGCCTGGGGACTAGAGCTCCTTTCTCTACCCCTGATTTGTTTATCAGTATAAATATCATTGTACGAAGAAGAGCTCTCCGGATTTCTCCGTTGAGAATCGTAGCTTTTCTCATAGAATCTTTTATCTCCATCCGAGGAGTGATAGCTAAAACGGTTTTAAATTATACATATCCTTATAGGTTAAAATAAAATTCCAAAAGGTAGGCGTACCTCTTGGAAACTTCCTTGGGATAAAGGGGAGAAGGTTCGCGTCTAGAAGATCCGCCACTTCGAGATGAAATACGATGATCCAATTCCAATGGTCTTTCTCGTGAAGTTGACGACTTTGTTATACGCGTTTCGTGACTGGAATATGATCCTCGACTATCTTGGGCTTCATTATAAGACCTGGTGATGGAAGAATTAAACTTAACCCGTTGTCTCTGAGTCTTAATCCGTTAAAACAATGAGACTGTACTTGTATTTTAAGTCTGAGCTACTTCTAGACTTTGTAGAAATTTCTACATCTCTCTTATCTTCGTAAACCTCCTTTCTGATTTCTTGATATCTGCGTGGCAAATTAAATTTTGAATAAAATTTGTTACAAGTTTCAAAATGGACCTAAGAATTAAATAACTCCGTAACCATTTTTTTTTTTTTACAGTTTTAGTAAGACAAGAAGTTTAAAATTGATTCAAAACTTACCAAATTTGTAATAGCTATTAAGTAGTAACTTTTAAAACAGATACTTTAAGAAAACCAAGTGTTTCTTGTATTTCATTTCATAAAATTTGTAAACGAAGTGTATATAGCTTTATTGTATAAAGATGCCTTGATAATGGTGTGCAAAGAAGTAGTCCATAATAATTCGTGTGTATGTGTGTGAATCATGGATTCTGGTGAAAAGGGTGTCCCTTTTGACACGTAGTTTCATATAATGTGTAAACTTCAATGTGTATTTTCTGTGAAGAACAAAGTTGCGTTCTATTTGACGAGGACACGTCCGTTCAACTTTGTTAGTACAAAACGTGAATCCAAAGTATACTTCTGACCTTTCAACTAAGATCATAGGACCGACAGATGTCCAATTTACAATTCAAATCGGAGAATAATTTTCTTTCAATTTTTTCATTTTCACGTGAACTTTGTCCAGATTTGTGAAAGAATCAATTTCTCAAAGCATAATTTCGATTTGTTCATTCATGAAAGTTACTAGATAGATTTTGGTTGTACATTCAAGGTATGAGGTGCGAGAAATATTTTGAAAACTCCATCCACTGATGTTGTTCGAGCGGGATTTTATAGTTCCTGTTTTGTCCTTCCAAGTACCTTACGTGTTTCAATATTCCTGTCTTGTCCATGGCTTCATTTACAATTTTCAACTCAATTACGTTGTATTTTTTGGAATTTTGTCAATCCACGTTCGTTAGTTTAGACTTTACCAAGTTACAAGAAGTAAAATCAAGTCGAGTAAAATGTACATTTCATTTTACTACATAGTCCATTGGCGAATGCATCAAAAACATAGTAGTATAGGGAATGATATCCCCGCTATCTGGTATATTTTATTTTTCCCTCAGCTGCCAAAATCATGGTATTTCCTCCTCCCATGATAGATCTGAGCAAATCTTATATTAATATCTCCAGCCTCTTCACGTGTAGTTCATTCCTTTGAACGTCTTCATATTTTGTAATAATTTCATGGACGAAATAAGGCCAGTTCCAATTTTTTTTTTTTTTTGACGACAAGAGTTACAATGGCAATACTTTCTTAATAATGGCATATCAATGAATGTAATGAACTTGACATTTCGTTTGAAGGCCTACATTCGGCTTGACAACCAATGACCAACATTTCGTTTGAAGGCATACATTCGGCTTGACGACCAATGACCAACATTTCGTTTGAAGGCCTACATTCGGCTTGACGACCAATGACCAACATTTCGTTTGAAGGCCTACATTCGGCTTGACGACCAATGACCAACATTTCGTTTGAAGGCCTACATTCGGCTTGACGACCAATGACCAACATTTCGTTTGAAGGCCTACATTCGGCTTGACGACCAATGACCAACATTTCGTTTGAAGGCCTACA
Organism: Phalangium opilio; assembly: GCF_054372755.1. Lineage (NCBI taxonomy): Eukaryota > Metazoa > Arthropoda > Arachnida > Opiliones > Phalangiidae > Phalangium > Phalangium opilio. The sequence continues at coordinate 3,713,578 of NW_028324156.1, forward strand.
TTCGGCTTGACGACCAATGACCAACATTTCGTTTGAAGGCCTACATTCGGCTTGACGACCAATGACCAACATTTCGTTTGACGACCAATATTTTCTTTGACGACCAACATATTGTTTGATGACCAATATTTTCTTTGACGACCAATATTTTCTTTGACGATCAATATTTTCATTGACGATCAATATTTTCTTTGACGATCAATATTTTCTTTGACGATCAATATTTTCTTTGACGATCAACATTTTCTTTGACGATCAATATTTTCTTTGACGATCAATATTTTCTTTGACGATTAATACTTCGTTTCACGACCAATATTTTCTTTGACGATTAATACTTCGTTTCACGACCAATATTTTCTTTGACGATCAATACCTCCTTTGACGACCAATATTTTCTTTGACGATCAATACCTCGTTTGACGACCAATATTTTCATTGACGAGCGATCAATACCTCGTTTGACGACCAATATTTTCTTTGACGATCAATATTTTGTTTGACGATCAATACTTCGTTTGACGATCAATACTTCGTTTGACGACCAATACTTCGTTTGACGACCAATACTTCGTACGTTTGACGACCAATACTTCGTTTGACGACCAATACTTCGTTTGACGACCAATATTTCGTTTGACGATCAATATTTCGTTTGACGACCAATATTTCGTTTGACGACCAATATTTCGTTAGACGATCAATAGTTGCGGTTTGACGACCAATAGTTGCGGTTTGACGACCAATAGTTGCGGTTTGACGACCAACATTTCGTTTGACGACCAATACTTGGTTTGACGACCAACATTTCGTTTGACGACCAATACTTGGTTTGACGACCAACATTTCGTTTGACGACCAATACTTGGTTTGACGACCAACATTTCGTTTGACGACCAACATTTCGTTTTACGACCAACATTTCGTTTGACGACCAACATGTCGTTTGACAACCAACATTTCGTTTGACAACCAGCATTTCGTTTGACAACCAGCATTTCGTTTGACAACCAGCATTTCGTTTGACAACCAACATTTCGTTTGACAACCAATACTTGGTTTGATGACCAACATTTTTATTGACGACCAACATTTCGTTTGACAACCAATACTTGGTTTGATGACCAACATTTTTATTGACGACCAACATTTTTATTGACGACCAACATTTCGTTTGACAACCAATACTTGGTTTGATGACCAACATTTTTATTGACGACCAACATTTTTATTGACGACCAACATTTTTATTGACGACCAGCACTTTGATTGACGACCAATATTTGGTTTGACGACCAACACTTTGATTGAAGACCAACATTTCGTTTGACAACCAATACTTGGTTTGATGACCAACATTTTTATTGACGACCAACATTTTTATTGACGACCAACATTTTTATTGACGACCAACATTTTTATTAACGACCAGCACTTTGATTGACGACCAATATTTGGTTTGACGACCAACACTTTGATTGAAGACCAACATTTTGTTTGACGACCAATATTTTGTTTGACGACCAACACTTTGATTGACGACCAATATTTGGTTTGACGACCAACACTTTGATTGACGACCAATATTTGGTTTGACGACCAACACTTTGATTGACGACCAATATTTTGTTTGACGAACAATACTATGTTTAACGAAATACTTTTGTTTGAAGACCAATACTATGTTTAATGAAGTAATTTTGTTTGAAGACCAATACTATGTTTAATGAAGTAATTTTGTTTGAAGACCAATACTATGTTTAATGAAGTAATTTTGTTTGAAGACCAATACTATGTTTAACGACTAATACTTGGTTTGACAAAAAGCATTTTTTTGACGCCCAATACTAATGTTTGAAGACCAATAATTTGTTGGATGAATAATATTGTAATTTCGGTAGAGAACTGTGTATCCCCAACATTTGGGGCAACTTTGTAATAGAGGATACTATTGGCCCCGGAAGGGGGTATCACTAAGGTAAGAGATAGAGGGTTATGACAGTTGCCATAAATGGGAAAGAAATTACTCTACAATTTGTTGGATAACCAAGAATTTGTTTGGTGACCAGACCACAAGAAGACCATTCAAAGGCTGGCTATTAGCCATACAAATACATGTATCATTTTCTTGAGTTTAAACATACGAGTATGTTTCTACACAAATTGTTCTTCACATTATGGGAATATTCAATCCATGGAAACATTTAATTTTTTGACCTAATTTTCACCAGCTCTGGGCATAAGGTAGACATTAACGCCTTAGAAGGTTATATTTCCTCTTTCTTCATGTACAATTTTAAGGTTTATACATTGGAATCCGCCTTAAAATTTATTTTGTTGACATGACGGAGGCCAAAGAAAATATATAGCGATGTCAATTTATGGTCTACTCCAAGTTGCGGAATGAGGTAACAAATACATCAAAGCAACCATTGCTTTTGGTCTACAAGCTGATTGAGTATATTATTCACTGTTTTCCTTAACTTCTTTATCATTTGCAATTAACTAAAAATTGCTTTTAATTTAACGATTGTGTTTAATTAATTTGAATGAGACAATAACAGAATCATATTGAAGGAGGTTAACAACTTATCATTCTAGAGTATATTTTATAGCAAATTTTATTTTTGACGGTGGTATTTGTGAAATTTTTATTTCAATTTGCCTTTCTCTTTCCAAAGGCTTTTGTACTATTCACCCATTTGCAAACTACGGCAATTTAATGCCCACAATTTCACGTAATTTGATGGTTTGAATTGCAAAATAACTACGTGAATTTACCATACATATATAGCTGGACAGTTTTGTCTCAAATGAAGGGAGTGACACGCAATTTTATGTAAATCTCAGAGTTATAACAGAATTGTCACAAGGCCATTCCATTGACAAAATGGCGCCCTTCTTAGGCGATTCCATGGGGGGAGGAGAGATATCTTACCCAAGTACATAATAAAGCCACACCAACCTGTCCATTTTCATTTCATATTCCCTTTGAAGTTTTCTAGTCGGTGACAAATCTGGAGAATGAGACCTTTTGCGATTATAAGGAGGATGGCTGGTTTTAGCCACAGGCAATCTTGAGATGAAATAAAAAGACAATTAGGCTTAGCTATCTAATGGTAGATACTTAATTAAACTATAATTACAATTAAGGGGTATCTTTAAAAAAACTGTACTAACCTAGAAGACCCCAAGTTACTCATTTGGCTCCGGCTCGGAGACAATGTCCTGTGGCTGCTATGACCAGTAGTATGTCGTCGCATGGTAGTTAGTTAAGCTTAATTGATACTTCAATCAAAATGATTTAGGTAATTTTAATAACTAGCCTAATGTAGACGGCTTTTTTTTTTTACTCTCATGTACTTGAAATATAGGTTACTATTCAATTTGTGAAATGAATACAATTTAAACGAGTTAAGTTTCCGAAAATGCCTCAATCTTTTTCCAGTTTACAAAATGGCGATAGGATAGGCGATTTGGAATGACGGCTTCGCGGCAATGATCATGCATGATGCATGACCAACTAAGATTCTCTATTTGGTATCTAAGTTGGCCATGGCTCAGGTCAAAGCATTGCCTACGTTAATAAAGCCTGTGCGCGGCTAAGGTGCGCGGCGCCGATTTTTATTTTGAAATGTTCATTTTCGCACGCTCGGAATTTTAAATATTCATTTTCACGTGCATTTCGGCATAGCCCACTCGATCACGCGCATCACGACGCAAGCTGCTCGCGCGTGACGCGCGTGATCGAGTGGGCTAAGGTTTCGGTCCAGCTATCATTGAAATCTCGCGTTAAAATAAAGAGAAAGTAAGAAGTCGCGTCATGGAAGGATGCGCGAGAAAAACACTCGACCCTCAATAGGATGTAAAACTCCCTATACTAAAAAGTAGACAAGTCGATACTAATATGTCTAATGATATTTGAAGTTCTTCATCCTTTTCTGAACTATCCTTATTGCCAGAAGTATATAATACTTCTCTTCGAGAGAAGTGTACCACAAAGCGGGGTACATGTAACGTCGCTCTTCCCAACATCGGATGATCGGAGCAAGGTTACTAAAACGAATCACATACGCGATAAATAGTTCCCTCATCATTACTCTATTAGCGTTTAAATATTTGGCAAGACGCGCTTGTGCATTTTTGTTGTCCCACGTGACGTCAAGACGAGGTTTGTGGGATGATTGCTGGGGATTTAGTGCCAAACAATTATGTATTCACCTTACGGTGCGATGCCCATTTGTATAGTTTGATGAGCGGGAAAGCAAACTAAAAGGGTGAGCCTCTGAAGAATGACGTTACATAACTAAAGCACTAAGAGGATACAGAGTGTCATCCTTCTTCTATTACCCCCTTCTGGTATTATTGACCATTGTCATTACTGGAGGCATAAGTTTATAAGATATGTTCCATAAGTGTGTCACTCGTTAATGAGAGCTTGTCATGAAGTGACGTAGGTGAAACGTCATAGATTCTTGTAAAGCGACGCGTAGTGAGGCCTTGTCAAAGGCTTAGTACAGACTAAAGAGGAGGATGGACTGCAAAACCGAGTGTAGTCAATTCTCACGTCGTTCTTGGACTAGCTCTCATTAAGCCTCTAACATTACGAAGTATGGGTAGTGACATACTTATGGAACATATCTTATAAACTTATGCTGGAGGGAAGACTCGCATCTCTTGCGATTGCACCATTTTAGGTGGAATTTCTGATAGCGTTTTGACGTGTATTCCAACCAGATTATTCTTACAGGACACCCTATTTAAGGGGCGCATCTTCTTTCTTCATACTATTTTTATTTTACTAATTTTCTAATTAAGAACAGGAATAATTAGGCCAAAAACAAACAAAGATTTTGGAATATATTACACATTTCATTTCAGAACTTTTGATCAACGTAAAACTGGGTACCCTGTAAAATGAATTAACTTTCATAGGAATTAGTTTAATTATTATGATTTCAGGTTTCGACCTATTGGACAAACATGTTTATAGGGTAGTTTTTCCAGCTGTAGGAATCCATAAACTCCGGTACCACTTTTTAAAAGTGGAGAATAGTGTTTTGGGCTGTTTAGAAAACATTATTAAATTATAATTAACTGAATTATTAGTTATATTCGAAAATAGAAACGATAAAATTGAAACGCACGCTCCCGCCATATTTTGAAGGCTGCCTAACTTCAGCAGCGCCATCTAGCGGTACGTGTTTGCAGCCGATAACTTAAAGCCTATTCATTCATTTGGGACGTTTGCGGTGCAAACTTGCGGCAGCGTTTTTCTGCGCGATCTTTACTGGTAAATATTTTGATTTTATTTATATTTTAAGGGTTACTTAGCATTAAATACCAATGTTTTATCGCAACCGATCGGAAATTAAGCGTCGCAAGTGGAAAATTTATGCTTAACCATGCCAAATACGTTTGTTAATTACGACCAAGGCTTAGTGCCCACGTTGCCGTTGGCAGTGCAGCGTGCAAGTGTTACTACGACCAAGGCTTAGTATCCTATGTCTTTTGGGAAGTTGGCTTGAAGCTGTTGCCCATTTCAATGGTGGCTCCAGGTAAATATTTTATTTATATATTAAGGGTTAATTTAGATTAAATACCAAAGCTTTATCGCAACTGAATGGAAATTAAGCGTTACCCCCATTCCGCTATCGATATTAAGTATCTAGACAATATCCAGGGATGTCTCTCGGACACCAAATCCCAACTAGACTCCGACACCACCAAGGGAAGTACAACTTTCTATTCTTGGTTGGTCTTCCCTAACAACGCGTCGCAAATATTTTGACCTTTTAAGCTTGTTCAAAATCTTAAACTCCCCTAATCAAACTTATTTTCTGATGACCCTTCTATCGCTCCCTCAAGGAGTCATGGTCGAAAATTATTCCACCGATATGCCCGTAAAAACCAGCTTAAGCACTCCTTAATCTTATTAATTGCGCATTGCATTTATTCCCGGTATTACTATTCAATCTTTTTAGTCGGGTTAAAAGTAATTCAAAGTGATTATTTAATTGATATTTCAAGATTGACTCTAAACCGTATTAATATAAGGCTTGTTGAGTTCCCCATCCAACCATACTAAAATCTGGGTATACCTCGTATGAGCAGTTCCCGGTAGAGCAGTTCTCGAAATAGCAACCAAAAAAACAGCGGTGTTTTTCAAAACTGCTGTTTTAGAAATAGTGGTGTTTGTGTTCAAATTTGCCCATTTCTTAACAATACAGTTGTATTCGTTGGTTTCAAAAACTACCGTTTTCTGTGATCATTTAATCAGTAATGTGACCCACTAACCGATCGTGTTTATGAATTTTTTTTAAGTACACTTAAATATTGTACTAGTCTTCAGGCTGTGTCAGTTTATAATTCTCATACCGGGATAGAAAAATAATTCGAGAAAGGTTCTTTTATTTCAGAAGTAGATAATTGTAAACAGTAATTTTTGGGAAAAGACATATTATAATTCGAGAAAGGTTATTTTATTTCGGAAGTAGATAATTGTAAACAGTAATTTTTGGGAAAAGACATATTATAATTCGAGAAAGGTTATTTTATTTCGGAAGTAGATAATTGTAAACAGTAATTTTTGGGAAAAGGCATATTATATTTCGAGAAAGGTTATTTTGTTTCGGAAGTAGATAATTGTAAACAGTAATTTTTGGGAAAAGACATATTATAATTCGAGAAAGGTTATTTTATTTCGGAAGTAGATAATTGTAAACAGTAATTTTTGGGAAAAGACATATTATAATTCGAGAAAGGTTATTTTGTTTCGGAAGTAGATAATTGTAAACAGTAATTTTTGGGAAAAGACATATTATAATTCGAGAAAGGTTATTTTGTTTCGGAAGTAGATAATTGTAAACAGTAATTTTTGGGAAAAGACATTATAATTCTAGAAAGGTTATTTTATTTCGGAAGTAGATAATTGTAAACAGTAATTTTTGGGAAAAGACATTATAATTCGAGAAAGGTTATTTTGTTTCGGAAGTAGATAATTGTAAACAGTAATTTTTGGGAAAAGACATATTATAATTCTAGAAAGGTTATTTTATTTCGGAAGTAGATAATTGTAAACAGTAATTTTTGGGAAAAGGCATATTATAATTCTAGAAAGGTTATTTTATTTCGGAAGTAGATAATTGTAAACAGTAATTTTTGGGAAAAGATATATTATAATTCGAGAAAGGTTATTTTATTTCGGAAGTAGATAATTGTAAACAGTAATTTTTGGGAAAAGACATATTATAATTCGAGAAAGGTTATTTTGTTTCGGAAGTAGATAATTGTAAACAGTAATTTATGGTTAAAGACATATTATAATTCGAGAAAGGTTCTTTTATTTCAGAAGTAGATAATTGTAAACAGTAATTTTTGGGAAAAGACATATTATAATTCGAGAAAGGTTATTTTATTTCGGAAGTAGATAATTGTAAACAGTAATTTTTGGGAAAAGGCATATTATATTTCGAGAAAGGTTATTTTTTGTTTCGGAAGTAGATAATTGTAAACAGTAATTTTTGGGAAAAGACATATTATAATTCGAGAAAGGTTATTTTATTTCGGAAGTAGATAATTGTAAACAGTAATTTTTGGGAAAAGACATATTATAATTCGAGAAAGGTTATTTTGTTTCGGAAGTAGATAATTGTAAACAGTAATTTTTGGGAAAAGACATATTATAATTCGAGAAAGGTTATTTTGTTTCGGAAGTAGATAATTGTAAACAGTAATTTTTGGGAAAAGACATATTATAATTCTAGAAAGGTTATTTTATTTCGGAAGTAGATAATTGTAAACAGTAATTTTTGGGAAAAGACATTATAATTCGAGAAAGGTTATTTTGTTTCGGAAGTAGATAATTGTAAACAGTAATTTTTGGGAAAAGACATATTATAATTCTAGAAAGGTTATTTTATTTCGGAAGTAGATAATTGTAAACAGTAATTTTTGGGAAAAGGCATATTATAATTCTAGAAAGGTTATTTTATTTCGGAAGTAGATAATTGTAAACAGTAATTTTTGGGAAAAGACATATTATAATTCGAGAAAGGTTATTTTATTTCGGAAGTAGATAATTGTAAACAGTAATTTTTTGGAAAAGGCATAACATTGTTACACTATTTCCAAAATATTACTAACGAAACAAAACCTAACCTGACCTGACCTCATACTGTTTAGTTGAAATAATCAACTTTAACCTAACCAAATTATCCAAATCTGACCTAGTTCTTTTTGATTTCATATAACCCAGCTGCCTTTACGGTACGCCGCGTTTACGAGAACCGCTGTATCGGTAATTGCCGTAACGGGTAAACTGCCATTTCGAGAACCGCTATTTAGGGAACTGCTGTTATGAAATCCGCTCATACGGGAACTGCTCATGTGAGGACTTCCCCTAAAATCTTGGGGGTCGAGTAAATAGGGGCCAATTAATTGAGGAAAGTGTTCGCTAACACCCCCTCCATAGGAATAGCATTGCACCCAACTTTGAAGGCTCATAACTCTGGTTCTACTAGAGATTCCCTTTGAGTATGTTATAGTCCTATATGCCCCCCCCCATCCAACCATACTTAGGACTTGGGATTAAGACAAACAGGGGCCGAGTAAGAAAACGTTCACAAACATACCCCCTCCATAGGAATAGCATTACACCCAACTCTGGTTCTACTAGAGATGTGAAGATGCCCTTTGAGTATGGTTTAGTCAGGTCCGGATTAGGGGGGGGGGTGAGGGGGTACTGGCCCACGGGCGCAACGCTTGTTGGGGGCACATTGAGTCAAACTATTCCCCCCTTAGCAACATTTGCCGTTCCTTTTTTTTCGACTTAAGGGGGCGCGCATTATCTCGGCCCCGGGTTCAAAATTGCTTAATCCGGCCCTGAAAATACTTGTGCCATTTAAGTTGATAATAATTTTAATCTGTATTTGATTGTTTGAATTTTATTTTTTATAGCTACCATCTGTTTCCAAAGGAGAAATTTATGTTGGATTCTAGAATCAATAACTATTTTTTTGGCAAAAGGCACCCAATATTAATCAGGTCAATAAACTCATTACTATCCCCTTCTTAATTCAGGTCTACACTTTGATTTTATCCGTTGAAAGGGAATCTCATTACCAAAACTATTTAGACAGCCAATTGTTAGGGTATTTAGTTTATTATTTATTATTCTATTTATTGTTAGAAGGGAAGCGCTTTGTGTCCTTTAATTTTTAGGGATTTTACTTTTTGCCAGGACATAAATAAAATCTTACTTATGGAATAGGTGAACACTGGTCCTAGTCCTCCCTTTTAAGAATAATGAACGCGCAATTAGGATTTCAAGGGTGAGATTCCCTTTGCGGTATTAAGGTATCTAGTTTATGGTTTTAATTATAAATATTTTTAGGGGAAAAGCGTTTGGCAACTCCTTGAGGGAGTTTTGTAGGATTTAAATAAATTTATGATTTATGTTTAAGGTAGAAGGTTGCTTATACGCTTTGTCCTTTAAAAGTAAACACGATTTTAAGCGTAGTTTAGGGCGAGGCTTAGCTTTTTACGGTATTCTTTCCCTATTACTGTTACGAGTGTGCCTTTTATGCCAAAAAAATAGTCATTTGTCTTATGCCTGAACATTTTGCGTTACGTCTAGCGAAAATGCTCGAGTGGACTTTCGTATTAAGGTAATTAATTTCAAGTTATTCGTATGCCTTTTTCCAAATAATAATTCGAATTTTTCTTGCACAGGAAGAAGTGGACGTCTGCAAGTGGACTTTCATTGGAAATCCCATGCTAAGGACGAAGTTTCCTGGTTTTGGGGGCTCCACAGCGGGCTTTAGTTTAAATTTAATAATTCCCGAGTTAACCAGGGACTTGTTAAATTTAAATTGGGCTCGCAAGGCTTACCTTGAGGGTGGTAGCTTAAGTTTAAATCTAAATTTTCGATATTGGGGAAGGAACAAAAATAGTCGAAAAACACTTAGGGTAGTTTTTTTGACCTTTTTTATGTTTATTTTATTGTTTTTTTAATAATTTTTTTATTTTTTAATAAATTTTTCATAAAAAATTAATTTTTTTTGTTAAAAAAATTTTTTAACGTGTTTTTTGTTCTATTTTATTAAAAAATATGCCTAAAAGGGGTCAAAAAAACCCCCCCTAAGTCCAGACATTAAAAAATTGAAGCCAAGTCTAGTATCGTAAAAATTTAAAGAAAAGAAAGAACGAGGTTTAAGGCAAAATTTATTCAATAAGAAACAAAAAAACCAAGTGTTTACAAAAATTTCGAACAAAAAAAATTATTAAAGAGTTATATAAGTTAAAGTTTGAACGCGAAAAAAATAATAAGTAGTTACATATAAAATGGCAAGCAAAAAAACTAAAATAAGTGGTTACATGTAAAATTTTCAAGTAAAGAAGTTGAATTTTGTGTCTTCTAGCTTCGATGATTTTCTCCGTAACTTCGACTCGAATGTTGAGAGAGATTGCCAAGTCCGGAAGAAGACATCGTGTAACGGAATCCAACATAGCTTGTCATCGGGAATGATACATAGCAAGTCCAGAACAGCGGAAAACATCGTGCAACGTCAATCCAACAGAGGATGTCATCAGGAATGATAAGTCTCGGAATGACCAGTCATCGGGAAAGATACATATAATGACCAGCGACAGAAAAATCCAAGAATATCAGCTGCATCTATAAATGAAAAAATGTTAATAACACATCTTAAACCATTTCCTACTTTTGGGCGATCCTTAATTAAAAAACTCGCTACTAAATTTAGAGAGAAAGACCAATTGCCACCCTAATACCGTGATTCCCATCCTTAAATAAATACTCTGGCTAACTAATTACTTCCCATAATTGGATAGAAAATAATTTTAGGGAAACCTTACATTTAATTTTAAGTTAAATTATGTAATTTAATAATGAAAATAATTTAAAATATCCCCTAAACTAATTTTAGGAAAATTACCATTTATTTAAATTTAATTGCGTGCCCCTTATAATAAGCTTCATAATTTAAAATATCCCCTAAATTAAGTTTATTAAATCTGCCATTTATTTATTTAAAACTATTGCCACAGGTAGAACCCATAAATAATAATTTGAGTCGAAATGGGACAAACTTAACTTAGGCTTTGGGCAACTGTCCTCGTGTCTTAAAATTATCTCTGCGGAACTTGATTTTCGAAAATCTGTCGCTTTGTCTCCAAATTAATTAACAATAGCCCTAAACTAATTTTAGAAAACCTATTAACTATTTATTTTACAACTATTCCCACAGACAGACCCCGTAAATAACTAGGGTTTAAATTGGAAAAGGCTTAAAATTCTCTCCGCGGAACTTTATTTTAGACACTGTCGCTTTGTCTCTAAATTAATTAACAATAGCCCCTAAACTAATTTTAGGAAAACCCGCTATTTATTTTAAAACTATTCCCACAGACAGACCCCGTAAATAACTAGGGTTTAAATGGGACAAGGCTTAATTTAGGCTTAGGGCAGCTGGCCTCGTGTTCTAAAATTCTCTCGGCGGGACCTGATCTCAGGAAATCTGTCGCGTTATATCTAAATTAATTACGTACCCCGTTTAATAGCTAATAATAATAGGCCCTAAACTAATTATTAAGGGATTCTCTCTTTTCCAGCATCTCATTGTAAAATTTTATTTGTGGTACTATATTTTTAATAAATAAATAAAATTCACTAACATTTAACACTACGTAATTAATTTAAACACTTGAAATAAAATAAATAATTTAAGGGGGGCTAGATGAGTTTATATTATTATAAAGTTAGGCTTACTACGGACTGTTAAAGCACCACGAGGCCAAGCAATGGCCGCCAAGTACGTTGAAGAGCTTCGAATTCAGCTTGCATCCTCGGCAAAAACGATCAGAGAAATGACGGAACGATCAAGAATCAATTTCAAAAGCCGGGGTCACGATCAGCTGAGGTTTTTCCAAGCGACTTTCCTCGACGGCTTGCGGGAACGAATGAACTGCATGACCCGTATCGATCAGCTGAGTGGGAGAGGTTTTTCCAAGCGACTTTCCTCGACGGCTTCCAGGCATAAAATGAGCCGGCTGACCCGGAACGATCAACTAAGTAAATTTCCAACGTAGCGGTGGCGCTAAAAGCTCCTATGCTAGGACTCGGGTGCGCCATATCCCAGGCATGAAATTCAAATAGCTGAAGACTGCTAGGCCTACTAAATGAATGAACGCTAGGCCTAAATGAATGAACGCTAGGCCTAACTGAATGAACGCTAGGTATACTGAATGGATAGTCATTACCTATTACTATTAACATCTGTCGTGACGTCACAAGTCAATTACCTCGTTGACGTCACAGCTGACGTCACCGGATATGACGTCATAGGTGACGTCACCGGATATGACGTCATGACACGTCACCGGATATGACTTCATGACACGTCACCGGATATGACGTCATGACACGTCACCGAATATGACGTCATTGATCACGTCATCGGATTTGACGTCATTGGTCACGTCACCCATCGGATATTACGTCATTGGCCACGTCACCGGATATGACGTCATAGAAAAATTTACCATGCTTTAGATGTCAGTAAATACGTAACTACGTACACAGCGCCCCTAGCGGCAATTTATGAACTATCTATTGCTTACACGAATGTCTAGCAGAATTTTATCATGTTCTAGATGTCAGTAAATACGTAACTACGTACACAGCGCCCCTAGCGGAAATTTATGAACTATCTATTGCTTACACGAATGTCAATCAGAATTTTATCATGTTTTAGATGTCAGTAAATACGTAACTACGTATACAGCGCCCCTAGCGGCAATTTATGAACTATCTATTGCTTGCACGAATGTCTAGCAGAATTTTATCATGTTTTAGATGTCAGTAAATACGTAACTACGTATACAGCGCCCCTAGCGGCAATTTATGAACTATCTATTGCTTGCACGAATGTCTAGCAGAATTTTATCATGTTTTAGATGTCAGTAAATACGTAACTACGTATACAGCGCTAGTGATTTTAAACGGGATAGGGATTTGGGGTTACTTAGGGGCTATGGGTTATTATTATTATTAATATTAACGGATAATTAAGCATTAACACATTTGCCACTAGGGGCGCTGTATACGTAGTTACGTATTTACTGACATCTAAAACATGATAAAATTCTGCTAGACATTCGTGCAAGCAATAGATAGTTCATAAATTGCCGCTAGGGGCGCTGTATACGTAGTTACGTATTTACTGACATCTAAAACATGATAAAATTCTGCTAGACATTCGTGCAAGCAATAGATAGTTCATAAATTGCCGCTAGGGGCGCTGTATACGTAGTTACGTATTTACTGACATCTAAAACATGATAAAATTCTGATTGACATTCGTGTAAGCAATAGATAGTTCATAAATTTCCGCTAGGGGCGCTGTGTACGTAGTTACGTATTTACTGACATCTAAAGCATGGTAAATTTTTCTATGACGTCATATCCGGTGACGTGGCCAATGACGTAATATCCGATGGGTGACGTGACCAATGACGTCAAATCCGATGACGTGATCAATGACGTCATATTCGGTGACGTGTCATGACGTCATATCCGGTGACGTGTCATGAAGTCATATCCGGTGACGTGTCATGACGTCATATCCGGTGACGTCACCTATGACGTCATATCCGGTGACGTCAGCTGTGACGTCAACGAGGTAATTGACTTGTGACGTCACGACAGATGTTAATAGTAATAGGTAATGACTATCCATTCAGTATACCTAGCGTTCATTCAGTTAGGCCTAGCGTTCATTCATTTAGGCCTAGCGTTCATTCATTTAGTAGGCCTAGCAGTCTTCAGCTATTTGAATTTCATGCCTGGGATATGGCGCACCCGAGTCCTAGCATAGGAGCTTTTAGCGCCACCGCTACGTTGGAAATTTACTTAGTTGATCGTTCCGGGTCAGCCGGCTCATTTTATGCCTGGAAGCCGTCGAGGAAAGTCGCTTGGAAAAACCTCTCCCACTCAGCTGATCGATACGGGTCATGCAGTTCATTCGTTCCCGCAAGCCGTCGAGGAAAGTCGCTTGGAAAAACCTCAGCTGATCGTGACCCCGGCTTTTGAAATTGATTCTTGATCGTTCCGTCATTTCTCTGATCGTTTTTGCCGAGGATGCAAGCTGAATTCGAAGCTCTTCAACGTACTTGGCGGCCATTGCTTGGCCTCGTGGTGCTTTAACAGTCCGTAGTAAGCCTAACTTTATAATAATATAAACTCATCTAGCCCCCCTTAAATTATTTATTTTATTTCAAGTGTTTAAATTAATTACGTAGTGTTAAATGTTAGTGAATTTTATTTATTTATTAAAAATATAGTACCACAAATAAAATTTTACAATGAGATGCTGGAAAAGAGAGAATCCCTTAATAATTAGTTTAGGGCCTATTATTATTAGCTATTAAACGGGGTACGTAATTAATTTAGATATAACGCGACAGATTTCCTGAGATCAGGTCCCGCCGAGAGAATTTTAGAACACGAGGCCAGCTGCCCTAAGCCTAAATTAAGCCTTGTCCCATTTAAACCCTAGTTATTTACGGGGTCTGTCTGTGGGAATAGTTTTAAAATAAATAGCGGGTTTTCCTAAAATTAGTTTAGGGGCTATTGTTAATTAATTTAGAGACAAAGCGACAGTGTCTAAAATAAAGTTCCGCGGAGAGAATTTTAAGCCTTTTCCAATTTAAACCCTAGTTATTTACGGGGTCTGTCTGTGGGAATAGTTGTAAAATAAATAGTTAATAGGTTTTCTAAAATTAGTTTAGGGCTATTGTTAATTAATTTGGAGACAAAGCGACAGATTTTCGAAAATCAAGTTCCGCAGAGATAATTTTAAGACACGAGGACAGTTGCCCAAAGCCTAAGTTAAGTTTGTCCCATTTCGACTCAAATTATTATTTATGGGTTCTACCTGTGGCAATAGTTTTAAATAAATAAATGGCAGATTTAATAAACTTAATTTAGGGGATATTTTAAATTATGAAGCTTATTATAAGGGGCACGCAATTAAATTTAAATAAATGGTAATTTTCCTAAAATTAGTTTAGGGGATATTTTAAATTATTTTCATTATTAAATTACATAATTTAACTTAAAATTAAATGTAAGGTTTCCCTAAAATTATTTTCTATCCAATTATGGGAAGTAATTAGTTAGCCAGAGTATTTATTTAAGGATGGGAATCACGGTATTAGGGTGGCAATTGGTCTTTCTCTCTAAATTTAGTAGCGAGTTTTTTAATTAAGGATCGCCCAAAAGTAGGAAATGGTTTAAGATGTGTTATTAACATTTTTTCATTTATAGATGCAGCTGATATTCTTGGATTTTTCTGTCGCTGGTCATTATATGTATCTTTCCCGATGACTGGTCATTCCGAGACTTATCATTCCTGATGACATCCTCTGTTGGATTGACGTTGCACGATGTTTTCCGCTGTTCTGGACTTGCTATGTATCATTCCCGATGACAAGCTATGTTGGATTCCGTTACACGATGTCTTCTTCCGGACTTGGCAATCTCTCTCAACATTCGAGTCGAAGTTACGGAGAAAATCATCGAAGCTAGAAGACACAAAATTCAACTTCTTTACTTGAAAATTTTACATGTAACCACTTATTTTAGTTTTTTTGCTTGCCATTTTATATGTAACTACTTATTATTTTTTTCGCGTTCAAACTTTAACTTATATAACTCTTTAATAATTTTTTTTGTTCGAAATTTTTGTAAACACTTGGTTTTTTTGTTTCTTATTGAATAAATTTTGCCTTAAACCTCGTTCTTTCTTTTCTTTAAATTTTTACGATACTAGACTTGGCTTCAATTTTTTAATGTCTGGACTTAGGGGGGTTTTTTTGACCCCTTTTAGGCATATTTTTTAATAAAATAGAACAAAAAACACGTTAAAAAATTTTTTTAACAAAAAAAATTAATTTTTTATGAAAAATTTATTAAAAAATAAAAAAATTATTAAAAAAACAATAAAATAAACATAAAAAAGGTCAAAAAAACTACCCTAAGTGTTTTTCGACTATTTTTGTTCCTTCCCCAATATCGAAAATTTAGATTTAAACTTAAGCTACCACCCTCAAGGTAAGCCTTGCGAGCCCAATTTAAATTTAACAAGTCCCTGGTTAACTCGGGAATTATTAAATTTAAACTAAAGCCCGCTGTGGAGCCCCCAAAACCAGGAAACTTCGTCCTTAGCATGGGATTTCCAATGAAAGTCCACTTGCAGACGTCCACTTCTTCCTGTGCAAGAAAAATTCGAATTATTATTTGGAAAAAGGCATACGAATAACTTGAAATTAATTACCTTAATACGAAAGTCCACTCGAGCATTTTCGCTAGACGTAACGCAAAATGTTCAGGCATAAGACAAATGACTATTTTTTTGGCATAAAAGGCACACTCGTAACAGTAATAGGGAAAGAATACCGTAAAAAGCTAAGCCTCGCCCTAAACTACGCTTAAAATCGTGTTTACTTTTAAAGGACAAAGCGTATAAGCAACCTTCTACCTTAAACATAAATCATAAATTTATTTAAATCCTACAAAACTCCCTCAAGGAGTTGCCAAACGCTTTTCCCCTAAAAATATTTATAATTAAAACCATAAACTAGATACCTTAATACCGCAAAGGGAATCTCACCCTTGAAATCCTAATTGCGCGTTCATTATTCTTAAAAGGGAGGACTAGGACCAGTGTTCACCTATTCCATAAGTAAGATTTTATTTATGTCCTGGCAAAAAGTAAAATCCCTAAAAATTAAAGGACACAAAGCGCTTCCCTTCTAACAATAAATAGAATAATAAATAATAAACTAAATACCCTAACAATTGGCTGTCTAAATAGTTTTGGTAATGAGATTCCCTTTCAACGGATAAAATCAAAGTGTAGACCTGAATTAAGAAGGGGATAGTAATGAGTTTATTGACCTGATTAATATTGGGTGCCTTTTGCCAAAAAAATAGTTATTGATTCTAGAATCCAACATAAATTTCTCCTTTGGAAACAGATGGTAGCTATAAAAAATAAAATTCAAACAATCAAATACAGATTAAAATTATTATCAACTTAAATGGCACAAGTATTTTCAGGGCCGGATTAAGCAATTTTGAACCCGGGGCCGAGATAATGCGCGCCCCCTTAAGTCGAAAAAAAAGGAACGGCAAATGTTGCTAAGGGGGGAATAGTTTGACTCAATGTGCCCCCAACAAGCGTTGCGCCCGTGGGCCAGTACCCCCTCACCCCCCCCCCCTAATCCGGACCTGACTAAACCATACTCAAAGGGCATCTTCACATCTCTAGTAGAACCAGAGTTGGGTGTAATGCTATTCCTATGGAGGGGGTATGTTTGTGAACGTTTTCTTACTCGGCCCCTGTTTGTCTTAATCCCAAGTCCTAAGTATGGTTGGATGGGGGGGGCATATAGGACTATAACATACTCAAAGGGAATCTCTAGTAGAACCAGAGTTATGAGCCTTCAAAGTTGGGTGCAATGCTATTCCTATGGAGGGGGTATGTTAGCGAACACTTTCCTCAATTAATTGGCCCCTATTTACTCGACCCCCAAGATTTTAGGGGAAGTCCTCACATGAGCAGTTCCCGTATGAGCGGATTTCATAACAGCAGTTCCCTAAATAGCGGTTCTCGAAATGGCAGTTTACCCGTTACGGCAATTACCGATACAGCGGTTCTCGTAAACGCGGCGTACCGTAAAGGCAGCTGGGTTATATGAAATCAAAAAGAACTAGGTCAGATTTGGATAATGTGGTTAGGTTAAAGTTGATTATTTCAACTAAACAGTATGAGGTCAGGTCAGGTTAGGTTTTGTTTCGTTAGTAATATTTTGGAAATAGTGTAACAATGTTATGCCTTTTCCCAAAAATTACTGTTTACAATTATCTACTTCCGAAATAAAATAACCTTTCTCGAATTATAATATGTCTTTAACCAAAAATTACTGTTTACAATTATCTACTTCCGAAACAAAATAACCTTTCTCGAATTATAATATGTCTTTTCCCAAAAATTACTGTTTACAATTATCTACTTCCGAAATGAAATAACCTTTCTAGAATTATAATATGCCTTTTCCCAAAAATTACTGTTTACAATTATCTACTTCCGAAATAAAATAACCTTTCTAGAATTATAATATGTCTTTTCCCAAAAATTACTGTTTACAATTATCTTTTTCCGAAATAAAATAACCTTTCTAGAATTATAATATGTCTTTTCCCAAAAATTACTGTTTACAATTATCTACTTCCGAAACAAAATAACCTTTCTCGAATTATAATATGTCTTTTCCCAAAAGTTACTGTTTACAATTATCTTCTTCCGAAATAAAATAACCTTTCTCGAATTATAATATGTCTTTAACCAAAAATTACTGTTTACAGTTATCTACTTCCGAAATAAAATAACCTTTCTCGAATTATAATATGTCTTTTCCCAAAAATTACTGTTTACAATTATCTACTTCTGAAATAAAAGAACCTTTCTCGAATTATTTTTCTATCCCGGTATGAGAATTATAAACTGACACAGCCTGAAGACTAGTACAATATTTAAGTGTACTTAAAAAAAATTCATAAACACGATCGGTTAGTGGGTCACATTACTGATTAAATGATCACAGAAAACGGTAGTTTTTGAAACCAACGAATACAACTGTATTGTTAAGAAATGGGCAAATTTGAACACAAACACCACTATTTCTAAAACAGCAGTTTTGAAAAACACCGCTGTTTTTTTGGAATCGCGGTTGCTATTTCGAGAACTGCTCTACCGGGAACTGCTCATACGAGGTATACCCAGATTTTAGTATGGTTGGATGGGGAACTCAATGCGCCCCCAACAAGAGAGTCAATCTTGAAATATCAATTAAATAATCACTTTGAATTACTTTTAAACCGACTAAAAAGATTGAATAGTAAAACCAGGAATAAATGCAATGCGCAATTAATAAGATTAAGGAGTGCTTAAGCTGGTTTTTACGGGCATATCGGTGGAACAATTTTCTACCATGACTCCTTGAGGGAGCGATAGAAGGGTCATGAGAAAAATAAGTTTGATTAGGGGAGTTTAAGGTTTTGAACAAGCTTAAAAGGTCAAAATATTTGCGAAGCGTTGTTAGGGAAGACCAACCAAGAATAGAAAGTTGTACTTCCCTTGGTGGTGTCGGAGTCTAGTTGGGATTTGGTGTCCGAGAGACAACCCTGGATATTGTCTAGGTACTTAATATCGATAGCGGAATGGGGGTAACGCTTGATTTCCATTCAGTTGCGATAAAGCTTTGCTATTTAATCTAAATTAACCCTTAATATATAAATAAAATATTTACCTGGAGCCACCATTGAAATGGGCAACAGCTTCAAGCCAACTTCCCAAAAGACATAGGATACTAAGCCTTGGTCGTAGTAACACTTGCACGCTGCACTGCCAACGGCAACGTGGGCACTAAGCCTTGGTCGTAATTAACAAACGTATTTGGCACGGTTAAGCATAAATTTTCCACTTGCGACGCTTAATTTCCGATCGGTTGCGATAAAACATTGGTATTTAATGCAAAGTAACTCTTAAAATATAAATAAAATCAAAATATTTACCAGTAAAGATCGCGCAGAAAAACGCTGCCGCAAGTTTGCACCGCAAACGTCCCAAATGAATGAATAGGCTTTAAGTTATCGGCTGCAAACACGTACCGCTAGATGGCGCTGCTGAAGTTAGGCAGCCTTCAAAATATGGCGGGAGCGTGCGTTTCTATTTTCGAATATAACTAATAATTCAGTTAATTATAATTTAATAATGTTTTCTAAACAGCCCAAAACACTATTCTCCACTTTTAAAAAGTGGTACCGGAGTTTATGTTTTCCTACAGCTGGAAAAACTACTATTGTTTGTCCAATAGGTCGAAACCTGAAATCATAATAATTAAACTAATTCCTATGAAAGTAAATTCATTTTACAGGGTACCCAGTTTTACGTTGATCAAAAGTTCTGAAATGAAATGTGTAATATATTCCAAAATCTTTGTTTGTTTTTGGCCTAATTATTCCTGTTCTTAATTAGAAAATTAGTAAAATAAAAATAGTATGAAGAAAGAAGATGCTATAGGTTTAACCGCCCCTTAAATAGGGTGTCCTGTGAGAATAGTCTGGTTGGTTGGAATAAACGTCAAAACACTATCAGAAATTCCACCTAAAATGGTGCAATCGCAAAAGATGCGAGTCTTCCCTCCAGTAATGACAAGGGTGAATATACCAGAAGGGGGTAATAGAAGAAGGATGACACTCTGTAGACTGTATCCTCTTAATGCTTTAGTTATGTAAGGTCATTCTTCCCAGACTCAGCCTTTTAGTTTGCTTTCCCGCTCATCAAACTACAAATGGGCCTCGCACCGTAAGGTGAATACATAATTGTTTGGCACTAAATCCCCAGCAATCATCCCACAAACCTCGTCTTGACGTCACGTGGGACAACAAAAATGCACAAGCGCGTCTTGCCAAATATTTCAACGCTAATAAAGTAATGATGAGGGAACTATTTATCGCGTATGTGATTCGTTTTAGTAACCTTGCTCCGATGTTGGGAAGAGTGACGTTACATGTACCCCGCTTTGTGGTACACTTCTCTCGAAGAGAAGTATTATATACTTCTGATATAACTAAGGTTAGTTTCCCCGAGATGTGCGCTAGCTTCAAACGTTACAGCAAAAGCGTTCCTTGGTTTCTTGAAGTAAAACTAATTAATTATGGGCTAGACAATCTGGCTGTATAATCTAATACTTTTAAAAGGCATGTTTTGGGCAAGGAGGATGAGGTTGGGTTTTTTATCTTGGAAAACGGTTAGAAGTACTGAATTTACAATTTTGACATTGGAAATTAATTTTTATTAAAAACCTCTATCGACTCTAAAAGCTTGAATCCTTTTTAGAATAATAAAACACGTCTAAACAAAAGTCTCATTAAAATTTCAGTTCATTTGGATGAATAGGACAAAGGATCTGTCCAAAAACCTACCTCTTCCCATAGAACTTAATGTTAATTTTGGGTTCCTTCGAACTCCCCGCCGATAGTCCAAAAGTCGCATTTTTTGTCCGATTGAATGGGCTTCTATAGCATGTAAATACGCAATAAGGATATTACAGTTTGCAGATTACGAGTAACAATATAACAAATTCATGTTTTATAATAAACAAATATCAGATCTTTAATTATAAATATTTTTAATACTTCAAAAATTATTAAAATTTTCTAAACACAATTAAAATAGACAAACTACTAACAATCCTTTCTGAAATTACGATACTGGAAGTTACATTTGTAAATACATTATGACAAATGGAATGACTTATCGTGTTTTGTTTGCGTTTCTAGGCCTAGTAAAATACTTTCCATGAAAAAAAAAAATTATTACATTATTTTT
Organism: Phalangium opilio; assembly: GCF_054372755.1. Lineage (NCBI taxonomy): Eukaryota > Metazoa > Arthropoda > Arachnida > Opiliones > Phalangiidae > Phalangium > Phalangium opilio. Next base: position 3,735,057 of record NW_028324156.1, read on the forward strand.
CCACATATTTGTAACAAAATTTTTAAACCAAAAAAAAAAAATACTTAATATTGTGTAAATATTTTTGATTTTCATAATTCTTTTCTAAATTTTCTATTATAAATGGACATTTTAGCTTGAGAGTTCTTATTCGTTAAACTGGGCTAAATTTATAGAGACTAATTGATTTTAGCGTTAGAGTATATTTTATTCACTAAACTAATAGAGACCGATTCATTAAGTTGTTTAGATATTTTACGCATCCTTACATCCTCGATAAAGGTATCACCTTCCATGGGTTCAAACTCGAGCAATCCAAAAAAATAGGGCTGAGTTAATCCGCAACATTCCCGGCAATGATAAAGTAAAATGGTGGAAGGTGACACGTTTACCGTGTAAAAAGGCTCTACGTGTTCTTGAATTTCATGAATCATAGCTACATTAATTCTCTGCGGCATTACTATATATTTGGAGCGATACGTATGAAGCCAAGGAGTTTTTTGCCTCTTTGTGACAATCTGAGTTAATAAAGGCCAACTTCCATTATCCCAGACCCTAGGTAATAATTCTTCGCAGAACATTACCGAAGAAAACAAAAAACTATCAGCCCTTGGGTTTTCCGTTTCTAGTTCTCTCAATACCTTCCCCAGATTTAATGTGTTTTGGGGCATTATAAATTCATCCAGGTCTACAATCCCAACGTATCTAGAGTCGGACGTCAAACGTAGAATACAATCTTGGTTAAAAACCATTTGTCCTTCAGCGTGCAGCAAGTTACTCTCTAAATTAACCTTTGAAAGAGACCAGGCGTGAATTTCAATCTTAATTACGGTGTTGCTCTTTGAAATGGCAAAAAGGAACTTAGAAACTTCGGGGGTAACGGTGTAATTGTAAAATAGAATGCGAGTTACACCCAATGATTGATAATAGCCAATAAACTCCGCAATTTGTATTATGGATTTGTAAGGCCCAAATAATGGCCTGACACAAACGGATATCTCATTTGGCAAACTTCGACCTTTAGGTACGAGTGCTGAATGAACTTTTATCCATTTTGGGGAAGAATTGTTATAAATAAGGGATACATTTGATGGCATGGCGTGAGTGGCCACCGGGCAATAAAAATACGCGGCTCGGTAACATTTCGAGTGATGCTCGGGTAAAATAAACAGGTAAGCTCCTGCTGTTGTAATCAGTCTTCCATCGGAAAAACTTAAAACACACGACAACTTTGTAGGAGTTGAATGTAATTCCTCAAGAGATGGTAGTATAACAGTCAAAATCTTAATATAGTATCTTGTTTTTATATAATCAGGTACTGCACTTTCTGAGATATAGGCGGAATAGCCATAAATGTGAGGTAAAATCTGTAGCCAATCTGACGAAGTAGTATTGGTGGCCGCCTTCTCTTCGTGATTTTGTAGATAAGTATACAAGGTTTGGTCAAACTTTGCTTGGTGCTTGGAAATGGATCCTGTTCCCGTAACTTCTTGGCTTTTTTTGCAAGAAAATCTAGCATTGTCGTCAAAAACATTGGAGATCACCATGAAGAGAAGCACAAATAACATACACAATCCTAAACACGCCTTCCGCATGGAAACACATTGTGGTACGAATCTTCTCAGGCAATTCGGAATTAAAGATTTCATTTTAATCAGACTTGTAATATTTAACCGTTACCATTTGTAACAGAAAAATTTTAATCTTGATATTATAATATAATTTTTTCTAACTGGAAGACAACACGGAAGAACTCCCATCTTATTCTTAACTTAATTACATGTCAACCTTGGTGACACCCGTCCCGTATCTCTATGGTGACACCAATGTCTTCTCACTGTATGGCGCAAGAGTTTGTTAACCACGTGACCTGCCTTTTTGGCGCGAAAATTCAAACACGGGAAGCAGGCGTGTTTCCATAACATCTAGTTTATCTTCTCTTCAATAATGTACATAAGATAAAAGGGAGAAACATCTGGCCGCGGTTATTTGAACAAGAACTTTTTAAATATATCGCTACAATAGGGGTTCTGAAAGGAGCAATTAATTTCAAATGTGAGTAGCAGGTGGTCTGTTCTCCGCGACAATATGACGTGTTGAAAAATGTAAGATAGATCTTTCTGAAGATAGGCAATAAATTATTTTGTTATAACGAAAATACGAGATTGCCATCAACATGAACATAAGTATATAGACCTCCAGTGGGAAAAGGATGTGAACAGTACCTTAAATCAGTTAGCGCACTTACATGTTTCGGTTTTTCGCGATTATATGGAATTTTACACCTACACTACCGTTGTTTCTAATTTCCTCCCGCTGATGCCTAGAATTGTCACATTATTGTAGCGTTATTATGTTTAAAAGTAATTGTTTAGAAGAGTAATTATTTATTTAGAGTCGATAAGGTTCACATTTATAGTACAGTCACCTCTGACGTATGGGAGCTATGAAGAGTAAGTTTGAAACGATACAATATTATGTACCTCTATAACTTGCGATCATACTCGTACATGGAGAGAGAGCGCGGCAGACCTGTAGGCGTGCGACGATACCCGTATTTCAATATGAAAAGCGAATTCGTCATCGCAAACCATAATTATTTTAAAAAATTAATCTATGCATGGCAGATCTCAACGTACCATGTCGCTACATTTTGGTGGCCTTGGGTTTTTGGGCCAGTTTCTTGCACCATGCCCAAAAGGTCAACTTGAGCGTAGCCATAGTGGCCATGGTCCAAGACCCAGTGAGGAGGGTGAACATTACGAGTTCCGAATGCTTTCCAACTAGTCAAACCAAGCAACCTTATCCCAAGAGCGCACTTTTTGCAGTTGTAGGTTATGATGCCATTGTAAGCCAAGCTTTTTTTCTATTTAACTTTTTTTACTTCTACTAAAGAATGATCGCTTGAACTGGGACCACAATACGCAAGCCCTGATCCTGTCCGCGTATTACTACGGATATGTCGCGACGCAAGTACTTGGAGGTCGTATTGCCGAAATGTTTGGTGCCAAATGGATATACTTAGCTGGGATGCTGATTTCCTCATTATTGTGCATGGTATCGCCCTTCGTGGCTATTTTGCATCCGATTTTGTTCGTTGTATTAAGAATCTTGCAAGGGATGAGCGCCGTAAGTTAAACAAACGCGAAATTATTTCTGGCTTACCCAAGGTTAACTCATTTGCATACAGGGGTTTATCTTTCCTTTGTATCACATTCTTCTATCCAAATGGATTCCGAGTACAGAGAGAAATTTATCCGCTTCTGTGGTTTACGGTGGCTTGTCAATGGGGAATGTTGGTGGATTATTATTCTCCGGGTTGCTATGCCAGTCCGAAGCCTTAGGAGGATGGCCATCGGCCTTCTATCTCTTCGGTAAGTTGTACGTATCAGGTTTTATAGACCTTATACAAGCATGGATATTTTTTCGTTTTTTTTTTACGTTGTCAGGCGCGATTGGTCTAATTTGGTGCGTTTTATGGACCTACTACGTCTACGATTCCCCCAACATCCATCCAAGAATTCAACCCGAAGAACTTAAGTACATAATGAGTTTCCAAACGGACACCAGCTCGGATCAACTGATGAAAATACCATGGAGATACGTCTTCACTTCGGCCCCATTTATAGCCCTTATTTTTGCCCATGTTGGACATAGTTGGGGTAAGCATTCATCCCTATATACCATCGTTTCGCATTGACGTCGAGTCATTTCAGGCCAGGACACTTTACTGTTGGAGCTACCAACGTACATGCACGAAGTAATGGGGGTTGACATAGGTCAAAATGGTGTCATTTCGGCGTTGCCCTTTACGTTGCAAGCTATGAGCGCTTGGGGGTCCGCTTTTGTCATGGACAAAATAATTGAAAAAAACTTAATCAGTGCTGAGATGGCCAGGAAAGGATGCAATTCCGTAGGTATAACTTCAAGTAGAGATTGTCACGGTGTATACTGAGGCAAGTAATGTTCCTCGTCATTTAGCCTTTTTTGGCGCTGCAACGTGCTTGATCTCCTTGACCTTCATGGGTTGCAATTACACTTCGATTATCGTCTGTCTTTGTGTCGCCATGTTCTTTGATGGCATGTCTAAGTCGGGTTTCTTCGTGAATCATATGGAGTTAGCGCCTGACTTTGCTGGTATATTGACTTCTAAATAATGTCTGTCAAGGTCATAACTACATTCTGATTTTAAATAATGCAGGAACATTATTCGGAATAACAAACACTATATCTAGTGTAGATGGTTTCTTGGTACCATATCTTGTGTCGCTTCTAACGAATGGAGAAGTTAGTTGGTTTACATAGGTTTTACGTGTTTCAAAAGGGTAAATAATAGAATTTTAATTTCATTTAGGCTAATTTGAAAAAATGGAGTAACGTATTTGTGGTTGCGGGGGCCATTTATTTGGTTACCGGAATTGGGTTTTTGACTTTTGGTACGACGAAGCAACAACCTTGGGCTTCGAAAGTTATAAATAGGCCATTGTTATTGAGTGAAAGTTTACAAAGTGATAAAAGTGAAAATAAAAAATAATTTTATGTGTGTTCTATTTTCTTTCAATGTCCTTCAATTACATATACCACCACCTGGCCTACATATATGCAAACTATAGCATATAAGGCGGTAGTTCCATTTTAATTTCGTTGTTTGAATACTTTCAGTGATAGCATAAGCAAATCATCCTGTTCTACTTCTAAGTCTAGTATACTTCTGATAAAAATACTAGAATAAATTTTATTTTTCATCTAAAAATATCTTCGAGCCAGCAGATTGCGACTCCGTTTCCGTTTGTGCGTGATCGAGTGGGCTATGCCTAAACACGTGGGCAACAACTGGATGAAATTCCTGGTTTGAATGTTTCCCGCCGTCATAGGCTAAGCCTAATTAGTAGTTTTAGTTTTGTTTTGGAAATAGCCGTCGAAGCGTTACTAGTGGGCAACACTATTTTACCTCGAAGTTATTTATGCCGAATTTTTGCCGAATTACCCCAAATTCTAAAATAGTAGATATTCTCCCATGCATCGTCTGCTAAAACATTCTAAATGACTTATGGCTCCGCCTTCGGCTATTCGGGGTAAAATACTGTCCGTTTCGGCCTTTTTCGGCACAAAAGAGTGGGGTAAAATATAAAAATACGTGCCCTCCACTAAACGTCGCAAAAAATCAAGTTAATCATTTAAATCCATTTCAGAAACTAAATAAGCCTAACTAAATTAACCTCTCTCGCCCCAAAGACACTTTAAATATTAAATAGGGAATTTTCGGCAAAGATCAAAATCAAAAACTCAACTAAACATTGACATTAATGTGAAGTTTTTAGAGAATCTCAATTTAAAAGCTAAATCTACTCTGCCGAACCCCAATCCAACGTTAATTTCAACTTTAATAAGTATAATTAACGTAATATTAGACCAATATTTCCGGAATGTTTTTCCGGATTTTTTTCCGGAATGTTTTTCCGCATTTTTTTCCGGAATGTATTTCCGGACTTTTTTCCGGAATGTTTTTCCGGATTTTTTTCCGGATTTTTATCCGGAATTTTTCCGGATTTTTATCCGGAATTTTTCCGGATTTTTTTCCGGAATGTTTTTCCGGATTTTTTTCCGGAATGTTTTTCCGGATTTTTTTCCGGAATGTTTTTCCGGAATTTTTTCCGGAATGTTTTTCCGGATTTTTTTCCGGAATGTTTTTCCGGAATTTTTTTCCGGAATTTTTTTCCGGAATGTTTTTCCGGAATTTTTTTCCGGATTTCTTTCCGGATTTTTTTCCGGATTTTTTTCCGGAATGTTTTTCCGGAATGTTTTTCCGGAATTTTTTCCGGAATTTTTCCGGAATTTTTCCGGATTTTTATCCGGATTTTTATCCGGATATTTTTCCGGATTTTTATCCGGAATTTATCCGGAATTTTTCCGGATTTTTATCCGGAATTTATCCGGATTTTTATCCGGAATTTATCCGGATTTTTATCCGGATTTTTATCCGGAATTTATCCGGATTTTTATCCGGAATTTATCCGGATTTTTATCCGGAATTTATCCGGATTTTTATCCGGAATTTATCCGGATTTTTATCCGGAATTTATCCGGATTTTTATCCGGAATTTATCCGGATTTTTATCCGGAATTTATCCGGATTTTTATCCGGAACTTTTCCGGATTTTTATCCGGAACTTTTCCGGATTTTTATCCGGAACTTTTCCGGATTTTTATCCGGAACTTTTCCGGATTTTTATCCGGAACTTTTCCGGATTTTTATCCGGAACTTTTCCGGATTTTTATCCGGAACTTTCCGGATTTTTATCCGGAACTTTTCCGGATTTTTATCCGGATTTTTTATCGGGATTTTTTATCCGGATTTTTTATCCGGATTTTTTATCCGGATTTTTTATCCGGATTTTTTATCCGGATTTTTATCCGGAATTTATCCGGATTTTTATCCGGAATTTATCCGGATTTTTATCCGGAATTTATCCGGATTTTTATCCGGAATTTATCCGGAACTTTTCCGGATTTTATCCGGAATTTATCCGGAACTTTTCCGGATTTTTATCCGGAATTTATCCGGAACTTTTCCGGATTTTATCCGGAATTTATCCGGAACTTTTCCGGATTTTTATCCGGAACTTTTCCGGATTTTTATCCGGAACTTTTCCGGATTTTTATCCGGATTTTTATCCGGATTTTTTATCCGGATTTTTTATCCGGATTTTTTATCCGGATTTTTTATCCGGATTTTTATCCGGATTTTTTATCCGGAACTTTTCCGGATTTTTATCCGGAATTTATCCGGATTTTTATCCGGAATTTATCCGAATTTTTATCCGGAAAAGTTCCGGATTTTTATCCGGAACTTTTCCGGATTTTTATCCGGAACTTTTCCGGATTTTTATATAAATGTTTAATTGAAAATTCAATCCTTGCCCCAAACTTTTGAATTTCGCGCTTCTTCAAAGGCTCGGCATATTTTTTCATTTCACCCCATAATATGCTTCGGAGCAATCCCTATTTTACCCCAAACTTTTGAATTTCGTGACTATTAATGTATTATAGAGATAATATAAATTAATTTAAGTGTCAAATAGGAAAAAAGGGCTTTTCCAACTTCTAGCTTAGTTTTAATCATAATTAAGTAATTCAATTAAAAGTTGTTTTGATTTTTGTCCCAAAAATGTACGTTTTTGGTCTAATTCTAGGTTAATTATACTTAATTAAGTTTAAATTAACGTTGGATTGTGGTTCGGCAGAGTAGATTTAGCTTATAAATTGAGATTCAATAAATAATTCCCATAAATATCAATGTTTAATTGAAAATTCAATCCTTGCCGAATAATCCTTATTTTACCCCAAACTTTGGAATTTCGCGCCTATGAATGTTTTTTTAAAGATAATATATATTAATTTAAGTGTGAAATAGGAAAAAAGCGGGTTTACCAACTTCTAGCTTAGTTTTAATCTTAATTATGTAGAGTAATTGAAAGTTATTTAAATTTTTGTCCCAAAAATGTACGTTTTTGGTCTAATTTTATATTAATTATACTTAATACAACAAACAATGTAATTATATGGTAAAATATGAATTTGTTATCCAAATATTTTATTGAATTTTTTTTCCATAAATAATAATACAAATTTTTCCCGGATATACTTTTGATGTTATACAGCGTTAATGGAGGTTCTGGGATATTAAACTGGCTCCTTCAACCAATCCAGCTGAAGTTGATGGTCTGGCTGATTGCTTTAGCTGTTTTAAAACAAAATTAACAAGGGAACGGGGTGATTGAACCAAGACTATTCATACCCTGGTAAGCTCCTCAACTTGTTTTTCCAAACGTTCCTTGCTTTCTTTCATACTTTTCATCTCTTTTTCCATCTTCGAGATTTTGGCCTTGTATTTTATTGTACGTGCTCTCAAATTTTCTTCTATAAAAAGTTAGTGGGATTAATTTAATTCTCTGCCCAATCATTTCTGAACAGAGAGAATTACCACTTACCAGAACTCTGTTCTAGTCCAGATAACTTCGTTTTAAGTTCCTCCAATTCCTTTTCCACTTTAATTTGCGGTTCATTTTAATTTGCGGTTCACTTTAATTTGCGGTTCATTTTAATTTGCGGTTCATTTTAATTTGCGGTTCACTTTAATTTGCGGTTCATTTTAATTTGCGGTTCATTTTAATTTGCGGTTCATTTTAATTTGCGGTTCACTTTAATTTGCGGTACATTTTAATTTGCGGTTCACTTTAAATTGCGGTTCATTTTAATTTGCGGTTCACTTTAATTTGCGGTTCATTATAATTTGCGGTTCACTTTAATTTGCGGTTCATTATAATTTGCGGTTCATTTTTTTTGCGGTTCTTTTTAATTTGCGGTTCATTTTAATTTGCGGTTCATTTTAATTTGCGGTTCACTTTAATTTGCGGTTCATTTTTTTTGCGGTTCTTTTTAATTTGCGGTTCATTTTAATTTGCGGTTCACTTTAATTTGCGGTTCTTTTTTTGCGGTTCATTTTAATTTGCGGTTCACTTTAAATTGCGGTTTATTTTAATTTGCGGTTCTTTTTTTGCGGTTCGTTTTAATTTGCGGTTCACTTTAAATTGCGGCTCGTTTTAATTTGCGGTTCATTTTAATTTGCGGTTCATTTTAATTTGCGGTTCCTTTTAAATTGCGGTTCATTTTAATTTGCGGTTCACTTTAATTTGCGGTTCATTTTAATTTGCGGTTCACTTTAATTTGCGGTTCATTATAATTTGCGGTTCATTTTTTTGCGGTTCTTTTTAATTTGCGGTTCACTTTAATTTGCGGTTTTTTTGCGGTTCATTTTAATTTGCGGTTCACTTTAAATTGCGGTTCTTTTTTTGCGGTTCATTTTAATTTGCGGTTCTTTTTTGCGGTTCATTTTAATTTGCGGTTCTCTTTAAATTGCGGTTTATTTTAATTTGCGGTTATTTTTAATTTGCGGTTCATTTTAATTTGCGGTTCTTTTTTGCGGTTCATTTTAATTTGCGGTTCACTTTAAATTGCGGTTCTTTTTTGCGGTTCATTTTAATTTGCGGTTCACTTTAATTTGCGGTTCACTTTATAAAGCACAGAAAAATTAAAACATCCCGAAATTTTTATAAAATGGTTCTTTAGTTCTTTATTTTAAAACTAGATGGTGCTGTCGTCTTTTCAACAGAAAGGACGTAAAGGTCGTAACTGATGGTACATTCTTATATTAGGATATAGCGTACTATCTTTTTTGTATATTCTCTAGGGGTATCCTCGTCTAGCGCAAGACCATTTAAATACGTTTAAATATTACAAAGCAGAGAAGTTTGATGAGAGGGAAAACAAAGAAAAAGGGTGAGCCTGGGAAGAATGACGTTACATGCCTGAAGAATTAAGAGGATACAGAGTGTCATCCTTCTTCTATTATCCCCTTCTGCTATAACTAACGCTTTTACTAGTATTATATTAAGAAAGTTACCTTTTTGAAAGTTAAGTAACTTAAGGTATGGAGTTGTCAAAATGACAACCAATAATACGTTTCTTATGTCTTCAAAACGATCCAAATTCATTTTTTTCACACCATTATTAAATCTTTTAATTTTCATAATATTTTACATGAAAGAAACCTCAGCTTTATTATTTATATTTCTTTCAATATTAACTAATTATTTTTTTAATTTGACAATATTTGAAATCTTATCCGTTGAGTTAATCAGTGAGCACAAAAATAGTTAATCTTTCGTATTAGGAACTATTTTGACTATTTCGTTGCACAATTTTTGTATGATTTTAGCTTCGGCGTCATTTTAATTTGCGGTTCATTTTTTTTGCGGTTCACTTTAATTTGCGGTTCATTCTAATTTGCGGTTCATTTTATTTGCGGTTCACTTTAATTTGCGGTTCATTATAATTTGCGGTTCATTATAATTTGCGGTTCATTTTAATTTGCGGTTCACTTTAAATTGCGGTTCACTTTAATTTGCGGTTCATTCTAATTTGCGGTTCATTTTATTTGCGGTTCACTTTAATTTGCGGTTCATTATAATTTGCGGTTCATTTTATTTGCGGTTCATTCTAATTTGCGGTTCATTTTAATTTGCGGTTCATTTTATTTGCGGTTCATTCTAATTTGCGGTTCATTTTAATTTGCGGTTCATTTTAATTTGCGGTTCATTTTAATTTGCGGTTCATTTTATTTGCGGTTCACTTTAATTTGCGGTTCACTTTAATTTGCGGTTCATTATAATTTGCGGTTCATTTTAATTTACGGTACTTTTACCACTATGCGCCGTCTGCCATGATTAAAGTTAAATAACGGCTTCATTTGAATATAATACAATGTACTCCATAAAAATAGTAAAATAGACAATAGTTATTCGAGTATTATAATCCTATGAAAAACATTAACATGTACAAAAATGGGCCAAGCCTCGCTTCGTGTCCTTTCCTCCGTAAAACGTTCTGAGATCCCATGTAGAGCCAAGTCTGCCTTTTTGTTCTTATTCAATCGCCAATTGAACAATTATGTTATAAATTAAGTCCTTTTCCTAATTAATAACCAATAATCTTTGATTCTATCATTATTATACATCTTTGTTCGTAATGAATTTGGATCGTTTTGAAGACATAAGAAACGTATTATTGGTTGTCATTTTGACAACTCCATACCTTAAGTTACTTAACTTTCAAAAAGGTAACTTTCTTAATATAATACTAGTAAAAGCGTTAGTTATAGCAGAAGGGGATAATAGAAGAAGGATGACACTCTGTATCCTCTTAATTCTTCAGGCATGTAACGTCATTCTTCCCAGGCTCACCCTTTTTCTTTGTTTTCCCTCTCATCAAACTTCTCTGCTTTGTAATATTTAAACGTATTTAAATGGTCTTGCGCTAGACGAGGATACCCCTAGAGAATATACAAAAAAGATAGTACGCTATATCCTAAGCACCAAGCTTTTCAGTGAGTTCAGCAGTTCTGAGCCATCACTTGTGATGGTCTCAGATAAGTCTGTTATTTCATACCACTTCGACAAGCCCTTCAGCGTGCACTTTCCCAGTCGCGCTGTTTGGGAGACTACCCCAGTCCTTGGAACTGGGGGGGGGGGAGTCCGTTTGGTTCACGGACGGCTCTAAGACGGACTCTGGAGTTGGTGCCGGGGTCTACTGCCTGACCAAGAAGTTTGGTTTTTACGAGAGCCTTGGCAACTTTGCCAGTGTTTTCCAAGCGGAAATCATGGCCATTTGTCTATGCGCGGATTTCTGCAACAAGAAAAACTACCGCGGACGGACGATTCAGATTTATTCGGATAGTCAGGCCGCTCTCAAGGCCTTGTCGATTCTAGACTGGTTCTCAGCTGTCTGGATCTGCTGGGTTCTTTGGCTGCCCGCAACAAGGTTCAATTGCTGTGGGTGCCAGGGCACTGCGGATACCTGGGCAATGAGAGGGCTGATATGTATGCCAAAAGGGGGGCTGAGGCGAAGTTCTTCGGACCTGAGCCTGCGGTTCCCATCCCCCATGGCATCATTCGCCATAGGATTCACTGCCGGATGTCTGCACTTCAACTGCAGCTCTGGCTTGACATGGATGGGCAGAGACAAGCCAAGGAGTTTGTCCCGGGGTCCTTCTATCACTAGGGCAAAGGAACTGCTTGCCCTCACCAAAAGCAAAATTAGGCTGGTCACCAGTCTCCTCACTGGACACTGCCGGCTGAATAGACACCTGCACTTATTGGGTATCGTTGATGACCCACTCTGTAGGTTCTGCCGGGAGGTAGAGGAAACCTCCTCCCATATCCTCTGCAGCTGCGACTACCTCGCGGCCATGAGGTTTGAGCATTTTGATATGCATACTATGGAACCTCACCAGTTCTCTACTGTCTCGGCCAATCGGATTCTCCGATTCATCGAGGCGACAGGACTCTTCGCAGTCTAACCAGCTCGGGGCGCACAATATACCCTTGGTATCGGTGCTCGACGCGGCGACGCGTCACCCCCTTCAACAATAACAATAACAATCCTAATATAAGAATGTAGCATCAGTTACGACCTTTACGTCCTTTCAACAAGAACACACACTATTTCTGTTGAAAAGACGACAGCGCCATCTAGTTTTAAAATAAAGAACTAAAGAACAATTTTATAAAAATTTCGGGATGTTTTAATTTTTCTGTGCTTTATAAAGTGAACCGCAAATTAAAGTGAACCGCAAATTAAAATGAACCGCAAAAAAGAACCGCAAATTAAAATGAACCGCAAAAAAAGAACCGCAAATTAAAATGAACCGCAAATTAAAAATAACCGCAAATTAAAATAAACCGCAATTTAAAGTGAACCGCAAATTAAAATGAACCGCAAAAAATAACCGCAAATTAAAGTGAACCGCAAATTAAAATGAACCGCAAAAAAAGAACCGCAAAATAAAGTGAACCGCAAATTAAAGTGAACCGCAAATTAAAGTGAACCGCAAATTAAAATGAACCGCAAATTAAAATGAACCGCAAATTAAAATGAACCGCAAATTAAAAATAACCGCAAATTAAAAATAACCGCAAATTAAAATAAACCGCAATTTAAAGTGAACCGCAAATTAAAATGAACCGCAAATTAAAAATAACCGCAAATTAAAATAAACCGCAAATTAAAGTGAACCGCAAATTAAAATGAACCGCAAATTAAAATGAACCGCAAATTAAAATGAACCGCAAATTAAAATGAACCGCAAAAAAAGAACCGCAAATTAAAGTGAACCGCAATTTAAAGTGAACCGCAAATTAAAATGAACCGCAAATTAAAAATAACCGCAAATTAAAATAAACCGCAAATTAAAGTGAACCGCAAATTAAAATGAACCGCAAATTAAAATGAACCGCAAATTAAAATGAACCGCAAATTAAAATGAACCGCAAATTAAAATGAACCGCAAAAAAAGAACCGCAAATTAAAGTGAACCGCAAATTAAAGTGAAGCGCAAATTAAAATGAACCGCAAATTAAAATGAACCGCAAATTAAAATGAACCGCAAATTAAAATGAACCGCAAATTAAAAATAACCGCAAATTAAAATAAACCGCAATTTAAAGTGAACCGCAAATTAAAATGAACCGCAAATTAAAAATAACCGCAAATTAAAATAAACCGCAATTTAAAGTGAACCGCAAATTAAAATGAACCGCAAAATAAAGTGAACCGCAAATTAAAGTGAACCGCAAATTAAAATGAACCGCAAATTAAAATGAACCGCAAATTAAAATGAACCGCAAATTAAAAATAACCGCAAATTAAAATAAACCGCAATTTAAAGTGAACCGCAAAATAAAATGAACCGCAAATTAAAAATAACCGCAAATTAAAATAAACCGCAAATTAAAGTGAACCGCAAATTAAAATGAACCGCAAATTAAAATGAACCGCAAATTAAAATGAACCGCAAAAAAAGAACCGCAAATTAAAGTGAACCGCAAATTAAAATGAACCGCAAAAAAGAACCGCAATTTAAAGTGAACCGCAAATTAAAATGAACCGCAAAAAAAGAACCGCAAATTAAAATGAACCGCAAATTAAAAATAACCGCAAATTAAAATAAACCGCAAATTAAAATGAACCGCAAAAAAAGAACCGCAAATTAAAGTGAACCGCAAATTAAAGTGAAGCGCAAATTAAAATGAACCGCAAATTAAAATGAACCGCAAATTAAAATGAACCGCAAAAAAACAACCGCAAATTAAAGTGAACCGCAAATTGAAATGAACCGCAAATTAAAGTGAACCGCAAATTAAAGTGAACCGCAAATTAAAATGAACCGCAAAAAAGAACCGCAAATTAAAATGAACCGCAAAAAAAGAACCGCAAATTGAAATGAACAGCAAAAAAAGAACCGCAAATTGAAATGAACAGCAAAAAAGAACCGCAAATTAAAGTGAACCGCAAATTAAAATGAACCGCAAAAAAAGAACCGCAAATTAAAATGAACCGCAAATAAAAAAGAACCGCAAATTTTCTTAAGTTTGAAACATCAGGTAAATAGCCTTATTTTATACCACTTTATTTTTATCTGTCCCTACCCCGATTGATAAAAATATATTTTTAATAAGGCCGATCCGATGTTATCGGACCCTTGCGGACCCATGCGGACCTTTGCGGACCCATGCGCAAAGGTCCGCAAAGGTCCGAAAAAGTCCGCATGTTCAATTGAAAAAGAGAGTGTCTATTCTCACCCCCGGGTGGAAATAGCCTACGTGCTATTCTCACCCCCCGGGTGAAAATAGCTTATACGCTATTCTCACCCCCCCCCCCTGGTGAAAATAGCTTATACGCTATTCTCACCCCCCCTGGTGAAAATAGCTTATACGCTATTCTCACCCCCCCCCCGGGTGAAAATAGCTTATACGCTATTCTCACCCCCCCCCCCCCTGGTGAAAATAGTCTGAGTACTATTCCTACCCTACCACGTGACCGCACTCCAGCGTGACGCGATGCGGCCGAGAATATTTTGGTCAATCCTTGATTGAGAGCAGTCTGGGAAATAGGGATAATTTGTAAACTAGTCCTTGGGACCAGTGTGGTAGTATTTTTTAATAACATTAATTAATCTTACTCAAGAAAAACCCAAAAAGAGAAATAAATCAATTTTGTATTTTCTTATTTATCATATCTAATAAAATAAATATCCTAATACCCTTTCAATTATTAACTGAAGAAAATTACACATTCCGATTAATCTAATTGATTTTGGTCGCTAAGCAGTGTTTTAAACAACCCTGGGCCCCTGACCCAGAGATTTTCTGACCTGTTTGTGTATCCCTCCCACTGGACCCTGGTATAGCTATGGAGATGAGCAAAGATATAGATGATATGATGTTGATATACACTGGGTCATTACTCTATTGGCATCATAAAAAAAAGTGTTTTCAACTCTCTGCCAACAGAACAGTGAAACATCCCATAACTTTATATGTGTATATAAGGATCTTTTTTGTATTCAAAAGTTCTCCCAACATGAACAGTTTCTATGGTTTAATTACAAAACCAAGTTTTTACATTAGTGTCCAAAATAATCCTAACGTGGTCTAAAGTTAAACTATGGTGTCCAAAAATAGCTTATGGTATAAGTTGTTTTAGGTTTTCTAGCGTTATTTACATGTTTTTTAAACTTCTCGTAATAATTTCCATATAGTGCGTAATCTTTAAATGTATGGCTAACTTTTTGAAAATACATAAAACAAGGGTCAGTCTTAGACTTAGTCACATGGTAGGGTGGAAATTGTTGTTTATTAACGGGAGGCAAAAAACTACGCAGTCTTTCATATAAGAACAAAAAGAGAACTGGCTTTTATTTATGACGCATACATACAGTTGAAAGTTATAAAGTACGCGACATAGGTGCCATCTATACTATATTTAATAAAGTTAATAACTTCAATCTATTCGGCATTCTGTGTTTTCTATATATGTCTGTCTTTTCTAACACTCTCCCTTGTCGAATAGATTAATACACTTCGTAACCAAATTGAAAATAGTTCACTCGATTCCAATCGAAGCACAGTGCTGTTTAGTCTTCCTTCCATTCAATGTTTTCGTCAACAAATCGGCTGGATTTTTCGCTGTTTCCAAATATTGAAACTTAACTCTCCCTGCTTCGACTAGATCCCGCAAAAAGAATTTCTTCAAGTCTATATGTTTATTCCTTTCCGACGTGATGTGATTTTTGGCGATGCAAATCGCTCCTTGGTTATCCACGGAAATTTTAATAGGGTCTTCGACAAATTGTTCTTGTCCGATTTCCGTCATAAAGTTCTTCATCCAAATGGCTTCTTTTGAGGCGTAACACATCGAAATGTATTCAGCCTCGACGGTTGATAAGGCTACCATGCTTTGCTTCTTTGTACTCCAACTGATGGCTGATTGACCCAGAGTGAAGATGTATCCGTTGAAAGATTTTCTGTCTGTAGAGTCCGAGCCCCAGTCAGAATCTGCGAACCCAAGCACGCTTTGCTCTTCCGTTTGTTTGTAGATTAATTTGTATTCTCTGGTACCTATCAGATACTTCAATATGTGCTTTATGCCATTTACATGTTCGTTAGTTGGTCTTTCATTGAATTGGCTCATGAATGAAGTGGCGAATGAAAGGTCTGGTCTCGTTCCTCCTGCCAAATATAGAAGATGACCAATCGCTTGTCTGTATGGGAAATTAGTCCTATTTTCGCTATTTTGCCATTCTTCGTCCGAGGTTTTCTTATATTTCATACCAATGTCCAAAACTGTTACGTTTGACTTCGCTTCGCTCATGTTGTAAGTTTTAAGAATGGTTGTAATGTAATTGTGCTGATTAAGACTAATTGACCCATCTTCGTGATGCGATACTCCGAGTGAGAGAATATGAACGATCTTTCCCAACTCACGAACGTCGAAATGTGCTTTCAATTGATCTCCAAATTCGTTTAGCTCTGCATCCGATTTTGCAACTACTGGTAAATCATCCACGTACACTCCGACAATGATGTTCTTTACGCTGTTGAAATAAATGCACGGATCGGCTGTCGAGCGTTTAAATCCTATTTCTTTCAAGAACTTATCCAAAGTAAAATTCCATTCTCGGCCTGATTGGTGTAAGCCATATAGGCCCTTCTTCAGTTTGCACACGTACTCAGCTTTGTTTTCTTCTATAAAGGGATAAGGTTGATCCATATATACATCGTGTTGTAGGGATCCATTCAAGTAAGCGGCTACTAGATCGTAGTGTCTGTCCTTCCATCCTAGAATTACTTTCAGTGCAAGAAGGATTCGTACAGATTTGACCTTGAGTACAGGGCTGAAAGTATCTTCATAATCTATTCCTGGTGTTTGCGTATAGCCCCGTGCAACTAGGCGAGCGCGGTATCTTTTTAAATCTGGGAGCACGGCAGTGCTCCCAGCCAAGTCGAGCACTGACATCCTTTTCTCGAAGCAACTCGTGGCTCTTTTAAGCCCACTGTAACTTCGCTATGGGTATAGGTAAAAGTCTGAAATTTTGCTTGCCGCGAGGACTGTCAATTCTAGCTATAGTTTCCAAATTTCAAGATCCTACCCAATATACTTTTCGAAATATCGCAGGTGAAATTTACCTTATTTTGTCACTCACTCACTCACTCACCGATCATCAAAATTCTAAGGTACTTCTAGGGTAGATAGAAACTTAAAATTCAGGATTTAGTTTTCATTTATTTTATAAAGCACAGAAAAATTAAAACATCCCGAAATTTTTATAAAATTGTTCTTTAGTTCTTTATTTTAAAACTAGATGGCGCTGCCGTCTTTCTAACAGTAATAGTGTGTGTTCTTGATGAAAGGACGTAATGGGCCAAAGTTAACCGAAAGTTAAATATATATTAAAGCTAATAGGTGTAGTAATTTAAAAGAAATGTGTCGTAACTGATGCTACATTCTTATATTAGTATATCGCGTACAATCTTTATTGCATATTCTCTGCGGGTCGAAAGGGGTAATTCAGCGTAAATATGGAGAAACGTTAGCGATTATATTGGTAAACGAAGTACCACGAGAGGGTCTTCTTTTAATATAACTACCGAAGTATAACGAGAGGGTCTACAAAAAGAAGTGAGATCCTATGAAAAACATTAACATGTACAAAAATGGGCCAAGCCTCGCTTCGTGCCCGCTCCGCCGTAAAACGTTCTGAGATCCCATGTAGAGCCAAGTCTGCCTTTTGTTCTCATTCAATCGCCAATTGAACAATTATGTTATAAATTAAGTCCTTTTCCTAATTAATAACCAATATTCTTTGACTCTATCATTATTATACATCTTTGTTCGTATCAAAAATATCGTGACTTGGCAATCGCAGGTAAGTAATATTAAAAGGAAGTCACTAAATCGTTGCCGATTTTAAAATAATCGAAGGGATGTTCACTAAATCGTTTATGGTATAGGGGATATGTACAAGTTTATAAGATGAGTCATGCTCAACCCTATGTACAAATTATATGGTGAGTTATGCATAACCCTATTTACATGTTTATTAGGTGAGTTATACATAACCTTATGTACACATTTATAAGGTAATTACCTGCGCTTGCCAAGTCACGATATTTTTGATACGAACAAAGATGTATAATAATGATAGAGTCAAAGAATATTGGTTATTAATTAGGAAAAGGACTTAATTTATAACATAATTGTTCAATTGGCGATTGAATGAGAACAAAAGGCAGACTTGGCTCTACATGGGATCTCAGAACGTTTTACGGCGGAGCGGGCACGAAGCGAGGCTTGGCCCATTTTTGTACATGTTAATGTTTTTCATAGGTCCCCATTTTCATCAAACTTTCTTTTAAAGATCCATCTATTTCCAACAATATTCGTATCAACTGGTTTTTTGACGAGATCCCACGTGTCGTTGCGTTTGAGATTGTCAATTTCTTCTATCATCGCGCTCTTCCATAGGTTGGCGTCAGGCATAGAGAGAGCTTCAGTTACGGTTTGCGGTTCAGCGTCACCGTGAGAATAAGCGACTTTACAATTAGGTAATCTATATTCTCGCTTCTTGGCTTGTCTCTCGGATCTTCTGGAAGTTTCATTTTGCGCTAGTTCCGGAAGTGAAATTAATGTACGATCTTCGTCATATCGTGTATTATCTTCGTCAAACAATTCTATGTTTATAATTTCTTCAGGTTCATCATGCTGTTCACCTTCTTCTATTTCTTCATCAATTATCGACTGATTATCGATTTGATCTTCATCTTCAGTTGTAATAAAGGGAACATCTTTGGAATCATCAGGTGACTGTTTGCTCTCGTCGTTTTTCGCTTTCTTCTTGAAAGGGAATGCAGTCTCTTCAAATTCAACATCTCGACTTACGAAGAATTTATTTTCCTCTTTATTCCAAAGTTTATACCCCTTTACGCCAGGAGGATAGCCAATAAAGATGCATTCGATAGCTTTGGGTTCTAGTTTTGTTCTTAAGGCGTCGTTTACTCTAGCCCAAGCTCGGCAACCAAAAATTCTTAAGTGTTCAACGTTAAGAGGTTGCCCGGTCCACAGTTCTTCCGGAATTGACCCATTAGCTCCCTTTGATGGACATTTGTTTCGTAAGTATGCCGCAGTTGCAGCCGCGTCAGCCCATAAGGTATTCGGAATTCCTGACTCTATTAATAGACACCTTGTCATATCGAGCAATGTTTGATTGAATCGCTCAGCTATACCGTTTTGTTGCGGGGTTCTTGGTACGGTTAGCTGATGTTTAATTCCGTTTTCCACTAAATATTGGTCAAACTCGGTGCTGCAATATTCTCCGCCATTGTCGCTTCTTAATGTTTTTATTTTTCCTTCGTGAAATCGCTCTACTTCTTCCTTATATTCTCTGAATTTTTCGAAGGTTTCGCTTTTGCGTCTCATAGGATAGATTCGAATATATCTCGACCAATCGTCCACAAATGTCACGAAATACCTTGACCCTCCTTTTGACATAGGATTTATGGGACCCACTACGTCAGAATGAATTAATTCAAGAGCTTTTTCCGTTTTCTTAAAGCTTATAGTTGGAAAAGGTTTACGTTTCATTTTGCCACGTATACAGGTGGAGCATGCTTCTTCGATTGGTATTTCATTTTTATCTTCTTCGGACTTCACAAAAAGTTTCTTCTCATTTGTTAAATCTTTTACAGCTGTTAAATGAAGGTGACCTAGTCTTTTGTGCCATAGTGATGTTTCGTCTTGTTTCGTTTTCATAGCCTTCGGGTTTGAATCGGTTCCGTTGTTAATAAATTGACCCTCCTCTATCATAAAAAGTCCGTCTCGTCGTTTAGCTATTAAAAACGGGTGGGAGGCGTTTTTGTCGAACACTTTCGCCTCGTCCTCATCAAAGGTGACGATAAGGCCCTTCTCTAGCATTCGGCTTACTGACAACAGATTACAGTCTAGCTCGGGTACTAGTAAAACTTGCCCTAGGGTGATATTCGTTTCTTTGTTTTCTTGGCGGACTTTGAACTCTACTTTCCCCTTTCCGATAGCCTTCATCTGCGCCTTATTTGCCGTTTCTACTAATGATGAAATAGTCGTTAAATCTCGCAATTTTTCTTTATATGGAGTCATATGATCTGTCGCCCCACTGTCTAGAATCCATGTTATAGATTCTTCTTTATCATTTTTCTTGGCTAATAAAGCTCGATTTACTGTTACTGGTTGACTTTCTTGAGCAACTTTAGCTTTGGATCGACTTTCGCTTTCTTTTCGATTTTTCTCTTCTCTCTTCAGTTCTTCAACAGTTTCACATTCTTTAGCGATGTGTCCCAATTTGCCGCATGAATAGCAAATTACGTCTCGTTGTGGTCGTCTATGGGTATATCCCGATCTTCTGTGATCTGCTTGAGTATGCTGATATTGTTTTGATTTTGACGTCATCTTCTGATTTTTGATAAATAAGGCTTGTTGATTTTCTCTTGTCGATTCTTCGTCTTTGCATTTAGCTTGGTGGTTCTTTCGCTTCTCTTCGACTAATAGCTTGGATTTTAACAGCGTCGTTGTTAGAGCAGCTGGATCATGCTCGATACTTTGAATTAAGGCTTCGTACGACTCAGGTAAGCCCAAGAGCATTATCATCGCCAACTCTTTATCGTTAAAACCATAGCCACATGCTTCTAATTTTCTATGAAAGTCCATGATACGTCCTAAGTAGTCTTTCATGAGTTCCCCATTCTTCAGTCTCACGTTTAGAAATTCTCGCATGATATGTAGTATGTGCAACAGGCCATGCTTAGTATGTAGGTCACGTAATGTTACCCATGCTGTTGAAGCTCTTATACACTCACCGATGTCGTCTAGGTAGCTGTCTTCGACGATCAGAAATATTAAACTTATAGCTTTATCATTACTTCTTCTCTCCGCGTCGCTCATAGCTGGTCCATAACCAGGATCTACTGCATCCCAAACATTCTTTTGAATGAGTGCTGACTTCGCTCTGATGGACCACGCGTGATAATTAGCGTCCGAAAGTTTCGGGATTCTGAATTCGTCCGAGGCTACTGCCATGTTGCTAAACCGTTGCGGTCCTTTGTCTTCAAATTAACTACGTACGTCTTTATTTAGTTAATTTTCTTCGCTTCAAAGGATAGCACGTTTTTGCGCGTCGTTGGATTTACTTCAGCCTCCAAACTGTGAAATTTGCGTGTTCTGGGCCCATAACCTGTAGTTTATTAACGGGAGGCAAAAAACTACGCAGTCTTTCATATAAGAACAAAAAGAGAACTGGCTTTTATTTATGACGCATACATACAGTTGAAAGTTATAAAGTACGCGACATAGGTGCCATCTATACTATATTTAATAAAGTTAATAACTTCAATCTATTCGGCATTCTGTGTTTTCTATATATGTCTGTCTTTTCTAACAGAAATAAAATCTACGCTATGTTCACCCGGGGTAGACTTCACCGGGCGGTGAAAATAGCGCCCAAGCTATTTTCACCCTCCCGAGGCCCTTACCTCAATTCTTAGTCACGTGGTAGGGTGGAAATAAAATCTACGGATTCTACACTATGCTTTTCCCTTCACCGGGCAGTGAAAATAGCGCCCAAGCTATTTTCACCCTACCGCGGTCCTTACTTAAATTCTTAGTCACGCGGTAGGGTGGATATAGCCTCGACGCTATGTTCACCCGGGGTAGACTTCACCGGGCGGTGAAAATAGCAGCCAAGCTATTTTCACCCTACCGCAGCCCTTACCACAATTCTTAGTCACGTGTTAGGGTGGATATAGCCTCTACGCTATTTTCACCTAGGGTAGGAATAGGCTTCCGCCTATTTCTACCCGGGGGGGGGGGGTGAGAATAGTGACACTCATTGAAAAAACCCTATTTTACGCCAAACTTTGGAATATGTAGATCAATTAAAAGTTATTTTAATTTTAAATTAACGATGGATTGTGTTTCGGCAGAGTAGATTTAGATTATAAATTGAGATTCAATAAACAATTCATATTAATGTCAATGTTTAGTTAAGTTTTTGATATTTGCCGAAAAATACCTATTTATTTAATGATCTGCCCAATGACCTAACATCCCCTCTTTGTTTATTTGCTGACGATCTTAAAATCTTCCGCGTGATAGACTCATATACTGACGTGCTCACCCTACAATCTGATCTCCATAAGCTTGAGGTTTGGTCGACACGTAACGGTCTTTTCTTTAACGAAACCAAATCATTAGTCCTAACTTTACAAAATACCCCTTCAGACCTAGATTCACCGTCCCCTTATTTTCTTTCCGGGCAAAACATAAAACGTGTTAATGAGTGTCGAGATCTGGGTGTCCAAATAGATCATAATCTAAAATTTCATTCCCATGTGAGAAAGACTTGTGGTCGCGCCAAAGGTTTACTAGCCACTATCAAAGCCAATTTCCCAGGCATCACCCCTGAGTTTCTGACCCGCATTTATAACTGCTACGTTCGCCCAGTCCTAGAATTTGGTAGCCAAATCTGGAACCCTCACTCAGCTCTCGACATTCAACAACTAGACAACATTCAGGGTTCCTTCTCTCGACTACCGCGTATCCTAAAACATCAACCCAGAGACAGTAGGCTATCTACCCTTGGTTGGCCTTCTTTGACTACTCGTCGGTCTTACCTCGACCTAATCAGTTTATTCAAAATCCTAAATTGTCCCGACCAAAGATTCTTTTCCGCTGCTCCCTCGTCTATCCCCACCCGTGGTCACCATAGAAAATTATTTCGTCAACAGGCCTGTAAAAATCAACTGAAGCACTCTTTTTTCCATCGGTTGGTCCCCATCTGGAATTCCCTACCCCCTGAGATTATCTCCCTAAAATCACTTGTGCAATTTAAAACCAAACTCAAACAACACTTAAACCTTTAATTAATTCCCCTCACAATTTTCAACCTAAGAAATCGCAGCTGTAAGGCTTCATTCAGCCCTAGCTCGTATCCCCCCTCAGGAGCAAAAAAAAAAAAAAAAATTATTTTAAGTGTCGTTGGGGCAAGAGAGGGTACCTTAGTTAGGCTTATTTAGTTTCTGAAATGGATTTGAATGATTAACTTTATTTAATTGCGATTGTTAAGTGTAGTTAAGTGGGGTATTTTTATATTTTACCCCACTCTTTTTTGCCGAAAAGTGCCGAAACGGACACTATTTTATCCCGAATAGCCGAAGGCGGAGCCCATAAGTCATTTAGAATGTTTTAGCAGACGATGCATGGGAGAATATCTACTAGTTTTGAATTTGGGGTAATTCTGCAAAAGTTCGGCAAAAATAATTTCGGGGTAAAATAGTGTTGCTCGTTACTAGTATATGATAATTAGTTAATTAATGTTATAGGATCCGTTAAGTTTGGAATTTTTTTATTATAAAAATGCCATTGACCGAAACACAAGTACCTGTAAAACCAGGGTATGTTTTATACAAAATTGTGTAACTATAAACTCATTTGTTGATTATCTAATATTAATTTACGTATAATAATTTGTTTTAAAGGGTTTTTAGGTGTCCTGAGGACTTTGAGAGTCGCGAATATCCAGATAATTCAATGGAAATAAGTGACAGTGATGATGACTATGATCTTGTACTTATTCATGCCCCCCATGATGTAAGAATTAACCCCAGTCTTCTTCTAACAAACTCACATTATAGCTTAATTAGTATTTAGGCCTATAACTGGGTTTTTTTCTACTTAAGCTGGAATTTGCCTTGCTGGAAGAACAAGATATCCCGGTAAGTGGCATGAAACATATTAAACTGGACAAGGAAAACAATTCAGAAAGGCTACGAATTGAATGCAAAGAAATTGACAAAAATCCATCAAATCTTACACTTTTGGTCCCGGAAAATGGTAAAATAGTACCTGGTACGTGTTACCACCTGAACTGTAATGAAATCGAGAGTTTGTATATCAATAAAATATTCTTACATAGCAAAGAAAAGGTTTACAAAACAAATATCAATCACAAAAGATATCAAAGTTCCCGATATTAATATCCCAGAATCCTCCCCTAATATTCAAAAACTACCTGAGGGATTAAAGCAAAGATACCAAGCTTTTGGAGCTGGTAACATTTAAGATCTTTAGAAGGAATGTATACATAAATTATACATACTTAACTTTCCTTTAGACGATCCAGTAGTAACAATTGGAGCCGATGATATGATAAAACGTAAAAAAGTCTCATCTAAGAAAGATAAATTAGAAAAATCAAAATTAAAAAATGCTTCTATGGAAAAATTAACTAAGAAGGTCAAAGATAGGAGTATTAAAGAGGAAGAAATTGGAAAAACCCCAAATAAAAGATCTTCCAATAAAGGGGAGTATCAAAATACGTCAATTAAAGACTTAATTAGTGAAGATGAAATGGAAAAAACCCCTAAAAAATCCTCCACCAAGAAAAAAATTAAATCCCAATTTATCAGTGAGGATTCGTCCAGCTCTGATGGTGAAGATGAAATAGCAACACCAGCAAAAAAGACCCCTAAAAAATCCTCCAAAGTCAAGACTAAATCAATTTCATTCCCCATGCAAATGAGTGAAAATTCATCCAGCTCTGATGGTCAAGATGAAATAGCTACACCAGCAAAAAAGACCCCTATAAAGTCCTCCAAAATCAAGACGAAACCAATTCCATCCCCGCAAATGAGTGAAAATTCATCCAGCTCTGATGGTGAAGATGAAATACCTACATCAGCAAAAAAGACACCTAAAAAATCCTCCAAAATCAAGACTAAATCAATTCCATCCAACCAAATGAGTGAAAATTCATCCAGCTACGATGGTGAAGATGAAATAGCAACACCAGCAAAAAAGACCCCTGGAAAATCCTCTAAAACCAAGACAAAACCAATTCCATCCCCCCAAATTAGCGAAGATGAATCTTCATCCAAATCCAACTCTAGTCAATCTTCCCGAGAAAAGATTAAGAAAAGACAAAATGAAAAGAAACAAAAGATGAAGCTTACAGCCCAATACGTTAGTCAGTTAGAAACCGAGGACACTGCGGTTGTAGCTACGGCTGGTTCTTCCTCGAAAAAAAAGAAAAAGGAGAGAACTTCTGATATATTTGACACTCCAAAGTCAGAAAACAAAAGTTTGATAAAAACTACTAAAGACAAAAAGACGCCCAAGAGAGAGAAAAACCGTGTAGAAACAGTTGATAGCGAAGATGAAAGTCGTACTTGCAAAGAGGAGTTGATACACAAGATAATGCAAAGTAAAAGCCCAAGGATGAAGAAACATTAAAATATAATTAAAGTTATTAAAACCTGTCAAATTAGTCGAATAAAGTGCCTTGCCAAGATTTTTTATAAACCTTACTCTATAATCCATTTCTTATACCATTACTCTGTCCAACATTTTAAAAAATTGAGTTGACCAATGGACATGTTTCTTATACAATTACTCTTGTCAACAATTGTTTATAACTAGGAAATAATTTGTATCAAATCGAGAATCGAGACAAATGAATATGAATGAAATAAAGAAATGGTTTTGTTTGTTTGTTTGTTTGTTTTTTTTATATATAATAATTTGTGATCTGTACAAAAACAAAAAATCCTAAATGTTCTTAGTAAATCATGAAGTAAAATGGAAGATGTAAACATGGCGGTTTGGTACTTGTTTTATATTTAAATAAATGATTTTTATTGTATTGTAAATTCGCAATATTAAACTGCGACGTTATTCAAAGTTCATCGTGATCTCCATCCTGTAATGGAAAACCCCAGCAATTATTAGCAATTCACTAATTAGTGACCACGGCGTGCTATACGACACTTACTTCATCAGCTGCAATATTCTCCTCTTCCTTATCATCTTGCTCTTGATCATCTTCATTTTCAACCTCTTCCTCAATCTGAGCATCTTCAGGAACTCCTAAAGTTTTTCTAAGTAGAGTTTCGACTCTTTCAGCGAAAGATGAAGTTTCTGATAACATAAATCCGGATCTTAGGGTTGCAGTTTCAAACATAATATTGGCCATATCTTTAGCGGTGGCGTCACTCTTATCGGCTTCAACCCTTTTTAATAGTTCTTTGATAAGCGGATGTCTCGGATTTACTTCTAGGGTCTTTTTCTGACTTAGATAATAGCTAAAAAGAAACGAAACATAAAACATTACATTTATGTTGAGAAAAAACATTAAAAATTGTACAGAAAACTTACTCCCTGGTGGTATCGTAAGTTTTACTGTGAGCATTGCTCTTGGCCAAACGTTCCATGTTTCCAGTCCATCCAAATTGACTAGCAACAAGAGCACATGGTGAAGAATGAAGTCGCTGTGAAATTGTTACTTTTCCAACTTTGTCCTTCAAAACATCGCCTTCAAGCCATTTGGTTAATGGTTCAAAATGTTTGTTCAAAGCCTCGATTTGTTCCTTTCCTTTCTCTCCTTCATCCAATTTTAAACCATCCTTTGCAATATTTTGGAATTTCTTTCCTTCAAATTCTGGTAAAGCGGAGATGCAGTATTCGTCTACTGGTTCAGTTAAGTACAATATTTCATATCCCTTCTTCAAAAGTCTCTCGACAAAAGGGGATCTTTCAACTTCAGCCAAACTAGAACCGGCAACGTAAAAGATGTGTTCTTGTTTTTCCTTCATTCTTTCAACGTATTCCGCCAAAGACGCGGTACCCTTAGTATCGTGAGAAGAAATGAATCTAACTAGTTTAGCCAAACGAGTTCGGTTTCCGGGATCTTCAATGATTCCTAATTTCATGTTGGTACTGTATTCCTTCCAGAATTTTTCATAATCATCCTTGGAGATCTTTTTGATCATGTCCAAAGTTTTCCTGACTAATTTCTTTCGAATAACTTTAAGTAGTTTATGTTGTTGTAAAGTTTCTCTGGATACATTCAATGGTAAATCATCGGAATCAACCACTCCTCTAACAAAGCTCAAGTAATTGGGCATCATATCCTGGAAGTCATCGGTGATAAAGACCCTCCTGACGTAGAGCTTAATATGATCAACTTT
Source organism: Phalangium opilio (assembly GCF_054372755.1). NCBI lineage: Eukaryota > Metazoa > Arthropoda > Arachnida > Opiliones > Phalangiidae > Phalangium > Phalangium opilio. The sequence continues at coordinate 3,761,984 of NW_028324156.1, forward strand.
GGTTCCATAACGATTGAATGATTCGGTTGGTTGAACTTCAGGAATGAATAGAAGAGATTTGAAGGTCACTTCTCCCTCAGCGACAAAATGAGTTTTTGCTAATGGGTCATTATGATCTTTGGTTATTGATTTGTAGAATTCATTGTATTCTGAATCTTCAATTTCAGCGGGTCTACAGAAAAGAGATTAATTTATTATTAGTTAACAATCCTTTAAAGGGAGGGTGAAGTAGAAAGTCAAGTGATTTTTTTTAACGATTCTTCTACTAATTATAAGACCAGTCTGCATAGTGAAACATTTAGGAAATACCAACTCCGAATGATTTTAAAATTCAAATTAGGTTCAGATTTTAAGGATAATTTTAAAGAAGCCCCTCCGACCAATCGCGTAACGCCCTGCCTTTTTATTAACAAAATTCTCGTGGCACGTTCCGTGTCGAATGAAATTTATCACGAGATTTGATAAAATTCGCGCGCGACGTGATAATCGTGGCGCTGGTATTTCCTGAATGTTTCACTATGCAGACTGGTCTTATAATTAGTAGAAAAATCCATAAAAAAAATCACTTGATTTTCTACTTCACCCTCCCTTTAAAGCCACCATAAATAATAATTAATAATACTTACTTCCGAGTCCAAATAGGTTTTGAATCATTAATCAGTTCCCAATCCCAAGTAGTTTTCTCAACTTTCTTGGTCTTTGGTTTTTTCTCATCCTTCTCTTCATCCACCTTAACTTCTTCATCATCTACAGTTTCATCTTCTTTCTTTTCCTCCGGTTTCGCTTCTTCCTCTTCTTCAATTGGTTCTTCGACAGTTTCAGTTTTACTCGTCCACAAATAAATATTAAAGTTGATAAACTGGCTGTATTTTTTGATCAAATTTCTTAAGGTATCTTCTTCCAAGAAGTCCTTGGCTTCCTCTTTAAGTTGCAAACTAATCGTAGTTCCTCTTTGGAGAGTATCACCCCTTGGGTCATCGGCAACCGAAAAGGTAGAAGAGTCAGACTCCCAGATATGTTGTTTGTCATCATTGTGTTTCGAAGTAACGATGACTTTATCGGCAACCAAAAAGGCCGAGTAGAAACCGACTCCAAATTGACCAATTAAGTCACCCATTTCTCCTGGATTTTCGGAAGTTGTGATTTTTTGAAGGAATTCCGACGTTCCTGATTTAGCTATGGTTCCTAAATTATTCACCAGGTCTTGTTTTGTCATACCGATACCGGTATCGGTTATATGTAACATATTATTCTCCTTATCAGCCTGTTTTTAATTAAAGATTTATATTAAAGCACCAATAACCAACGATAAGCTTATTGTTAAAATTACTTTAATTCTAATTCTCAATTCATCAAAACCTTTAAGTAGAGTACTGTCAGTTAGGGACAAGACTCTAATCTTGTCTAAAGCATCGGAAGCGTTGGAGATAAGTTCTCGTAAGAAAATCTATTAAAAATTTAATTATTTTTGTAACTTAAATAGAACCTTTAAGGCTTGTAATTTAATTTAAAGAGCAGTAGTCCACCCACCTCTTTGTTACGATAAAGAGAATTGATGATAAGTTTCATCATACGATTAACTTCAGCTTGGAAGGCAAATTTCTCAGATTTTTCCCTCATTTCTTTCATTTGAGCTACATTAAGGCCATCTAATTTTATAGCTTCTTCCTCTCTATGGGTAATATTGAAATATAGTTAAGCCAATCCAGAAACAATTAACCAAAGGGTGTTTTAATTAAGTATTAAATTACCTCTTCACCACCTCATCATCTGTCTTGGAACCATCTCGACTACTGCCAATATCACTTTCAATTTTAATTTCATCTATTGTCGGTGGATCATCGGAGCCCCACGTAGTTTTCGTAAGCCCTGAAATTAAAATAAAGATCTTATTCACCTCCGAAACCCCTGACAATAGATTTTGTATTTTCATTGTCATGGAGATATCAACTTACCCGCTAGTAGAAAAAGCGATAGGAAAAATATGTACTGCTTCATTTTAAATAACTTAATTTAATTTTATCTGGTATCTAATTCTTAGCAGCTGCTTCTAGCAACTTAATCGTGATTAACTTAAAACATTCAAGAGGAACAAAATTTAAATCCCTGATACAACCGGCGTTTCCAGACAAAGTGTCAAATTCACACCGCGAAATCTGACGTAGTCTAAAGTTGAATGGCTTCCACAAGGCTTATTTGAGCCAATGGAAACGAACCACGAAACCTGACGTCACATTAGCACTAAGCAGTGTGTTGGCTTTACGCAATTGGCTTATAAGAGCCCACGTGACGATAAGTTATCTTCCTACCGTCTTCAGCGCCTCTAGGCGCGAAATTTAACCGCGAAAAAGTAACGTGGCTCAGTTTTATTCATAAAATAAACCATTAAATTTGAAAGAAATTTCAAAATACTTTTTAAAATCATTATTTATAAGTTTAAAATAAATCTTTTATCTCTATATAAATGTAATACACGATCTTTCTGATAAAACATGACATAATAGGTCTAATACCAATCTTTGCTTAGTAAAGGTACCTTGGGCAAATATCAGTGCAATAACTCGCTGGTTATATCAACATTAAAGTTCTCTAACCTTCTCCTAGGGTTTACGAGTCACGTAATACCTAATTCTCTCTATTCCCTACAAAATCGACAAAACCGACGACACGCCTTCTAGCAAATGACACTTTTTCAAATTAGGTTTCGCCGCAATAAATCCCCTTTTCATCTAAGTTTTCTTTCCATACCAGCGAAGATTATCAGTAATTGAGAAGACCTTCCATCCCTAAACCCCTCTAAAAATCTTAAGGGTGTAAACTTACGAACTTTATGAGAGACGATTAGATACCGTACTGGTATTGTAAGTCTACAAAAAAGATTAAAAATTAGACTCATATCACGAAAGCCTTCGATTTTGATAGAGATATATCACGCGAAAGAGCTCTTCCGTCCGTGATAGATGATCATAGAACGACCTCGAACTCGCTATCATGTCCAAAAAGAACAAAGAAGCTAAGTCGCTCGCGTAGACCTTTCTTTGAGAGAGAGCCTCTCTATGTAAATGGTTAAAGCGGAGCGGATAGCCCTTGCCAAGACACGTCATAGAGAGATCTTAGAGTGGCTAACATAATATCCTTCGAGATAATCACTTTGGAAACAAAAATTCAAACACAAAAGAACTTTTCAATAATAAATGGTGAAAAGTTTCTTAATCTACCGAAAATAGTAGGGAGGGTGAGTGAAATGTGAGTTTCTTGCCAAAGAAACAATCGTAATTTGTTAAATATGCCTTGTAATTTATGGACATTACGTAATTAAGGTCGTTTGTGTGATTGCAGATGCGTCTAAGAAAACATAAACAATGAGTCTTTCTTCTTAAGAAAGATACTTTTGAAAGAAGTTTTTCCTTGAGTATATTAGTGATGGAAGGTACAGTAAATTAACGGATGTAGATATCAAAGTTTTACTGGAACCGATACCGATTTTAACCGATTATTTAAACTTGGCAATTATTTATCCCAATGAAGCTCACACCTATACCGATATCACATCAGTTTGTGCCTATCACTAAAAAATATTTTAAAAACTGATCCCTATAAGGTATAAACCAATCCCCTGTCAGACCAGTGACCCTGAAATTCTTGACCAGACAAATCCACCACCCTACAAATCAATATTTACCTTAGACCTAGGTTTGAAACAAGCGTGCCGCGTGCGAGCAAAGTATGGGAATATTTTTATTCTTTCGTGAGCCCTTGGGAGTACAAATAATTGCAACTGCATATAAGAGGTAAAAAATCCATAAAAATTACACTGCAAAGAGTAGCAACTACCCGTATATCTAGGTTTGGCAGCCCTGTACCCTAACTAAGCCTAACGCAAAGTGTAGGGAGGGTAAGCAGCGCGGGGGCGCCACTAGAATCACTAGGGGAACGGCAAGGAGAGTGCATTGAAAAGAGAGCGAAGTGAGAGAGACTAGTAGTGTATGGAGAGTAGCTTAGCTAGAAAGAACCAACGTTATAACGTCCCACCAATCGAAGCGGAGTAACCGGCTTCGCAAGACGCGCGCATGTAGCCTTTTCTACGGTTCTTGTAGAGTAGAATCTGACAGTGAAACTTATATGATCCCATCCCCCTTTTCTTTGATGAAAAAATATGAGTTTCTTATCATCTCATCAGTGTCAAAGAAACGAGAGGATGAAGATCAGAGTGGATGAACTCTCTCATCTTCTCCAGAATCAGGGAAAAAACACTCTCCAATGATAATTTAAAAAGCAGAATCGTTTCGTCCCAAGTTATTTTTAAGTTTTCTGTTTCTTTCTTTATTCATTTTGAACTCTTCGCGAGGGGTTACCCGAGTTTATTTTTATATCTATCAAAAAAATGTCGGAGAAGCCTGTAAATCGACGTCATGTACGACTAGAGAACTTTTTACAAAAACAATTAAGAGAGGAATATAACAAAGTTTCGTGGTATGAACCATGCGTCGTTGTCAATCAAAATGGAAAACCGGCCTATTGTTTCGTAGTGGTCACTGACGAGCATTTATACGTAGTTGGAAACCCACCCAGACAAATCCAAGCGACGGTACATTTGGCCTCTATCAATGCCATAGACGTGGTAAGTTAATTAATTTGTACTTTTAATTAGATCGATGGGTCCTAGCTACTAATTACTAAGATAGAAACATAAGGACGCGAGTTTGTCCTTGGCCTAATTATACTATACGCCTGGGACAAAAGATAAAAAATAACAACTGTCGTACGTTCAATTTTTCTTTCGGACTATACCGTATTACCATGGGGAAAAAATGTTGAATCAATATGCAAGCTTGGGGCTGTGTACACATCATAGTTGAGGCACTTCAGTATACTGGTAAACTTAAAGAAGACGAAATTAAATGAAATTGAGGTCATGAATATGCATAGAAAATGCATAAATATTATCTGTTTGGGGGTAGAAAGGTTACCATGATCACAAAATATAAGGGTAGACTTTTAAAATTGTCTAACATATCAAGGTAAGATTTTTTTAAAATCAAAACAAAGGTATCTAAAAACAACCCGAGGACGAGATGACTGTCAAAATATTTCAAACACAATATTTTCCGACCTTCTGTCAGGTTTTTTTTAACTGACCCAGATACGTAAATCACTCCCAAGTTTAGCAGTACAATTGTTAAGGTGTGTTATAGTTAGATTAGGTTAAAATACTCAAGATATAAATTCGGTCGAAAGGGACTAAACGTTTCCAAGTGTTTGAACCATTTCTCTTCGAAGTCTAACCGGTCAAACAAACTCAAAGGGGTCACAATTGGCCTTTGCAGTATATCTTGTGAATTTTAGTGGCCAGTAATTCACATGCATTGACGGGAAAAAAGCGCGCGAGAAGTTCACGCGATTTGGCGGGAAAAAAAAGAGCGCGAGAAGTTCACGCGATTTGGCGGGAAAAAAAAAGAGCACGAGAAGTTCACGCGATTTGGCGGGAAAAAAAAAGAGCGCGAGAAGTTCACGCGATTTGGCGGGTAAAAAAAAGAGCGCGAGAAGTTCACGCGATTTGGTGGGTAAGAGCGCGAGAAGTTCACGCGATTTGGCGGGTAAAAAAAAGAGCGCGAGAAGTTCACGCGATTTGGAGGGAAAAAAAAGAGCGCCAGAAAAAAATCAGAAAATTAGCCGCCCACATGCCCTTACTTATAATAATGGGAGCTAATAATTGGATAAGCCTATATCACCTCTATAATAGAAGGGTAGAAGAGAAATTACTTCCATGTCCTAGATTTGTTTTTCTTTTATAATATTAATCAGAAAACATACTTGAACAAAAAAGAGAAAAAGGTTGCTTCCTCCTCCCACCTTCCTTTCGTCGTAGACACAGCAACGATTTGATTGATAAATTATTTTTGGCCGTAAATTCACGATAATAATCATTCCTGCATAAAAGTAAACCTTGATTTAAGCGAAAGTTTCTAACTTGAAGTGATATTTTACGAAGTAAAACTAGTTTTTGCGCACCCTTCAGCGTTTTATCTTAAAGATAACAATTTGGTAAAGCTAAAATAAAAGTATTTTCCCTTTACTTTGAAAAAAGGTGCATTTTTAAACAAGAATACATGCAGTTACTAGGAATTATTGTGCACCATATATTCCATGTTAATATCTATGCGGGTTTTATGAGCTAGGCTTGAGAACTTAGTACTATCAGTTGCTCCTCATAATTCTGATGGCGTCTTTCAAACTGTCGTTTCATTGGTTGGTAGCAACGCGAGGTCAGGCAGCAAGAATGATTATTCGCGAGGTAAAATTCGTCTAGCTCTTCCCACAAAATCCGCCTAGATACGTTGAGTGAAAATGGATGTACCACAATGATTCCAAGGAGCTGCATTTATTCCTGTCTATATTACATACAATCAGGGACAGATTTAATTAAGTTTAAGTGGGCCAATAAGATAATTGAAACTTTTCGTTACGTGTTCGAGGGAGGGGCTTTATACTGGGCTATGAGTCGGACTGAAGTAAATACTAACCGTTCTCCATGCCTACTTCCAAAATTAAATCTATCCAACATATTTACTTCAAGTTCTAGACGTCATTAAAGATACAAGGCCCACGCAAGGAGGAAAAAATAGAGATTAAAAAAACACCGCTTGCATCACATTTGGTTAAACCGGCGAAATTTTTCCAATGTAAACGTAGCCTGTGTAATAAAAGTATACACGAATAAAAACCGCCGCGTTACTTTCGAAACGAAGAATCTTGTCTTTTAAATATTTCTTTTTTTTTTCTTTCTTTTATTATTGGTGTTCTAGAGGCGTACGAGGAAAATCGTCCACCTAAAAAATAAACTTGATAACTTTTTGATGGAAAAGAGAAGGATTAACCTTGAAATGTAGATCCATTACGAAATTTAATATACCAAAGCCGACCGTGCAACCAGGGATTTAAAACTAATTCTTGAAGGTTATTTTAAATTGGTATATATACCAGCATAAGTTGGTAAGATATGTTCACCATAAGTTTGTCACTGGTTACAAACTGGAGCTTGTCATGAAGTGAGTGAGGTAGGTCATAGATTCGAGGTAAAGCGAGGGAGGCCTGTTTTTGGCGCTGTCAAAGGCTTAGGCCAGACTAAATAGGATTTAGATGGAAGTCCTGCAAAACTAGTCGAGTGTAGGACTTCAATTCTCGCTTGGTCGTTCTGCTAGAACTAGCTCGAGCTGTAAGTCTCTCAGTAGCATTACGAATTAAGTATAGGTAGTGTCATACTTATGGTAGGAACATATCTTATAAACTTATGATACCAGGAAAATGCGTTATCATAAACGACGTCCAATAAATATAAAGTTAAAAAATTTTCTATTTATTATTTTATATTATATATTATATATTATATATTCCGACTTTAAAAGGAAGTAGCGCGGATAAACACGATAATTAAAGGTAATTATTATAAGGAAAAATATCCATAAATTATACCTTATAAATTAAATAACTTTTAGTTGAATTTAAATTTAAGATTACTTACGTCAAATGAATTAAAAAAGCATTAAGGGAGTATTAATAAATAAAATTATACAGTCTTATTCACGAAAATAATATTTAGGCTTAACAATTTAATACGCAAAGGCTTAATTAAGGCAAAATATTTGAACGAATGCATATTTATTAACTTTTCACATATAGGTGAATGCCGATTAAATCAGGGAGGAGCAAGTAATTGCTCACAAGTAGGGTTAATACAATAACAGTTTTTTACAAATTTATATAAGTATAGATACAAATAAAAATAAAAATAAATGTATATCTGGGCTTTCTTCACGTGTGAGCTTCAGAAGCTTAACTAAGGCATAGGTTTATAAGATATGTTCCTTCCATAAGTATGACACTACATAATACTTCGTAATGCTAGAGACTTACAGCTCGAACTAGTTCTAGCAGAGCGACAAGCGAGAATTGAAGTACTACCTAGCAGTCGGTTAGTTTTGCAGTCCATCTTCTCCTATTTAGTCTATAGTAAACCTTTGACAGTGCCAAAACTAGGCATCCCTTTACCACAAGAATCTATGACCTACCTCAACACTTCATGACAAGCTCCAGTTCTCCTATTTAGTCTATAGTAAACCTTTGACAGTGCCAAAACTAGGCATCCCTTTACCACAAGAATCTATGACCTACCTCAACACTTCAGGACAAGCTCCAGTTTGTAACCAGTGACAAACTTATTATGGAACATACCTTATGAACTTATGCTAAGGGAAAGTATTAGGCCTATCTCATTTAAATAAATTCCAAAAAAAGGCGATAAAGTTTTGCACTAATAGATAATAAAACCTACGGAGTTCGGCACGAGTTACGCTTAAAAATGGCTTCCTCATCCGTCACACCGGGGGTGGGGGAGGGGTTCATTATTAGTAATACTAATTATGAAAGGTAGAGTAGAACAAGGGCGTAGTCTAAAAACTTTCACCCCGGGTCCCCGGGAACGAGAATGATGTATCATATTTTTCATTAGATATAATAAATATCCGGCAGGATACGGCCTAAGCCAATCCTTCAATCCACCATAACAAAACTAACAAGTATATATAACAACAGAGGCCGCGCACAATTTGCCTTTTCACTGTTTTCAGATTCTAGTACATCAAAACACAACAGAGTAGCCGGATTTCCAGACTCGAAAAACTATTATAATGAATGTAAAGAGTCAACTTGCAGTAACTCTGACCTTTATGGTGTAGAAGTAGTTAAACTTAATTGAAAATTAAAACCCTTCCAAGGTTACCAGGGTCACTGAACAACCCTTTCAAAGTTAAAAAAGGGTCATAGAGCAACCCTTTCAAAGTTAAAAAAAGGGTCATAGAGCAACCCTTTCAAAGTTAAAAAAAGGGTCATAGAGCAACCCTTTCAAAGTTAAAAAAGGGTCATAGAGCAACCCTTTCAAAGTTAAAAAAGGGTCATAGAGCAACCCTTTCAAAGTTAAAAAAAGGGTCATAGAGCAACCCTTTCAAAGTTAAAAAAAGGGTCATAGAGCAACCCTTTCAAAGTTAAAAAAGGGTCATAGAGCAACCCTTTCAAAGTTAAAAAAAGGGTCATAGAGCAACCCTTTCAAAGTTAAAAAAGGGTCATAGAGCAACCCTTTCAAAGTTAAAAAGGGTCATAGAGCAACCCTTTCAAAGTTAAAAAGGGTCATAGAGCAACCCTTTCAAAGTTAAAAAGGGTCATAGAGCAACCCTTTCAAAGTTAAAAAGGGTCATAGAGCAACCCTTTCAAAGTCAAAAGGGTCACTGAACAACCCGCTCAAAGTCAAAAGGGTCACTGAACAACCCGCTCAAAGTTAAAAGGGTCACGGAACAGACTCATTTAAATTAATCAAAATTCGGTACTACTAAATCAACAGGAAAAAAAACCTTGAAAATTTAAATTAAAAAGAGATCTGCATTTCATTGTAATAAATTCAATAAAAATGGTCCTCGATTCATCACATTTACTTGTCAGACTGTTTAAGAAACCCATCTCATTATAGGATAGCAGCAGTAAGAAAATCGGGTAGGTTTAACCAATAAATAGTTTATTGGTAATCGAAATTCAATGTCCCAATCGGAAAAACCTTTCAAGATAAAATCCTCATCGCTCAAGTCAGGCGACTCTTAGTACCCTTGAAAAATGGTAACGCTAGCTGGATTGCCCGTGACCCACTGACCATCGACCCTTCTCTTAGTCATGGCTTTTATCCAAGACCCTTCTCTCGATCCGCTCTCTCTAGAGTCGTATAATTTAAAATATATACAGAGCAACTTGGGCGTCGTGTAATGTTTAAGGCAAGAAAGGCCGGACAAGAACCAGAAGTAGGAAGTGGGAGGAGTGTTAGCCTGTGTAGGAAAGGTTAGGCTATCCAGACTTCAGTTGAAAGCGCGAAAAGGAGAGGTTTCCGGGCGTTACCATGACAACGGAAAACACAATCGCCAACTCAAAATTCTCACGTGATCGATCTCGGTAAAGTTTTTCTACCTAATCCGGTAGGCTTGCACGTGGTCAAACTTAAATTAGTTCTGGACATTCTAAGAAAATATTAAATGATATTTTTGACCTTGTCAATTCAAGATACCTTTGGGGAATTTAGACGCTTCCGTTTCGTTTCCCCATAGGAAATAGACCTTTTTCTACAATGAGATCAATTAAGAACGCATCAGGGGGTGGGTAAAACTTATTTGAAGTACGTCACACGCACCACGTGATGAAAATATACAAAGACTTTACATGGAGTGGGTGGGATCGCACCATCTAGTCCTTGTTTTTCGCGAGTTTGAAGCGCAAATTCCCAGAAGTAGTTGTTTTAGAATTAAAAGAACTAATTAAGGTTCTTTGAAGCACGACTTTTCCCAATCACGTGCCTATGACGTACCTCAAATAAGTTTTACCCCCCCCCCCTTCCGTCTCTCAATGAAAAGCGCGCTAATAGTCTATTAAGATGTTTGAAGGAAAGAGTGGACACGTGACCATGCAAAGTTATCAAAAGTTTAAATGAGAAAACACTCGATCAGAAAGAAAGGTCAAAGATCTTGCCATGAAAGATTTCTCCTTAGTCATTCTGTTTTGAAAGTTTTCAGATTGTTACTTTTTTTAAGTAATTATTTTTGGATTTTTAAATTTTGACCTTGACAATTGGTACGTTGACAGCCTTGTTATTATTTTTAGTTTTGTTCTATCTCGATCGGTTTTTCCAGGAAACTGGATTAAAAAACACTTAGAAATCTTGCAAAAATCTTTATCTCGAAATAGAGAGAAAAGAGAGAAGAGAACAAAAACTTTCAAAATTTATCTTTGATTTATTTCAAAACCAACAGTTGCCAAAATAAATACAGTCTTCCAAAATGGGAGTGTGGTTAGACCCTTGGGTTAGACCGACGTATTGTGGTGTAAATATAGTTCCTTGGGAAATCAATTTAGCTTCGAAAATGTTACATGACATTTATGATTAGAATGTTTTAGGGACGACCTCACTTAAATTTAAGTAAGAAACTGAAACACATAGATTTCTAATTTAATTAATTAAGGGGTCATCCATAAAGCAATACAACCAGAACTTGTTTAGGGTGTCACTCAGAGCAAAATGTCATATAGATATCCATTTAATTAACACTCCAATGATCTTAACTTGTTTAGGGGTGTCCTTTGTCGTGCAAAATTTCACATAGAAGTTATACATTTTATAGAAGTTATAAAATTGATTTCCAATGGAGCCGCATCCCACTGTACTTCGGTATATAGTCCTATTATTACCCTTGGTTTTTAAAAACACCCTGTACTATTTATAGCAATATGTGGGGAAGAAGAAATAGGAAATTCCGGAAACTAAAGGAAAGGAAGGGAAAAAATGGGAAGGGAAAGCTATCTAGCTCTTACGTCAATGATTATATCATATATATTTTTTTCTTTACCCAGTTCCAAGTTTCCGATTCGATTTAACCTTGTTACGTGACACGTATGTTATGTTATAATGACAGAATATGACGCCATATATTTTCTATTTTCGACTTGAATACATCGGAAATCCCTACATCTACCCTACTCTCAATATATACAGATTTCTTTTTCATTGAAAAAAAAACTACCACTATACAGGAATTTTAAATTTTAAAATAGAGAAAAAATATGACCTCATCTTCATCTAGTTTTCTCTCCTTATTTGCAAATGTAAAAGCGTCCTAAAGTTCATAAATATTTAAATGCGAGGAAAACGTATACACACACACACGACTGGGGGTTAAAGATTACGAGGTCATGACCCCCTTTAGCCCTTCCCCCCTCAAAACAAAACACCAGGAAAATTGCTCGGAGCAAACCAGGAATATAAATATTAACCAACTTGACTCTCTCTCTCTCTAGTCTCCCTCCATTCACAATTTCGCCAAAAAGACTAAAATAGTTAGGAAAAATGTTTACTTAGGCTTAAGTCTTTCAAGAAAAGGACAAGTAGATTTCGTGAAAGAAGAGCTGATGGAAAGAGAAGGACATTCATTCAGGACGATCATAACAGAAGTGGGGGAGGGAATAATGATGTCCTTTTAAGATATTGAATCCATAGACGATTATAGAACTTTACAAAATTGACCTACAAGCTTACTAAACGATTAGCCACGCCCCCTCCCTTTCAAAATTCAATATTAGACAATGAATCGTACTTGGAAGTTACGGAAAATATATCAGAAATAAATTAATATAAAGTAAAAAAAGGAAGTAATACAGGGTGTTTGTGAAAGGTCCATCAATAATGAAAGGGCGTATTTATTGGGCCATTTTGAGTCGAAAATGTTCTATGACATTTTTCCGTTCGGGCCACTGTTTTCAAGTTATGATTGGAGTAATTTACGGATGACCCCTTAAATTTAATTAAGAAATTGAAAGACAGCGCTAATTTAATGAAGGGGTCATCCCTAAAATATTCAAATCATAACTCGAAAACCGTGGCTCGGACGGCAAAATGTCATAGAACATTTTCGACTCAAAATGGCCCAATAAATACGCCCTTTCATTATTGATGGACTTTTCACAAACACCCTGTATATTATATCTTCTTACATGACGCCAGAATGGTCACTGACGCCAACCAGGCTGAGAAAAACGGATTTTTTTAAATTGGCCATATGGCCAGTATAGAGCCCAAGCATTTTTATTAAATAAACTGGACCAGGATTCATACTTTTTGAAAAAGTATTTCCCTGAGTTTTAGAGGTTTTTTCCCCATATATTTCCCTGATATTTCCAGGTTTTTTCCCATATATGGAAGGAAAACAAAGGAAGCGGTTTTTTATAGTTTTTAAAGAGCAAAATTACTCAAACCTCACAAATTTAACCTCACAAATTTCCCTGATTTTTTGTGAACTATTCATTTCCCGGATTTTTTGTGAACTATTCATTTTCCTGAGTTTTCCAGGTTTTTTTCCCATATGTTTCTCCGAGTTTTCCAGGTTTTTCCCATATATGGAGTAATAACAAAGGAAGTGGTTTTTTTATAGTTGAAGCAACCCCTTCAGAACAAACTTACTAAAACCTCACAAATCTCCCTGAGCTTTCCCTGAATTTTTTGTGAACTATTTATTTCCCTGAGTGGTCCTGGTTATCAAGATTTGTATGAACCCTGTAGACATTGTCCACTTAAAATGGTTACCCTTGGAATGATTTTAATTTATTAATTAAGTTACCATAGGGCCAGTAAACCATGCACACCAAGCATTTAACTTTTAAACTGGCCCAGCAAATTCTTAAAGTCTACATTTGTCCAGAGCCACCGCCTTATTTCTCAGCCTGGACGCTAACAAAAAGATTTGTAAGTCTTCAAAGTATGTGTTTATAAAACTGATATAGAGGAAGTCTAATAGTCTACGGGAAAGCGACCTACTTCCTCATTTTTAGACGTGTACCTTTGACGCGGATCTATAAAACTAACCAGAAATTGGTCTGAAAAGATTCAAACTATAAAAGGAACATTAGTTCTCTCATTTTTATGATTATTAACCCACTTTCCCGCCGCCAAGTAATATGCGCGCGAAACTCGCCTATATCGATTCTATAATCTAACAGACCGACACTTTTCTCATCAGATTTACCAGATATTCCTCGTGAAGGTCAATTATTATATTAGAAACATAATTTTGATACTTTGTCCGAGATTAAAGGTGGTAATAATTTAATTTACAAAACTGCATGCAATTATGACGTAGATAAAACCATAATATACACAATAATGGTCCACAGATCGAAGGTAACCAGATGCAACGTACTTAAGTTAATTTATGTACATCTTTTACACAAATTACAATTAATAACGAAAAATCTGTAAAGGTTCTTAAATTATTCAATGAAATCACGTGGCCTATACGCCTACAGATGAATCCCCCCCCCGCCCTGGAAAGAACATCGCAAACATAAGTTTATGAGTTATGTTCCTACCATAAGTATGACACTACCTATACTTCGTAATGCCACTGAGAGACTTATAGCTCGAGCTAGTTCTAGCAGAACAAGCGAGAATTGAAGTACTACACTCGGTTGGTTAATTTTGCAGAACTTCCATCTTCCTATTTAGTCTGTATACTAAGCCTTTGACAGCAGCGCCATAACCAGGCTACCTCGAATCTATGAACCTACGTCACTTCATGACAAGCTCCAGTTTGTAACCAGTGGCAAACTTATGGAGGAACATATCTTATGATACAACCAACGTCTAACAAAAAGAGGCAAGGGCCACCGCCCATCTGTTGATTCTTAATTAGTTATTAACCCCGGGTGGTGGCCTTTGTGCCTATTCTCCGCTTTTATCATTTTTACAATAACAACGTACAAAATTGCCGAGTACTTCAACTATAGCCTTAGTTGTTTCGTTTCTTAACCGGCGCTTTGTCATTGTTTTTTAAAAAAACATCTCTTCCCCAGCAGCGCTAGCTGAAGAGAAATTTCGGCGCGCGCCTTGTTTACTTCTACTTCTTTCTTTTACATCCACACTACAGGGAATTAAGGTAGCTTAAGACGGAGAGAATTTAGAACGGGAGTAGAAACTTGGGGGCGAAAAATGTAGCTCAAAAACAACCGTACGTGATCAGAAGTAATAGGCGAGATCGAGTTCCGGTCTCACCTCGCTTGAAGGCGTGAGATTTGTCACGTGACCTGGCACGAGACTGGCTAGATTGTGTTTTGCAATGCGAAAGGCAGGACCTTCCACCCCCTTTCTTAATTCTCTCTGCTTACGACGAAAAACCGATAAAAACACAAGTGATGCAGGTATAGGTAAAAAAACATAATCTATACGTAAAAATTCTTCGCACGCGTTTTTATGGACTCTCTTTGAAAAAAAAAATGTTTGTCACGCATTTAAGTTAGTGTGCGCAGCGGTCAACAGTTGTTTGTTAATGGCTACAACCTCTACGGAAAAGAAGAAAAATAATGGTCACCTTAGGGTATAGAGAAATTAGGCTTAAAGTTGAGTAGTTTCCCGCCCTTTCCAGCTTCTAGTTTAGAAGATTAGGGTTAAGTGATGAGGTATAGGCCTAATTTACAAAGGCTTACGAATATGTTTCGAGTCATATAAGGCCCCCTGGCGGTTTTCAATTTCAAACATAACTTGACCTTTACACTTTACATGCCCTAAACTGCGTTATAGAACTAATAAAGAAGGATATGGTTTCTCAGTTTAATATCTACACTTTCTCTATATATCCTAACACTACTGTAATAGTCGATTTATGGAAGGAGAACTTTCAATGAATTCCAATTATACCATGGCACGAAAAGAGCTGCGCAGAACCTTTTAAACATAATGGGGAGAAACTGTCTGAATCTTACATCCGAATTATCTTCACCCCTTGTTAACCCAAAGAATCTTTAAATTTATGGCATCTAAGTGAAGGACGTTGGAATATACACTATACAATTAAATTAGATTTTCCAGGTTCTCTTGATAGCTAACCCTTCGCTCTCTCTTCAACGCGAAACATTTCATTAAGCTGATTTAGATCCTTTTAAGAAGAAAGACCTAACCCGCATCAACCAGGAATGCATACAGCTACTAGGAATCAATGTGCTAAATCCTAGCATTTTCACTCAACGTCTCTAGGCGGATTTTATGGGAAGAGCTAGACTAATCATGATGATACATGACGAATTTTACCTTGCTGCCTGTTAAATCCTGCGCGTGAATAGGAACTCGCGTTGATACCAACCAATGAAACGACAGATAGAAAGACTCCATCAGAATTATGAGTCGTGACGAATAATAAGTTCTCGAGGTCAGCCCACAAAACCGGCATAGAAATTAATATAGGGGTTCACAATCATTCCTATTACCTGTATGTATTCCCGCGTCTAACAATCTCAAAAGAAACCAGGGAAGCATTTAGAACTGAAAACCACTTTGGCTAAGTGTTCTTTTACAACCATTTAGTATAAAACCAAGGCCAAAAACTAAGCCTAAATTGAAAAACTTTTATTTTCTTCACATTTCTTTCATCTAGGCCTATTTCGTTACTAATTCGTTTTAAAGTTCTAAAATGGTTTTTCGTATGTCTTTTCTAATAGGTTAACGATTTCCCCGATTTCCTAACGGGTGCGGAACGAGATCAAGCCCAGCATATTCGGGTAACGTTCCGGGCCAATCCGGAAAACAGGGAAATACAAGCTGAATTTCCGGTAGAGGAAGATAACGCGAGATCAGCAACGACTACTTGCGCCTCGTCCACCGCTTTTAATCGCTCAGTTTCAGTACTCTCGGAACAAGCGTCCACCTGTTCCGATCCAGGACCGGAAGCGAATGTCGAGGATGGCTCCGGAAATAAACGAATCAACGGCCTTAGTAATTAATTTCATTAAATTAACTTTAGAATTCTATAATTGAGGTATTTAAATAATTATTGTTTTTTTTTTACTATGTAACAGGTCGAAGAAGGAAATTTCGTAGATTACTATTAAATATACCGCTGAAAATACGGGATAAATTTCAAAGTCGTTCGGGTCAAAGTTCACCGAGGGTTCCAACCCCAATCGAAGACGACGAATCACCGAGTAACAACGACGCTTCTTCAGATTCCGGAATCGGTAGTGACCCCCCTTCCGGTGACAACAAACCCAACTTCCGGATCGAAGATGTCTCGACACCCGGTTTTCTCTTCCGTTCGCCATCACCCTATCAGCCCAACCAATTGGCCCAATTAGACCCCGATTATTACCCGGCACGACCCGCCACCTCCATGACGCAACGATTACCCTTGAACTCGCCAACTGTCAGCGAAACGTTCTCCATCTCATCCGGATACGATCGGTAAAGATCTAAAGACGTTATCTTTAAGACCTTCAGAGCTTAGACGTAAATTGGATTTGGGCCAATCGCGAGGGAGTTTAAGCCTTAGCTAACGCTGGGTGCTCATCCTTTAAATTTATCTCTAGCTTTTTTTAATCTTCCTAAAGAGGTTTTCTTTCAGGATGTTTTAAGCCATTTAACATTAAGGGCGATGAAAGAATTGTTTAATAGGGTTTCCGGCGTCGCATCTATTTTTTAACCCTTTACTAAAAGGCTTGATACTTTGTTTTTTTTATTATCGAACCAATTTTTAATCGGAAGTAGTTTTAAAACGTTTAAAAATAAATTTTCCAAGATATTTACAGATAAGCTAAAAAAGATTAATGTATTTCCTACGGCCCCTGCAAAGCTACTTTTCCTCAATACACCAGTCAGTGTTCAGGGAGAAGCCAAGATACAGGCTGAAACAGCCCCATGTATTTTCTACGGCCCCTGTAGAAATGTTTACCTCTCAATACACCAATTCCAAAAAAATTTATATATTTTATTTTTTAAGTTTTAATTTATTCCTATGGGGTTTAAAACGTTGTAAATTAACTCGATATGGTAGACCCCATTCTTATAAGGAGTATAATATAGGGTTATGGTATTATTTTCTATTTAACCCAATAAAATAGGAAGGAAATGATTTAACAGTACCTAGACTTGGATTTCTTTGCGAAATCATTTCAGAACGATTTATTATAAATCACAAACGAATGATTTATACTAAAGGGTTTTCTATAGGGTAGAGACGCTGGGTGAATTAATGGATTTAGGAAGAATGGGCCTATTATTTTGACGTTTTTCTGCCTCTTTCATCTTTTCTCTCTCTTTCTGTTTAAGGTCTCCGGAACCGGTCACTCCCACTAGTCTAATCAGTAATGATGACGTACTAGCGGGACTTTTGCAACTGCCCACCCTGAGAGTGGCGCCCCAGTCGGCCCAATGCAATTTCCGATCTCAAACGGCCTTGGGCAACTACGCCGACCACGATCGAAAGAAGCAACGTTCTCTGGCTTCCCTCCTGGATGATGAAGGGTCCGCTTTATAAGTTTCCCGCCTTTTAGTGAAGTCCTAGATGTCCCTACTCTCTCTAATAACAAATCTTGGCGCGCTTTTCATTTTTCACAGAGCGGCAGATTTGAATGGAAAACCCAAAATGGCCGTAAAGGAACTAGAGTTGCATATTTACGTATTAACCCCGCAGTGCCCAGTCTTCCGTTTCCTGATTTACGCTTGGAATAATTTACTTATTGTAAGAGAATTAGGCCCGAATTAGGCTAACAGCTAAGCCTAATTATTTATTTATTTTTCTCAATCCTCTATAGAGTTCTACAATGAAGCTAGATTCGGCTCCAACTATTACAAAAATTAATTCAGAGTACGGTTTGAATTTGTTGTTTCTTTCAATTAACACTAATAATTAGCAATAATTAAATATGATAATTATTGATTACGCCACAGTGAACGATACGAACAAGTATTGGAAGAATTGCAACGAAATTTGGCTTCGTCCACCGATTTGGATATCGCTAACGTCAGACGCTCTATTGAGAGCTTGTCCAAAGACGTTCAGAAATCGGTCACAATTAAAAAAATGTTTTGGAAAGTGAGTTTTCAATTTTTTTTTCTTAAGCCTAAATAAATGATACGATTCTGTTAATTAATTAATACATGATATATTTCCAAACAAGAATCCCACACTATTTCCTGCCATGGTTAGTAAACTACGAAGTTTGGTCAGTGCACCTGAAAACAGCCACGAAAAACAGACCATTGGTTCCACCATGGATAAATTAAAGTACAAGGTCATATTAAGGTTAATTTGAAATGAAGTACTAAAATATGTATTTCTACTCCTCAGATTATCATCCTTGCTTTTAAAACTATTGGATTCTTTACTACAAGGTAGTGCCGAGGCCCACGCAGCCAGATCTCATCACCTCACGTACAAAAAGTACTTAAAAAATTTATACCTTAAGCCTATTTTTAGAAACTTTAAGCCTAACTCAATTTTATAAAAAAAAATAAAAACAGTGGTAGATGCACCAGAGAACTACTGCTATGTTTAGTGGCGGTTCCATGGGTACCACTAGCATATAGGGACGCCATCTTAGACGTGGTGACGTCACACAAAAGACAATCATCTCACGATTGGGAATTATTCCAAGAGGCTCCAGTAAGAAAATAAATAATAATAATAAAAAACCCTCGCAATATTAATAAACTGTTTCATAGCTGATAAGGTCCGTCTTGGAACTGACCAATAACAGCTCGTCCGCGCTGTATAATATCATGCAAATAGCCTATCAGGGTCAAGAAATGATTACCAAGCAACAAACATACGGTTTATCATGGATTGTCAAAGTTTTGACAGAAGTTAAGCAATGGGTCAGTGGTAAAAGATGAATGGTCAAAAAGGGGAGGGGGAAATATTTACTAAGCCTTTTTTCTTTTTTTTTCTTTTTTGATTAAACAAAACAGGAAATTTTCGTCTCGAGGTTAATGAGTCACGTGTTATCAGTCTCGACCCCGTCCAGTCGAGGAACTTTGACCCCTAGCCAAAGCGTACAAGTTCATCAACAACTCTCAGTACTTCACGTCATAATTACTCATTCTCCGCTTTGCGATTTGCATTTTAGGCTTAACTACGCCGACGATGTTAGGTTTGTATTCTTACTAAAACATCCCCCCCCCCCCAAAAAAATAAATAAATTACCAATTAAATTAAATTCAACTTCATTTACTATTTAGGTATTTCATATTAAGAAAAGTAATTAGTCAAAAGATCCCACCCAATTATCCAATACGACAAAGTCTATTGCGAATTGTGGATGATTTACGTAAATACGTCTTGGGTCGTCAACCAATTACGTCTAATTATGCCACCATACACTGTTCAACTTAAAAATAAGAGTAAGACTGTGTGACCAATTAGAGGCCGAAAATTTTGTCTAATTAAATTAATTGGTTTTTTTTTTAAATCTAAACTCCGAAATATTTCACCCAACTTAGAAATAATTAACTTAAGGCCTCTTCAGACGATAACTATTTTTGACCCCAAAGTGGTATCGTCTTAAAAGGCATTTAATATGGCAATTGTTAAAATTGGACACTTCTCTATCTATCACTTAAAAATAAATTAATAAAAAATATATCATTGAAATTTAGTCATTGAAGTTAAAAACTTTATGGTATTATAAAAAAATAAAAATAAAAATCAAGTGAAGTATTGTTAAAAAAATATCCTTAAAATGCGACCCGGTTACAAAGTGATATAATATAAATATAAAACTATATTTCAAAACTTATTTCTTCTTTTTGTATTTCGTATTTAATAAATTTTGAAACTAAATAATTGTTTTATTTATTTAATTAATTAATTTCTGCGTGACTTTATAGTTCGTCAACTGGTCGAGAGAGTTTAAGGGTCAAGGCTTAAGTATCTTGGCCAGTAGACATTAATTAAACCAAGCTAGAGGCAACAATTAAACTCTACTTAAACCTTATAATCATCCTGTCATCGCGCTAGACAAAAACACCATCCTAATTTTTAATATACATTTGATGCGTTAATCTCCGGCACTGTTACGGATTGGTCTGGACAATGTCTGAATAAAACGAGGGGTCAATCACTGCTCATGGTAATCGGTGTACACGGTTGTACCTTTCACTGTACTTACTAAAAGGATTACGCGTAAACCCTTACCTTTGAGATTGCTTAACTCATTACGCGTAATCAGTAATCGGTATAAATGGACTCTTGGAAGTGATTAACCCCTCGGAATTAAATTAAATTTGTTCAAGAGGGGAAAAGAGTCGATGAAAAGTAACCTTGGGTAGAAGTCAGACATAAGGAGAGATGAGAGACTAAAGGCCCGTTCAGACAGTAGAGTAAAATCTTATGTTCCTGTTGGTCGCCTCGTTTATTTCGGTACGTTCAATTCCCTGTTCAGACGCGAGAGCACACGACTTAAAACGAGTTGTCGCGTATATGAAGTGATTTTCAACCAAGATTTTAAAATACTAAAATAGATGGACGTTTAAAATGACTAATACCGCACCAGGAATTGAATAAAACTGTTTTCATATATCGTCTGCTAAATCGTAGCTGACTCGATCACGCGTCACTAAGGCACGATCGAGTGAGCTATGGAAGCTAAAGAAAAGGCGCAAACGAGGTGGTAATGCCATCTCGACACTCACTACCCAACGAAACTGATAATAATTTTTAAACTAAACCCGCAAAGAATCTTTTATGCATAGTCATTGACACGTGTCTAATTAAGCGAGTAAAGAGTCTTCACCGACGTGAATGAACGTAAGATTTTACTCTAAAGTCTGAATGGACCTTGAAAAACAGGGGATGGAAAAGGAAAGAGCTCGGGAAGTATAGAAAAGAAAAAAGAAAAAAGGTTAAAAATACATCCGTGAAGATACGATTTTCTTTCTCCTCCCTCCCTCCCCAAGAACACCCCCGCCTAGGCCTAACTTTAAAAGTCTCACGATGAGGCAAAGGAAAAGGGAGAGAAATTAAGACCCTGGGATCAAGAAGACTAGGGATGAGGAAGCTCAAGAGCGGAAGGGGGAGAGATGGAAGATGAACATCACGAAAGTGAGGATAGAAAGACCTCCCAGGCACGTGACTTAACTATCGTCTACTTTCAGTTCCTCCCGACGGTTCTCTTCCGCTCTAGCATCCTCCCGCCAAGATATGATGTACCTTTTTTCCACCACCCGTATTTTCAAGGGAATTTAATTTTATAAGCGGTTTTTGAAGCTTCCAAGGGAGAGAGGTAGAGAAACCCAACGTGTATTAAAGGAAGTATACAGGAAGACGACGTTTATCGCTTCACAGATGCAGTTATGTCCCAAGCTGCTGGTAAACATTTCTATCAACTTTTGAGATGACAGTTTCGAGTTTTCATCTCGTATAAAAGTTGAGACGTATTTGACAAATTTTGCCAGGCTACTATATACCATAGACCGTCATTTTAGAAGTTAGTGAAGAAAAATTGGTCTTTTTAAAATGAGGTAAGTTAATATATATAATATTGTTCGCGCTTATGTTTGTCTTTCATAAGATAAAGGGGTGTACAATGCGCTGTGTAAGGGGGCGTGTCTAGAACTATATTTTTAAGCAGAACTGTTACAATTTCCTGGAGTAGTGATTGGGCAATATTGCGTGACTGTATTTCATTGCTTTGATAACGCTACGAAATTCACGCATGTCCAGTAGAGCTCTATTTGATGGAAGATAAGCGGCTTGATATGGGCCATGCCACTACACAACACACTGTACATTTCTCTAATATTGGATTCAGAAACTCCATCTTTAACTTTTGAAATTTGTTTCGACTTTAAAATTCATAAATTAAAATTATTTTTTTAAACCAACACGTTCCACAAATTAAAATATCATAACAATGGTATTGTAAATCATTAAAAAATAATTTATGGACTTTGAAATATTCGTTAATTTATGCAAAACAGTACGCGTATGATGGCGGTGATAATACAGTTACACTGGAAATTGTATCGGACCGTGACAAAGAATTAAATTAAATATGCACGATACGTCATTGGAAAAATAGCGTGGCTCCGCAACACGAATTCGTGATTTAATTTAAAATTACTAAAAAGCTAAACAAAAATTTCGTCACGTAAAATATTAAATGAATGGCGGGAGAAAAAAACGTAGACATAACTCTACCAGAAGTAACTTAAACTAACGTTATCAACAAGAAAAGAATTTAGGTTATGGCAGTACGCGTTTATTTATTGTATAATATATTTCAATGCGAACTTAGGCAGAAAAATAAACCTTGAACTTTCTCCCTCAAAACATTAAAATTAATTAACTGACGCTGGAATACATAAAGCTGCTAGGAATAATTGTATAGCCAGCCAGCCAACCATATTCTCAATGCATCTAGGCGGATTTTGTGCGAGGAGCTAGCTAGACTAATCACTATGTATGACGAATTTTACCTTGCGAATTAATAATCTACCTCGCTGTTCGCGAGCTTGTCATGAAGTGAATGAGGTAGGTCATAGATTCTCGTAAAGCGACGTCTGGTTTTGGAGCTTAGTAATGCAGACTAAATACGAGAAGATGGAAGTCCTGCAAAACTAACCGAGTGTAGTACTTCAATTCTCGCTTGTCATTCTGCTAGAACTAGCTCGAGCTGTAAGTCTCTTAGTAGCATTACGAAGTATAGGTAGTGTCATACTTATGCTAGGAGCATATCTTATAATAAACTTATGACTTACTGACGACGGTATTTTGACATTTTGAGCTGAATAATTCGAAGATTATGTTTGTTTTTGTTAGTGTTCAGGGAGCGCGAGCGTGCCCCATCCGTGAGAAACGACGGTTGTATATAAGACGAATTTCTGTCGGCTTTCGCGTTGAATAAAAGAGAAAATCCCTCTTCATATCTTTCAGGGAGTTTTAGAGGCCTTTCAAAAAGGAGAAGAAATACACACAACAGCCTTATGTTGTTATTCTTCCCTTCTTAACACCGCGCTGTCTGAACGGGAGTGGATAAAAGATGGATAGATGTATAGCAGCTACAAATATATCGGAATATAAAACAAGTTTTAAGCCTTGGTGACCCTTATAATGCCCCCAGGCTTGACCACAATCCCTGTATGCTATATTGTATAACCTTGATAAAAATCTTTATCGTTGACCAAAAGGGTTCTCCCCCATAGGAAATGAGAATGGAAATCGAGGTTTTATGGTATTCTGTTTCCTTTGGGATCAAAATGTTGTTACCATGGAAACGAACAACCGCTGGTGTTTACTTTGAATACTTTTAAAACTGTTCGGGCATCCACTTCAAAGGGTTAATGAAATGTTTCAAGGATAAGTCCAAGATTGACTGATGACTTATTATACAAAAACGAGTTTTGATTCGCAGTCCTTAGAAAACTGCATTTATACACAATCCGCGACACTTTTTCAAACCCGCTAAGGGCCAGAAACTAGAAATTATTATATGTATTGCAATTTGAAATGAACTTTTGTGGTTTTCTGGTAAATTTTTTGATTATTTTTAAATGCGTTTTCGGGCGAATGCTTTGCAATTAGGGAAAATTCGTGAACACTAGTTTAAAGAGGACATTTTGGTCTATTAGATTTGCGTGTTGCAAGGAGCCATCTTAATTACAACCGGAGATTTGACAAAAGGAATTTCAATATTATGGAAATACGGGGTTTTGTGGTCAATGTTTTGATTATTTTTAAATGCGTTTTCGGGCGAATGCTTTGCAATTAGGGAAAATTCGAGAACACTAGTTTAAAGAGTACATTTTGTTCTATTAGATTTGCGTGTTGCAAGGAGCCATCTTATTTACAACCGGAGATTTGACAAAAGGAATTTGAATATTATGGAAATATGGGGTTTTCTGGTCAATTTTTTGAATATTTTTAAATGCGTTTTCGGGCGAATGCTTTGCAATTAGGGAAAATTCGAGAACACTAGTTTAAAGAGGACATTTTGGTATATTAGATTTGCGTGTTGCAAGGAGCCATCTTATTTACAACCGGAGATTTGACAAAAGGAATTTGAATATTATTTGAATTGAAACTTTTATTGAAATGCTAGCGCGTGGTTTAATTTTTTTTTTTGAAACCTATACAAAAAGACCAAGTTAACCTTACACTACGAGAAATGAGATACTATACCTTTTCAGCCTTCTCTAGTGCCGTAAAGTTAGGCTGTGAGAATTGTGTATCCCCTTGGTCGCGAAACCTTGGGTCTAACCAGGGAGAAACCCTGGTCTAACTCGCAAAAATTTTTCGACCTCATAATGTTAATTAAGCTCCATAGAGTTTAACATTACGATTTCGGATTGAGTATAAATAGAAAATCCCGCCAAGGCCAAACCGCTTTACTTAGAAGGGTGAAAATTTGAAGGTATTTTACTCTTAAGTAGTAGGCAAGCACTAAGAAATATTTTTTGAAATCCACCGCCATCTTGAAAAATGGCGACCAAAAATGTAATAATACCTTTATGGAGTAACGTCCGTGCATTTCAACCGATTTCTTTAACAACTGGTTCCTTATTACCTATAGATAGGTTTTATGGTAAGCGTTTGGGCTTCAATTTGCCACCATCTTTAAAAATGGCGGCTGTAAAACTAACAAGTGACGTAAAAAAATCCGTATTAGCTAGATGTGGTTGGCGGTTGGGGAGGACGTGTTCGTACAATATAAACCGAATAGGCTTTCCAATCAATAAATACAATTTCACTTTCCCTTCAAAGGGATGAATCTTGCTTCGAAATGGGGTATTTTTGGCTTTGTCCATCTCTGGCCATTCCCTTCCCCCATCCCCCCGTATCTCTCAAATATATATACACCAGGGTCGTTCGGTCAGAAAAGCAATTTTAACTTTTCTCTGTCGGTTCGGAAATGAGGGGGAAAGTTGGTATTCCATTCAAGGAAGAACGCGATGCCGTTAAATTTGCAATTACATTCAAATTGCGCCAGCCATTTTTGGAAGTTTAGAAAGAGCGACCAGGATAGACAGATCACGTCTTATAACTATATACGTATACGCTCTTTTACTCTAAATTGAGCGAGCCCCTGATTCTTTTATGACCAAATAACGGTCGTAGGATGCCCATTTTCAAGCCATGTAATATGTACTGTCAGGAATACATACAGTCAATAGGAATATTTGCGACCCCATACCAAAAACGTTAATTCCTATGCGGGTTTTGTGGGTATACCGGCCTTGAGAACTTACTATTCATCACTCGTCATAATTCTGATGACATCCTTTTAACTGTAATTTCATTGGATGGTACCAACGCAAGTTCCTAGGCGCCCACGCTAGGTGCAACAGGCAGCGAGATATTCGTTATACATAATGATTAGTCTAGCTAGCTCTTCCCACAAAATACGACCTAGATACGTTGAGTAAAAATGGGTATACAATGATTCCTAGTAGCTATATGCATTCCCTGGACGTTATATGCTTTGAAGAAACCCTATAGCCTAAACCGAGAATTCCAAAAATAAAAAAAAATGGTACCATATAAGGAAAGTTTAAAAGTATCCCTGATTTTCTCACACCCTATCTTGGGCGCTAGACGTTTTCCGCTCAGTTTTCTTACAATTTCTTAACCTCTCTACGCTACTTCTCGGATCCTTCAACTGAGAAATATGTATTTTTGAATTTCCGCAACTGGAAACCTTTGCCAAGTTCATTAGACGAGGTAATACGTCAAAAGATGTGCACCTCCAGACAGAAAGTTTTTAAAAGAGAAAAAAAAGTCTAGAAGTTCTAAGTTCCAAGAAAAAGATGGAAAGAACTCGTGACGACGACGACCACCATTTCTCAGGATTGATAAATAAATCTGGGACACTTGCCCAGAAAAACGTCTTCTTTGACGTCTTAAAAGCTTTAATTTTATATTTTAAAACTCTCGAGGTTAAACCTTAAATGAACATTACGAAGAATTGGGCAATTTCAAGTGAAATTTATACCTCTACTTTTCAAAATGATTTAGCAAAACAATCACCTTCTTTATTACGCCAAAAAAACAGAGTAAATACTTAAAAAGATGCAGCAGCTCTAATATTGCCCCTTTAAGGCAGAGAGTACGTGTAATGAGCACGGAGCGGCACTTTTATAAATATGTTTACATTAAAATTATCTGTAAATACCCTATCAACATACTCTAACAAAGCGCGGCGTTATGGAAATGGAGCAGATCGCGGAACATCATAAAATGAAATTGGATATTTTGTTGATTTTATACAATTTCGTTCATGCCTTATTAAAGGGAGTATGAAACGCTAGAGCAGAGGTTAATTGTTTTGCTCTTTTCAAAGAGTATCATATACTCAACATGAACGTTTACTTTTACTTATGCCACTGTACATGATTGGTCCGCGCTCATGCTGTTATTTTTGTACAAAAACCTTTGTTAACGCTATGGAAAGAATGTTCATGAACATTTCGTTCAATTACTCGGGTTCTGAGCTCATGCTGTTGTTATCTGTGTATAAAAACATTTGTTAACACTATATGGCAAAACGTTTTATGAACATTCCGTTAAATTACTCGGGCTCTGATTGTTGTAATCCCAAGTATTTAATACGGTTTGAAAGGGGAGAAATTTGACTATAACATACTCAAAGGAAATTCCTGTATCTCTTCTAGAATCCTAAAAAAAAATTAAGTACAAAAACAAACCCCCGTGGAAATGATTAACCTAAAACCCTCCAAAATGGATGGATCTCCAATAGAATTAAAGTTATCACACTTCAACGTGACACTGTAAATACCTTAAAAACAATAAATAATTTGATGGACAAACGTAATACCTTTAAAAGAGGTTGTACACACTATCCAAAGAAGATATCTCCAATTATTCAAAACGAGTTTCATTCCCCCTTTAATTAAATTCAGTCTCCTACGCAAAATGAAGGTACACGGTGCTAGTTCATTTCCGTTTACGACTTAATTTGTCAATTACTCTAAGCCAAAAGGCGGGGGCAGGAGACTGTAGTCAAATTTTACAGAAGGATTCATAAGCATAAACCCCAGTAGTCGTAGACACGAAAAACGTACAGTACTTTATATAAAGGGCCTCCCTTTGTTTTGACTTCTTCCCGGGCGTCGAAAGTCGGCCTCCGTCCATAGAAACGTCAACTTAACCTAATACCCTCAACCCAAATCCCATCCAATAACATCCCTACTTTCACCCTCAGTTTCAAGTTAAACTCGTTAGAGTTTGTCACTATACCCAAAAGATTGTATAGAAAGAAAAAGAAAACAGAAATTTAGTCTTCACTCTAGAGAGAGCGAGAGATTCTAAAAAGAGGAACAGTTGCCAAAAATGTTCTTCCAGCAGCGACAGGCTGGGGAGAAAAATTCTATTTCATCCCATACTGTATTCTGTAGTTAGTTCCTTGTCGGGATACCCAGGAATCGGATGTTCTAGGCACCCAGAAGTTGGCGCTAAAAATTTTAGAGAGGCGAAATAGGAAAAGGGGTTTTCTTTCAACGTAGAAGAGACATTTTTCATAAAACTTCTACAGAAACATCTTCAAAACCATACCGGATACTGAAACCTAGTAGTTCTAGAGTCTCTTTAATAAAAAAAACGTGACATTCTCTGAAAGTCGCGCGCGCATTTGAACGTCAGTGAGTACAGTATCACTCACTGAATGTTATGTGCTACACTCAGGGTGCAGTGGTGCGGAAATTTACTACTTAAAGATCGTAAAGAAGTACCCTAACTTTTAAAAAAAAGTTGTTTTTTTGGTCCAAGAAAAAAATAATAAAAATAAAAACATCCAAGGATTAAAAGAAGAAAATTTTCTCCCAGGAAGATGTGATGTGAAGAAACGTTAAAAAAATAAAGACTTAAGTTGGTATGTATGTAATACTTTAGCTATAATGAAAGTATTAGAGTAGCGTTATTTGCATCCCATACTCGTTTTAACATAAGTTCATAAGATATGTTCCATCCATAAGTTTGTCACTGGTTACAAATTGGAGCTTGTCATGAAGTGATTGAAGTAGGCCATAGATTCGAGGTAAAGCGACGCCTGGTTTTTGGAACTGTCAAAGGCTTAATAATGCAGACTAAATAGGACCTAGATGGAAGTCCTGCAAAACTAACTAACCGAGTGTAGTACTTCAATTCTCGCTTGTCGTTCTGCTAGAACTAGCTCGAGCTGTAAGTCTCTCAGTAGCATTACGAAGTATAGGAAGTGTCATACTTATGGTAGGAACATATCACTTATAAACAATCAAAATTGGAATTAAATTGTCACGAGACATAATACAAATATAAAAAAGATATAAATGACAGTAAGTAAATGACATACCATTTTTGAAAAGAAAAACTCAAAAATTTCAATTATATTACGTAGCGAATATATAAATTTCTATTTCTAAAGAAGAAAACCCCATGTAGGGATAATATTAAAAAAGAAATCAGGATTCTGTCCAATTTCATATTATAATGAAAAAGATAATATACTCAGACATACGGAACGGATAACTTATGGCAAGCATAACCCTACTAAGATTGGTGTCAGATAAGACCCTTGGGGGTCGAGAAAAATTATTCAATTTAACACGGAAATGCTGGATATAAAAAAACCCTTTTCGGACGGAAAAAGGAAGGGGCAACGTCCTCTTGCTCTTGAGCTTCTTCATCCCTCCCCATCCTCATCCCAGCATCTTCCATTTTTTAGTAAGAGAAAGAGGAAGGAAGGGACTTTTCTTTCTTTCTTTCTTTTTATACTCCGGTTCTTTCAAGGATTAGGAATCGATGGAAAGCTATATAGCTACTTTTCTAATAACGATACATCACGAAATCGTTCTTTGGGAAGAAAAAGGGGAAGTTCGAGAGTGACTTGAAACATTCGTGAATGGACTGTTAATGGAGTGTAAGGCTTAGTTGGACCGTGTTTCTAATAAAACAACGTGTACGGTATTTATCGACTTCTCGCCATATTTCCTCTGTTCAATCGTGATACGCGTACGAATTCCGGAAAGAGAATAATACAACACACACACTATAAGGATAGATGAGATTTAAGAATGTATGCTATAGTCGACGCTATCTGACCACACACAAAATAAAGAGTACGGACCAAGGCCTACCACAATCCTTCAAGCGTGATATTGGAATTGAACGATGTTTGATTAGGGTTATTCACAGAGAGGCCTTGGTCGTTGATAGATAATAACAAAGGCAAAGGCAAAGGTCAAAGTGCATGTCAACGCGTAACGCCCTGGATGTTACAGGCATTTCAAATTCGTTTGAAGTTCGAACTTCTCAAACACTTAAGCCCAATTTTGAACACCTTACGTTTATACGCGTTAGTTACTAACAAAGGTCAAAGTGCATGTCAACGCGAAACGCTATGGATATTATAGGCACTTGAAATTCGTTTGAATTGCTCAAATACTTAAGCTTAATTTGAAAATGAAATATTAAAGACCTTACCTATATATACGTTAGTTACTAACAAAGGTCAAAGTGTATGTTAACACGTGACGCCCTGGATGTTATAGGCGCTTAGAATTGTTCAAATACTTAAGCCTAATTATTAAAGACCTTACGTCTATCTATACACGTTTTCGTATGTCGATTTTCGATCAGTAACTCCTGTTATCACAAATTAAAAATCTACGAATTTGCCAAAACAACTATAGTCGAGACGCAACCTAATCAATACACAAAATTTATACCATCCTAACCCTTTCACCGCAGGCAGTTAGGTACAGTACCATTCTTCATCTTAAGTAGGCGGGCGGGAATCACATTAGGGTTAGCGAGCAAGCGTCCGGAAGTCGAAAACAGGGGGAAGGCAAGCCTTGGCTATACACTCCGTTAGCAATTATAAGTATAGGCGTGGTTACTGTCATTCCCCCCCTTTCTTAATTAATAAATCTATTCATTCCCTTAGAGACAATTATAATTTTGGACAATTTTCCAGTTTCATATCTTGGCCACTAATCTACTGAGAGACGTCCCTTTACAATTCCCATGCTCCCCTCGAAAGGAAAAGCCTATTTGTTACCACAAGAATACATACAGCCGAATAGGAATCATCGTGTAGCCAGCCATTTTCACTCAACGTATCTAAGGCGGATTTTGTTTGGGAAGAGCAAACTAGACCAATCATTGTGAATGACGAATTTTACCTGGCGCGAATAGAGTAATGTCAGTCCTACGTATGCAAACGTCATACCCTTTTATATCTTAGCTCAGTGTCATCCCCCCTACCAGGCGCGTACAGTATCCCCTCTTACAAAAGCGCGCCTAGAGGGAGGGACACACAGTCTACTCCCCTCTCTACCGACACTACTCTATAATGATCTATCTCGATGCGCGTTGCACCTGGCGTCCGCAGGCAACCAATGAAATTACAGTTAGAAAGACGCTATCAGAATTATGAGGCGTGACAGGGATAGTAAGTTCTCTCCGCATAGAAATTAGCATCGTCACAATGATTCCTAGTAGCTGTATGTATTCCTGGTTACAAGCCCGCAGCCCTAGAAGGGTTGAACGCCTCTTACAACAAGAGGAGCTTCGCTTCTCGCCTTGCTTGCAATGTAAAGTCCCTTTTTCTTTCTCTGTGAAAAGGATCAAATCAATAAGAAGTTTTCTTTCAAACATCTCTCGCCTTAGGCTCAGACGCCGTCCAAAGGTTAGCTTAAGAAGGCCTTAAGAATAATTCTTATATTCTTTCGTGAAATTCTTTTGCTCCCATCCTAAAAACTACATCGCGCCCCCATTGTTTCAAAGAAAACGATAGAGCTTTTTTGCAGATGAATGATGCAGAAGTTTTAAAAAGGATGATAAATGTTACACGTGATCATAAGTCTCTCATCCGTATTATATTCTCTCCCATAGACTTTGAGGATGATTTTTTCAAGGTCTTTAAAACTACATGATTTAAGAAAGGACATAAGTTTATAAGATACGTTCCTTCCATAAGTATGACACTTCGTAATGCTACTGAGAGACTTACAGCTCGAGCTAGTTCGAGGGAGAACGACAAGCGAGAATTGAAGTATATACTATACATCATAAGTTTATGACTACACTCGGCTAGTTTTGCAGGACTTCCATCTTCCTCTTTAGTCTGCATTACTAAGCCTTTAACAGCGCCAAAACCAGGCGCTGTCGCTTTAACTCGAATCTACGACCTAACTCACTCACTTCATGACAAGGTCCAGTTTGTAACCAGTGACGAACTTATGGAGGAACATATCTTATGAACTTATGGTAAGGATTGAGAACTAGGAGCCTATTATGGAACCTTCTATAGTTTCATTTTGTTTGTAGAAAAGTTGTGTTCTGTTTTCTTGTTACTTTAACTTTGAAATAATTAATTCGGACTCTCATAAGTTTTAGCAAGGATACGTAGAGCTAATAGGTTGACCTTGAACACCAGAATGTTACGGTTGCAATATTTGGTATTTTAATTTAATAAATTTAGCTAAACTACAGCCTAAGGTCTTGAAATTAAAATACATATATAATCCATAAGCATTAGATACTAGGTACTAAAGTATAGAGTTTTGCCTCCATACTTCACAATTAAAGACAAGATACAAACTCTTCAACTATAATAATAATTGTAGAAGTACTGCACAAAGTCATAAAAAGAATGATAGCGATAGCATCGTGTGTGGTTTTAGATGGAAAGTTATTTTTTTAGATTCGTGGGATGGGGTGAGAGAGATAGAGAGAGCAAGAGAGAAAAAATAAAGAGGCGAGATGGCCTCCATCCTAGCTAGGCCTAATCACCGCCGGGAGCGAAAACCATCAGCTCAATTATTATTTTGCCTTTCCCCCCTATATAGCTTTAGTGTCTTTCCTGATAATGATTAGCCATTCACGTTGGGTTCAACCTTATCAACCCTGGGTGACGTCGATAAACGAGTTAGAAATGATACATCGCTAATATAGCTTTAAAAAAAAAATACAAGAGCCTTAATCTGTCCCAAAAACCAAGGCCTGTGTTTAATGAGATGCAAATAATATAAAAGCGAAGCTAGGCGAATAAGACTAACCCTTTGATTCAATATTTATAAGTGGGTAGATACTAGGTATGCCTGAATCAATGATGAAGATAGGCTTAGGAGTACAATGTTTAATGATATAGTGAAACAATAATGGTGATAGTGGGGAACAAAAATTTACAGGATTGCTTTTATCTTAATGGATGTTTAGGAAAGTTATCTGCAGGTTTTTATCTTCGAATATAGGCCTTTTTTCTTTAATTGATAAATTTCAAAACATCAAACAATTGTTTAAAGGGCAAGTCTAGATCGATTTTTTAGGGGGTTTAAAGCAAAGGGCGGCTCCGTTGATGCCCCTGAAAGATGCCTTTCCTGCTACACGTTGGTTAAGCTTGGCAAAGGCTAGTTAAACCAAAGGCCGGAACCAATTCGTGTCCAGAAGATTAGCCAGCATGCTAGGGGTGATAATGGAGCCGCCTGTTACTTTAATAACCTGGTTTTTAAATAATTTAAACAAAATTTGTATCTTCATTAAATGAAATATTAACCGATTTTAATAAAATTTGTTTTCTTTTAAATAGAGAAATACCTCAATAAATTGGATTTATAAAACTAATTTTAAATTAAACTTGCCCTTTAATGAAACGCAAATACTTAAGGTAAAGGCAGGAAGAAGAATTCAACCCTATTTTAAAAATTCCATTTAACTAACTCGGTATCTCGAGTGTTCTCAATTGACATACTTCAATTCAAACTTTATCAATGTCGCAATATAGTCAAAAACATTTTGGGATTTCTTTTTTCTCTAAATTATTGAGTAATAGGTCTCTGTTTCCGGCCTTTGGAGAGGATAGGTTTATGACATCCTAATGGTTAGAGCTTCCCTGCCACGTGATCTACGATTATTATGACCCATTTTTGATTTTTATTTTCATTTATTCTTCTTTTTTTTCAAAACGTTAATTTGAAAGTAGGGTTTAGTTATGGAGAAACTTTATATTTATTCTTGACCTACTAAAACAGTAGACTTTATTATGACCAGGGAATGTTTCCCCACTCGTGAGTAACACGAGCAGTTTTACTAAATAACTTTGTTCACGCAATATTTTCCAACTTCGGACAACTAAACTATATTTTAGGCCTTTTATTGAACGGTGAAAGTGCAGCTGAGTCAATTGCTCTATTTTAATTATAAAAGCATAAGTTCATTAAATGATATGTTGGCCATAAGTGTGTCACTGGTTAATGAGAGCTTGTCGTGAAGTGAATGAGGTAGGTCATAGATTCGAGGTAAAGCGATCGAGGTCATGGTCAGGCGCAGTCAAAGGCTTAGTAATGCGGACTAAATAGAGAGCTTTCAGTTTGAGGAGGATCTGAGTCTCATGACATAATTTACACTGGGTTTAAAGCAGGAATGAAGCTGAGACCACCCAATATGGCTACCAGAACAACGATAAGACTTGGGAGGGTGTGACGTACTACTATCCCATCTGAAAGCTCTCCATAGGAAGATGGAAGTCCTGCAAAAGTAAATTCTCGCTTGTCGTTCTCGAACTAGCTCGAGCTGTAAGTTTCTATCATTACGAAGTATAAGTAGTGTCATACTTATAAATGGAACACATCTTATAAACTTATGATAAAAGTTATAAATTTGATAATTCAAAACTGGCATCTAGATTTAGCTTTCAAATTTGTTTTGAACAACCAAATAGCCGCGGCGTTTGACTTCATTGACCTTTGACATTTAGAAAGGTTAATATAACACATAATAATTTCTAGCTAACAAACTTCTAAACCAAGTATATTATCAAATTAAGCGTATCACTAAAAATACATGCGACTTAAATTCTCCCTTTAAACTAAACTAAAATTAAATTATATTATATTGCATCTTGGGACTAAACAAACAGATAAATAAATAAATTAATTGAAAAGAAATGAAAAAACGAAATTAATTCTAACCTTCAACATACATACACGAAAAAGCCTTGTAAAATTTCGGCGTTAATTACGAATTAGCCAAAGCGTCCTTTATCATAATCCTCCTAATTGATTTCCTCATCACTTATAGGGAGAGGCGCTTTACTCTTACCGAAACCTCTTACGAATATGACCTTGAAGTCGAGGTCATGACCCTGCATTCGCGGAAAAAGCTAGCGGAAGCTAAGGAGATCGATATAGTATACCGTAATATACAAAAATACTAGAGAAAGATGTTAAAAAAAGGTCCCAAATAAAACCTAAGCCTTTTTTCTCCCTCTCTCTCTCTATGGGAGAATCACTATAAAACCCAAAAATGAAACCTTGAAAATATTGAAATATTTTCCAAGTCAACGCTTTTCCAATTGAATGCCGACCATTTTGGGTTCGGTTTTACGGATCAGGATGTAAAAAGCGAGAGAGAATTTACGTATAGTTCGATATAAAATTGTTTTTTTTTTTTTCCTTTTTTTCGGTTTTCGGACGTTTTGAAAGATATCTGATACAGGTTGCAAACTCGTAGAAATTCGGCGGCACTTAGGAGTGCATGCAATACAGCTTTGAACGGAGAATTTGATAGTAGATTCGGTCGCCAATAGCAACCGTGGGATCAAACCAAAAATCTAGAAACTAAGGGTAGGAAAAGCGCGGACAGTTTTAACGAGCCATAGCTGCGCTGGCCAGATGGGAATAGCGCGCAAAGAACGGTTCTGCAGAACCAATATGGATAAAGTAAACTAGGGGTACCCTGGAATGGAAGCTACGTTAAAGCGCTCGTAGGAAACTTATAGTAACTGCTAGTTTGTTCGTACAGGGCGAAGTGTCATAGTTGCGCTCTACATCTTTCCCTCTAAGTTTTCACTCCTTTTCTTAAATCTCTCTGCAAAAACCGCATCACTCTTCTTTCATTCATATTTGCCAAGTAATGAATTGAATAGTGATGACCGACATCGTAAATTAATTAACCGACGTCGATATCGAAGTTTTACTGGAACCGACAATGATTTTAACCGATTATTTAAACTCGGCAAGATAAGCGATTGTTTAACCCCATGAAACCGATACTAACCGATTATCAACCGATTTTTACCTAATATTAACCGATTTTTACTTAAATATTAACTGATATCAACCGATTATTAACCGATTTTTACCTAATATTAACCAATTTTTACTTAAATATTAACTGATATCAACCGATTATTAACCGATTTTTACCTAATATTAACCGATTTTTATTTAAATATTAACTGATATCAACCGATTATTAACCGATTTTTACCTAATATTAACCGATTTTTATTTAAATATTAACTGATATCAACCGATTATTAACCGATTTTTACCTAATATTAACCGATTTTTACCTAATATTAACCGATTTTTACTTAAATATTAACTGATATCAACCGATTATTAACCGATTTTTACTTAAATATTAACTGATATCAACCGATTATTAACCGATTTTTACTTAAATATTAACTGATATCAACCGATTATTAACCGATTTTTAATTAAAAATTAACAAATATCGACCGATTATTACTTAAATATTAACTGATATCAACCAACTATTAACCGATTTTTACTTACATATTAACCGATATGAACCGATTTTTACTTAAATATTAACCGATATTAACCGATTATCAACCGATTTTTACCTAATATTAACTGATAAATGAACCTCTAACCGATTAATGGGTAAAAATCGGTGTAAATCAATCGATCCGAACCGATATATTTGTTACCGATACCGATATCATACCGGTGGTTTGTTGCTACCACAAAAATTTCCAAACAATATTACAACTACTTTCGAATCGAGATACAAAACCGGATTACCACTCCTAGGTACGTACAACAGTGTATCTATCATCCACGGTGCCTCCAAAAAGGGGGGGGCGGGTTCCTATCGATTTTGGCCCCCAACTTTTCTCTCTTTTGCACGGCGATAGTTTCGCGCGTTTGACGCTCTTTAGACGCAACCAAATGTTCCTAGGAATCGGGATTCGAGAGAACCTTTATTCCATGCAGGAAAGTCAAGCTGCTGCTGCTGGTGGTGGTGCTAGAACGCCGGCAGATTAGTAGTACCAGGGATTAGATAAGCGGACTTTATCCATTGAGAGGGACGCTGGCCAGCTACCGGAAGAACGGACACGCGAACGATCATACGGTGATCTATCGTCGTCGCCTCTATGAATACACGCGTGACGACATTATGACAAAAATGAAATAAGACAAACTCCATCCCGTCAAATAAATTTGAATATTATAACGCGTCCTGTGTGAAATACTCCATTTTTCCTTTTGATATTGTTATCTACGCAAATTTTCAGTGCTAATAACCTGATGTTTATCGGATTTCTAAAACAGTCCCAAAATGGGGTATGTTCTTTAAAATGTTCACTAAAAATCTCTTTTGCTGTTGTTGTTTTCTTTCTTATTAGTCCGTGGAACAATGCCAAAATGATAAATAATTTTTATCTGGTAGATTAGTGAATTAGTTTTTAAAGGGAGTATAAATTGCCAAGGTTAATATTTGTCCTTCAATTAAAATTAACTATTGAAGTTAAAACAGACGTCTCTTTTTAAATTTTACTGGACTGTTGAGTAATTAGCTCCTTTAATAGTAAGACGCTTGCTTCCTGACTAGCTGTTGTTACTT
This sequence comes from Phalangium opilio, assembly GCF_054372755.1. Classification (NCBI taxonomy): domain Eukaryota; kingdom Metazoa; phylum Arthropoda; class Arachnida; order Opiliones; family Phalangiidae; genus Phalangium; species Phalangium opilio. Next base: position 3,798,979 of record NW_028324156.1, read on the forward strand.
ATATTTATTTATTTATTTACTGAGAGTAAATATGTGTGCATGATACAAGTGTTGCCAGTCATTTGTAACTCTTGCAATTCAACAGATAAAACAGACTGAAAATCTTGTAGAATTCTGCGTTCGATTCAGTAATTATAATTCAGTTCCAAACCTGAATACAAGATTTGAACGTACTGAACGATGCTCTAATAACAAATTACTGGCAGCCCTGAAGCGCGTGCGCAGTTAAAGTTAAGAAACGAGAGGGGAGAATAAAAATTTCTCTAGCCCCTTCAGTGTACATTAAACCATACAAATTAAATTAAAAATTAGTATAGTGGCAATAAAGAGAGTTTAAAAACTGGGAGATGAGATTCAACCAAACAAATTAATTAATACCATTTTCATTTTGTCACTTCAGTATCCCTTTGAAAATTCACTTTACTCCCACATCCTAAAACGATTTTAAAACAGGAATCACTATGGCAACCACGCAAAAGTCACCAGAATCATATTAGACCATTTCTTTCGGCGCTAAAAAAGCAGACTTCTAAGCTCAAAATAAAATTGCTAAATAAAATTCCAAAGTTAAACTTGATCTTCTGACTCATATTACACGAATAAACTAGATCACGCTTTGTGTGTATATATATATATATATATATATATATATATATATATATATATATATATATATATATATATACAGTATAAGCTCCATAATCCACGCTCACACCTCGTGCTCGCTATGAAGCAACAGCACCCAATACTATCCCCATATTGGTTGCAAAACTATTAGAGCTAGTGTAGTGTCATTACTTTACAGGGGCAAACTGCGCTGTACGTACGCCCTTGTTCCATTACGGCGCTGTTCATCGTTAAAATTCACTCTCGCGAATTGCAGGGATGCCAAATGGCACTACAGACGGGGAAACATTTTACAACAATGTTGGGTTGGTTGGGTGGGTTGTCTCACAATTATGGGGTTTGTAAAAAAAAAACTTGAATGGATTGTTCATCTTCCATGAGATATGGATTTTTTCATTTTTTGCTCGGTGGTGTTGAGGCTGTAACACACGGGACGTTTTTATGAAATATCGAAGGGTAGAATCTCTAGACAGTGGGGCGACTGGAATGACTGTAACACTCTTTCGCTCTCGAGGAACTCATTGAATAGGCGCCCGAATGGGAAGCAGAGAGAATTTATAATGGGGAGAATCGGGTCTTAGTTTGCATTGCACTGCACGGACTGCTCTGAAATGTTTTTTCGTGTTCCATTGGACTGCTCTGAAATGTTTTTTGTGTTCCATAGGGCTGCTCCGAAATGTTTTTTCGTGTTCCATAGGGCTGCTCTGAAATGTTTTTTCGTGTTCCATTGGACTGCTCTGAAATGTTTTTTGTGTTCCATCGGACTGCTCTGAAATGTTTTTTGTGTTCCATTGGAGTGCTCTGAAATGTTTTTTTGTGTTCCATTGGAGTGCTCTGAAATGTTTCTTGTGTTCCATTGGAGTGCTCTGAAATGTTTTTTGTGTTCCATTGGAGTGCTCTGAAATGTTTCTTGTGTTCCATTGGAGTGCTCTGAAATATTTTTTGTGTTCCATAGGGCTGCTCCGAAATGTTTTTTCGTGTTCCATAGGGCTGCTCCGAAATGTTTTTTCGTGTTCCATTGGACTGCTCTGAAATGTTTTTTGTGTTCCATTGGACTGCTCTGAAATGTTTTTTGTGTTCCATTGGACTGCTCTGAAATGTTTTTTGTGTTCCATTGGAGTGCTCTGAAATGTTTCTTGTGTTCCATTGGAGTGCTCTGAAATGTTTTTTGTGTTCCATTGGAGTGCTCTGAAATGTTTTTTGTGTTCCATTGGACTGCTCTGAAATATTTTTTGTGTTCCATTGGACTGCTCTCAAATTTTTTTTGTGTTCCATTGGACTGCTCTCAAATGTTTTTTTGTGTTCCATTGGACTGCTCTCAAATTTTTTTTGTGTTCCATTGGACTGCTCTCAAATTTTTTTTGTGTTCCATTGGACTGCTCTCAAATTTTTTTGTGTTCCATTGGACTGCTCTCAAATTTTTTTTGTGTTCCATTGGACTGCTCTCAAATGTTTTTTGTGTTCCATTGGACTGCTCTCAAATTTTTTTTGTGTTCCATTGGACTGCTCTCAAATTTTTTTTGTGTTCCATTGGACTGCTCTCAAATTTTTTTTGTGTTCCATTGGACTGCTCTCGAATGTTTTTTTTGTGTTCCAATGAACTGCTCGGGGCTCTCTCGGAGTGCTCTGAAAGGTTTTTTCCGCGTTCCATTTTTAAATCGAGATCACGTCTACCTCAGATTCACGTTTTCCAATTATCGGACGCTCGGTTTAATTTCCGCTCAGAGCAAAAACCGCGGAGCGATCTCACACAGAGCAGTCCAATAGAATTCGCTATTAGGATCACGGTTAAAAAGCAACGATCACGTGACACTTTCCTAAAGCTGTCCCTCTCGAGTTTTTTGGTTGATCCTTCAAAACCAACTCCCCTTTATAGAACCTCTATGAACAACCCTCCACTTTTCTCTTTTCGGGTTTTCTAGTTACCTACATTCGCACTAATGAATTTTGGAGGTATTTAGTTTCTGTTCAAATTTCTAAACCCAATGTGAATAAAACTTCTTCTCTTCATCCAGTCAGCACTCTTCCCATGCAGGAATGGTTTGAAAAGCGGGGAGGTACTCTTTAGTCATTCGCTAGTCACACGCATACTCTGAATGAATGAATTACGAATTCACTAGAGACATTAATCAGATTTTTTAAAAGTGGTGGAGTGTATTTTTTCTTGTTTTCTTTGACTCTATTGAAGTCGAAGCTGTAACCAGCAATTCATTCGGGCCATAAGCTCATAAGATATGTTCCATATAAATTTGTCACTGATTACAAACTGGAGCTTGTCATGAAGTGACGCAGGTCATAGATTGTCGTTTTTCTGGTTTTGGCGCTGTCAAAGGCTTAGTACTGCCTAAATAGGAAGATGGACTGCAAAACTAAACCAGTGTAGTCAATTCTCTCTTGTCGTTCTGATAGAACTAGCTCGAGCTGTAAGTCTCTCAGTAGCATTACGAAGTATAGGTAGTGTCATACTTATGGTCGAAATTATATGTCATAAACTTACGCTCAGGGTTAATGCGAAGCCACGCGACTCATAAACCAATTTCAAAAGATGCCGACGTTTCAACAAAGTAAAAAGCGCTAATTATTTTAAAACCACCGCGGCGGAAGGTTTCAAAACCTAATTAGGTATAATGTTATTACTGGAAAATGAGTTTTTTTTATGAAGTATAATCGCCCTAAAGTATTTTAAGAGGTCGGGGGAAACTAACTGCAGATTGCCCTCGTGATTAAATCTACCCCCACTGCATGAAAAACGTTATCTTACATGAACTTTTCTAAGTTTTGAATTCATTTTCTCGCAGGGTTCTCGCCGCGTCCAGTTGCGAGCCATCAAGACGCGGCAAAGCGTACCGAAACTTTGGAGGGAATCTTCCAGGGTACATCGTGACGATAAAGGTCCGGCGGGAAATCAAGGGCTCCGATGGAGAGTTTGTCCAAACCGGGGGAAGATGAGCGTGTCCGATTAATCGGATTTTCGCTAGCCAGTCCTAAAATCGCCAGCCAAAGATTATTGCACCGTCGTACGAAATCGAGCCAATTACAACCGCAGAATTTGACAATCACGGCCAACGGAAGGGTCAGTCCTAGACGAAACGATTCGCTGCCAACACCCTTGTCCGAAAAGGTCAAACTACTAAAGTTCGAATTCAACGAAGAAAACAGAGTTCCTCGCCTGTAAGTTTTCAAGGGACTTACAATTCGTTATATAGGGGAGGGGGAGAGTTAGGAACTACATTTTGAAGTAGTAGCGTTACTATTTCCTGGTGTAGAGATTGGACAATGTCACGTGACTGTAAGCGACATTCCCATTCACCATGCATTGATAACGCTACAAAATTCAGGCATGCCCAATAAACCTCTATTTGATGGGAGACACTTTGCACATCCCTTTAAATTTTACTTCCTCTATTCCATTAAAATCAACGCTAGACCTTTGAATCAAAGTCAGTATATAGTGCAGCAGTACAGTAGGCGTAAATTAAAAAACACCTGTTAACCTTCAACCAAGCCCATACTCTAACCAAGCAGTTACGCAATCCATGACGTCACATCTCTAGCTATACACAGATAGTTTACCCATTAGCTACGTTTCTCCTCTCCTCTCCCCCACATAACATTGCAGAAGCCAGCCAAGCCAGAATCTATTTGAAATGACACCGCATTTTCTCTTAAGTTAATCTCAATCCCGTTTCTTGCACTCCACAGATTTCACGAAGCGTATTTCTCCGAGATGGAAAACGGTAGTAGCAACGGAGTCGTTGAAAAGGTAGAGAGCTGTATAAGTAGTCCTGGAAGTAACTGCGCCAACAGCGATTCTGGAAGCGGTAGCTCCATCATGAACAACAAAATCTCACGCGAAGAGAAGATGGAAAGGATGAAACAAGAATCTCGCGACTGGTTCTCCAAAGTGCGCGAAGAAAACAACAAATGGAGACGCGGTTACTCCACTTCGGCCTTCGCGGACCCCGAAGACCGGATGCAAAAATTCTTCGAAGAGGCCCAAAAGAAGTTCTCTTCGGGCAATCAAGAAATATTCTCGCGTTTCATGCAAGAAAACAAGGAGAGATTCGCGGACATCTTAGACGATCAAAACCGTATCTTCTTTCATACGGACTTGACGTGCGGCCCGGGTGAACCGCGGTACCAGGGACCCAAGAGACCCAATAGTTTAGCTTCCGAATTCAGCAGCGGGACTTCAACCAATTCGGAGGAGTCGAGGTTTAACGATAAAAACGCAAATAAGTACGCTACGAACGGAGGTGGTGGTGGACGCTCGACCCCAAAGTTTCCAAAAAGATCGCCAATGAGTCCGGATTATTCACCGGGCGGCTTTCGGGACAAGGTTGTACCCGATCACGACCCCAACCCGACAAACTTTCTATCCTCACCAGTTAGGGTTAACCCAGGAAGGATGGGAACTCATCACTATCATATGTCCAAGAGCACCTTCGAGTATTGCGGGATTTCGAATAGTTACAGGTAAATTTACCAAGAGGTCATTAGATCATAAGTTCATAAGATATGTTCCACTGATAAGTTTGTTGCTGGTTATAAACTGGAGCTTGTCACGAAGTGATTGAAGTAGGTCATAGATTCGAGGTAAAGCGACATACGCCTGGTTCTGGTTTTTGGCGCTGTCAAAGACTTAGTAATGCAGACTAAATAGAGAAGATGAAGTCCTGCAAAACTAATTAACCGAGTGTAGGCTAGCTAATTCTCGCTTGTCGTTCTGCTAGAACTAGCTCTCAGTTTCTCTGCAAGTGATGGATCTAATGGTCTATTTTGTTAAGGGTTCCAATGGGCCACATCTTCGGGCTGAAATACTTCTGTTTTCTCAGCACCCATTGTTGTTTCGCGTTTGACAGGCCAGTTAGAAAGAAAATAACAACGGGAGACTTACAGGCGGGAGCTAAGCTAGTGTCTCCGGTCTTTTAGTAAAATGGCAAGATGTCAAAATATACTGACCTACAAGAGCTCTCTGGAAAGGCGCCAAATTCCATTTTCCCGCATTATACCCGAGCTAGCGTTAAAGACAACTTTTGAGGGTTATAGTTGTATGGTCTTTGCCAGAACACGAGAGTTGCGAAGGTGTCTACTCGAGCGTGGAATTCTACCAATTTTTCTTACTCTCGTGCATACGCGATGATCCAATGGTTTATTTATAGGGAACTCAAAGAGGCATTCCACGTAGGCCTAGCAGAATGATTTAATTCTAGCTGACTTTATGATTTCGAGCTAATTTTAGTTGCCTTTTTCTTTTTGGTTAATGAATTGTAACAGTCAATGATCTTTAAATGGCTTTTCGGTACTAAAGGCTAAAGAGAAGGTTTCGGTTTTCTTCTATAAACATGAGGGTGGGGTTATCTTTTAAAATACTGGGGTAGCGAAAAGGGCCTGATAAAAAAGCACCATTAATTGGTCTAACCAGGAATACATACAGCTACTTGGAATTACTATGCTCCCATGTTAATTTCTATGATTTCGGGTTTTGTGGGTTTGCCGGGCTTGAGAACTTACTACCCCTCACGGCATCTAATGCTGACGTATTTCTAACTGTGATTTCATTGGTAAACAGATTATTTTCGGTGTAGACTTAACTAGAACCATTCTTAATCCCTGATTAATTCCTTGATTATTTCCGCGACATTTCAGTAATGGTTTTCCTTTTTTATAAGAACCAAGATATGTCTAAAAATAGCAACGCTACCATTAAATATAAGCGAGCACCTTTATCACAGATCATAAAAATCATAAATATCGGAAGTATATAATACTTCTCTTCGTCATTCTTCCCAAAATCGGAACATTTAGAGCAAGGTTACTAAACCGAATCACATACACGATAAATAGTTCCCTCATCATTACTCTATTAGCGTTTAAATATTTGGCAAGACGCGCTCGTGCATTTCTGTCCCACGTCATGACGAGGTTTGTGGGATGATTGCTGGGGATTTAGTGCCAAACAATTATAGATTTCACCTTACGGTGCGATGCCCATTTGTAGTTTGATGAGCGGTAAAGCAAACTAAAAGGGTGAGCCTGGGAAGAATGACGTTACATAACTAAAGCATTAAGAGGATACAGAGTGTCATCCTTCTTTTTCGATTATCCCCTTCTGTAAATATGCATTGATTATTGAATATCTATCCTTCTGCTATCAAAAAAGAGTCCAAAAGGGCCGACGATGTAGGCGTAGAAAACTAATCAAAACAATCCATTGAAAATATACGCGTTTCGCTTCACCCAGTAAAGTTCCATCTTGCCCTCCTTATGTTCCATTTTACCCCTCCCCCTACAGTGAAACACCAAAGCTATTAACCATTGAGGAAAACCTCCAACCAATACATAGAAAAGGAAAACGACTCTCAATTTTTCAAGACTCGGGGTAAGATCGGTTAATTCCGGATCAATAGAAAGGTCTCGCAAGACGTCAACAAGTCGATAAACATTAAGACAAGAGCGGGTTGCGCTGGAGCAGAGGGGAGGGGGAAGAAGTAGCTGATCCATTTTTCAATTAGTTCCGTTCAATTCCCGTACTCCTTAAGCCTAATTAACGAGGTGCCCCTTTGTCAAAAATGAAAAGGGAATAGAAACAAACGACGACGGCTGTTCGCCAAAAGGAAATGAATGTGAATCGATCCAAGTGGTACCATCACCGCCCCAAGAAGTACTCCAATCCGAAGTTACAATACCACATTCTCTATCCCCTTATCAACTACTAGAGCCATGAGATCATAAGATATGTTCCATAAGTATGACACTACCTATACTTCGTAATGCTACTGAGAGACTTACAGCTCGAGCTATTTCCAGCGAGAATTGAAGTACTACACTCGGTTTGTTTTGAAGGACTTCCATCTAGGTCCTATTTAGTCTGTACACTAAGCCTTTGACAGCACCTGACCAGCGTCGCTTTACTTCGAATCTATGACCTACCTCACTCACTTCATGACAAACTGCAGTTTGTAACCAGTGACGAACTTATGGTGACCATATCTTATAAACTTATGCTATTAGCTAAAGATAAACACGTTTAGCTTTGGGGTTAATCTACTTCGCACTATACCACCTCGAGCGAGTAAGAACAAAGATTGAAGGCAAAAGAAAAAATTCGAAGAATCACGGTGCCTTAAGGCTGCGATGGACCATTTCAGGCAATCACTGAAAATGCCATTGCGAGTACGGTTTTGTTTCTAGATTAAAGGTAGATACCAAGCTGCTGTAAAGTTTGGTTGAAATAGTCCATAGTATTGAAAGAATTCAAAAGAAAAAGGTTCTCGTCTAGCTAACACATCTCTTTCCTGTCAATAACAAACACCCTTTCAGATCAGATGGGGAAGGTTTTAGTTTTAACTTTTAGAAGCTAAATTCCAAAGTCGGAAAATCGAGAAAAACAATAGAGGTGACATTATCGGGAAGTCGATAAATTTGTCCAAAGGAACAAAACGGTTTTGTTTGACATTTCGCGGCAAAGTTTTAAGCGATTAAAGTGAAATAATAGTTTTAAGAGAAGTTTGCGGGTAATTAAGCGTGAATAGAGATAGTATACTGTCGCGGCAGAATGTTGGAAGATTACCTCATTTGGATTTTAAATGGGTATAAATTTATCGATTCAAATCTTTATCTGTCTGTATCGATTGAAATAACTGTTTTAATTACAACCGTAATTGGAGGTGATTAAAAGATTAGATTGCTGGCGGATAGGTGTTAAATTCCATTATACCAAATGATAATAAATATATTATAAATATTCACATTACAATTTCGCATCGCATCGCGTCGCATCGGTTAAGCTAGGAGCACATTTAACATGGGACAACTTCTAGCTAAATGGTTACATATCAAAAACTAAGCGACCTATTCGTTTTTTTTTAAGGAAACATGAACCGGAAGTGAAACTAAATTGTGGATGAATGAATTTTTTCCCCTATCATTTCTAGGTTTCATACTGAACAAATTACAAGAAATTACGAACATGGTTACGAGAGTATCTCGGAAAGTGAAGATGAGGAGGATGACGAATGTGAATCGGTCGAAGACGCGACAAGTACGGCGGGAACCGCGTCAGAACTGGACGAAGAGTCAATTACTACCCAGGAATTTGATGCCAGAAGCGACTCAGGGTGTTTACTAGCCGCGGAGGTACCATTTTCTTTCCCCTAAACATATCCAATGAAGGGTCGAAATTAATAGTTATTCTCTTTTCTCAATACATAAGTACGAATCCAAGAAAGACAAAGTCCAACAAACGCTCAATAAAATCGCCACTGAACTCCTAACAACCGAGAGGACGTACGTGTCCATTCTTCATCTACTTGACCAGGTCTTCGCGTTTAGAGTGGACCAAGAGAATCGCGTCCACAATATGTTCTCGCAGGACACCGTGGCTCAAATGTTTTGCAATTTAAAATCCCTGTACAAATTACATCATGATTTCTTACTGCCCTTATTGGAGGAACGTCTGTCCAAATGGGATTCCGAGCCTCGCATTGGCGACATTATGAAAAACTTCGCGCCTTTTCTCAAAATGTACACAGAGTACGTTAAAAACTACGACAACGCCATGGGTCTCATCAATTCACTCTATCAGAAACAACCGCATTTTGCCCAAATCATGGACGACATTCACGTGAGATGATTTAATTACCACTTATCATTTGTCAAGTTACCCTTTTACAAAATTGGTAATTTATTAACAGACAATGGAAGAATGCGGACACTTAACTTTACAACATCATATGCTAACCCCAGTGCAAAGGGTGCCTAGATATCAACTTTTACTAAAAGGTACGATGATTCTGGTTAATTCTAGCTTCAATCCATTATAACCCCATTTTATATGACCTTGCAGATTACTTAAAAAAGTTACCTGAAAACTCGCCAGATCGAGCAGATACCGAAAGTAATTTTAATTCAATTTTGAACTTTTAAAATATCTAAAAATCAAATTCTTTGCAATTTATCAGGAGCCCTGGAACTCGTTTCAACAGCAGCTATACATGCCAATGAAGCCATGAAGAAAAACGTAGGGATTCTTTTTCTTTTTACTAAACTTTGCAAATTTACGATAAGGCCAGGAATACATCAGCTACTAGGAATCATTGTGTCCCGTCTTTATATCTATTCGGGTTTTTGGGATATACCGGGCTTGAGACTTTACTATCGCGTCACGCCTAATAATTCTGAAGGAGTCTTTCTAACTGTCATTTCATTGGTTTGTTCCTAGGCGCGCGTGCAAGTGTAACGAGCAAATTTAGTATAAGCCTACTTTTACACCAAAATATCACTATGGCTGGTTTTCCCCCACTTTTCCCCTATTTGTAAAAATCTACCTGGTTGGTTGAAACCCTCGCGCGCAAACCGCGATACTCGGGGATTTTATAAAAACCCCGAGTGAACTCGTTTAGTGGCCCTATGGGCACACGTGACCGCAAAAGAATGAGAAGTCCAACACCTGACGAGAGGAGGAGAGAGTTGGATCTGGAGCTAAAGAAGAAGTTGGTCAAGGACTGACCCATATTGCGTAAACCTAAAATAAAACTGTGCGGTCGTATATACTTCTCCGCGTCGACAAATAAATTTAAATGTGCGGCCTAAAAAGAATTCTCCACTCAACTAACGGAATCAACTTAAATATCTTCATGACGATCTACCTAATCATCTTCAGGGAATATTGCTAGCACGCGTATCGCGAAACCATGAGTCACAAAACTTACATACGATAAGGGTTAACCAGCCAGAAACTTAAATGTTATTCTTATTTTAAATTCATTACTCTAAAATCTATTTCAATAAACAACACTAATTTATCTGTTAATAAAGGTCGAACCTGTTCTCAATAGTTTTTATCTTAATTTAATCAATAGCTATAAGCACAATGCGAACATACTAACTTCATTAATTATTATAACCTTACCCTAGACACTTTTAATATTAATATTTAGATAAAGCTTTTAGTTTTAATTCTAGTATAAAGAAGTAAAGAGAAAAATATGTTCCACAAGGTGCAACATGAACCTAGATAGATTATTCGCCAGGTAAAATTGCCTATAGTCTAGCTCCTCCCACAAAATACGCCTAGATACGTTGAGTGAAAATGGATGTAACACAATTATTCCTTTTAGCTGTATTCATTCCTGATAAGGTAATTTAAATATTGAACTGGAATTTTACAGGATAAAATAAAGAAACTTTTAGAAATCCAAGAAATGATTGGAGGAGTAGTGGATCTAGTCAGTCCCAGCCGGGAATTGTTAAAAGAAGGCAAGATTATAAAGATATCAGCCAGAAGTGGTGATCATCAGGAGAGACATTTGTTTTTGGTAAGTTTATCTTTGGATCTGATTTAATTACTCAATTGGATATTAATTAATTAACTAAATTATTTAACGAACGCGATAGTTCAACGACCTATTACTACTATGTAGTCAAAGAAGGATAGCAAACCGTGTTGTTTCTGGACCCATATTTCGGGTCAGAGCTCGACTAGAAGTTGAAGGTTTGACAGTAGAAGAGGGAGATAATTTAGAAACTGCGAATTCCTTTTACGTAAGACACGTTGGGAGATCGGTAGAGTTATATACACAGTAAGTTCCCACGCCCCCTTGGTAATAATTACTTTTATAGTAATCTAATAATTTTATATTTAAAATTACATAGCACTTTAGAGGAAAAACAGAGATGGATGGAGGTGAGTTACGCCAGATCAGCGAACTTAAGACAATCATTAAATTAATTACTTAAAGAGAAGTGTTCCAACACAAAGGCGGGTGGTAGCTCTTTTAGCTTATTTCCCTCGTGCCCGAGTTTACTATAGAGTGGTACCAAGAAGTGACATCTAGTTTATTAGGTTGAAGGTATAAATTGGCCACATTTCCAGCTTTATCTCCAGCAGTCCAAACGTAGGTCCGGAGTTAATCCCCGCCGCCTCTAAAGTACAACCAGCATCTCATTGGTACTTGAAAACTCACGTCAGCGCGACGCCAATGACGAAAATTACGTATTTTCCGACTGAGGAGTCTAGGCGAAATAGCCCGGCCTCCTTTTACGTCCCCCTTGCATTTTGAAAGGGGGACTGGGACTATGGCGCGCGAGTACTTAGGCATCTTATACCTTCTCCCTAGTCAACTAGACATCACTTCTTGGTGGTAGTAAGATATAAGGAGCTACGGGGACTTGACGTCAATATCGGTGTAGTCTAAATTGTATGGCCTGAGCTAACGACTTCCAATATGGTTGCCAAATGGGAGGGTATGACGTCACGAGAAAAATCGTAGTAGCAGACTACACGCGGGAGGGTAGTGCCTCTAGCGGTGCTTCTTGTCGCGAGGGAAATAACCCATGAAGAAGGAGATACGACCTACCCCGCCCTTGTGGTTTTTGCGCTTCTCTGTATGTAATTAAATGGAACCGTCTATAACAAGAGTGGTATTTACAGGCGTTTGCGAAAGCAGTTCACGAACTAACGAAACGCAAGAGTTCACTAAAATCACCGGAAGGTTTAGAACTGGGGAAACGCGCCCCGACATTCGTTAAGGTGGAATCAGTAACGCATTGTATGAGTTGCGGTAGACATTTCAACGCTTTTTCCTTCAAATGGAAACACCATTGCCACGCTTGTGGAATTGTAAGCTTATTTCGTACCCATCACCATGATAGTACATAGTTTTAAATCGGCCCTACCTACTATGACGCAGGTGGCGTGTGGCAAATGTTTAGTCCATAAAGTTCAACTTCCATGCGAGAAGTATCGTAGTTGTCGAGTTTGTAATTCCTGTTACGAGGCATTGGCCTCGATGAATGGTGATGATTCCACTTTAAAATACGCTACGTCCCCGACGGCCATGACGCCTGATTCACCTCCGTTGTCCGGCAATTTTGGTTCTCTCGAAAGTCCAGTTAGGCATAGATCAGTTTTGGATGTAAGTTGAATTATATACCCTAATTCTTACAATTTTGTACCTGCAAATAATATATACGTGGTTTTTTTTTACAGGTTAAACCTTTAGACCAGTCAGTGGTTTGTAGCTACTTAAACCTAAAAGCAAGAAGTCGGACGTGGATTAGGAGATGGTTCGCGTTACACGCCGACTTTGTACTATATTCCTTCGCTTCAGATCGGGTTGGTTTAAGTTTATTTTAAAATAGATACCAACCCCAACTAGAAAGATGTTTTGTTCAGTTGCGAGTCCATTTAAAAATGTTTACCCTAACCATGCAGGAATCATTGTGCACTAGCCATTTTCAGTCAACGTATCTAGACGGATTTTTTTGCGAAGAGTTAGACTAATAAATTTTAACACGGGAGGGAGATATGGGGACACAATGATTCCTAGTAGCTGTATGTATCCCTGGTATAACTTAAAATAATAACGTTTCAATCTATTTTCATAGGAGGAGCGAGCCCTAACTTCAATGCCAGTTCCAGGTTACACCGTCAATGTACCATCCAAAGGGGAGAGTGGTTTAGACGGTCGCGATAATGTTTTTAAAGTTTCTCATCAAAAGAAAGTCTACTATTTTCAAGCCAGTGATTCATTTGAACTTGAAAGGTAATATAAAAAGGGTTATAGGGTAATGGCAGAAGGGGCGGGGCCTCAGACGACCCCTCCCATATACATCTACATGGTGGAGGATTTTATGAAGTAGAAGGCTAGTGGGGGAATAGAGATGATTGGGTTAGAGGACGTCTGACGTTTTGTAGGAGGGGTTTATCACTTATTGCCTTGTCCCTATAGTAACACAAGTTTATAAGATATGTTCCTTCATAAGTTTGTCACTGGTTACAAACTGGAGTTTGTCATGAAGTGATTGGCGTAGGTCATATATTCGAGGTAAAGCGAAGACGCCTGGTTTGGGAGCTGTCAAAGGCTTAGTAAAGACTAAATAGGACCTAGATGGAAGTCCTGCAAAACTAACTAACCGAGTGTAGTTATACTCAATTCTCGCTTGCCGTTCTGCTAGAACTAGCTCGAGCTGCAAGTCTCTCAGTAGCATTACGAAGTATGGGTAGTGTCATACTTATGGTAGGAACATATCTTATAAACTTATGATAATAATTAAACATAATATTAAATATATAGAAATAATTCTCATCCCAATCATAATTACACCTATACTTCGATACTAATTAAGTTTTATTTATTTTTGTTTAATTAGGTGGGTAGGCGCATTGCAAATGGCATCAAGGGCGGAATCCCCCAGTTGATAAGTTTAATAATAACACGTGAAGGTCGTGACGTAAACTTCCAACACTTAACATAGAATCGTTTCCGGTTATATATAAATAAAAGTTGCTAGTCCTTAAAATTTTAATCCCAAAGATTAAGAACACGTGACAAAAAAACCATAATAAATAAAAATGTAAAATTGTGTACAATTCTTTAAGTTCTGTGATCATATACCGGTAATATAAACATTTTTGTTTTGCGAACAACATATGGACTAGAAGAGAGAAAAACGTGGAGAAATGTGTTGCGTAAGAAAAGATTTAATAGGACTCTATAGGATATCTTTTAAAATGAAATGTTGGTTTTGATTTAAAACAAAAGAAAGAAAGAAAGAATTAAAAATAATATTAACTAGTTAATAGGATAAAATTTAAGCGCATTATTATAAAGTTTTTAGCTTTTTAAGTTTTTACCTGAAGTCAGGTAAAAGAAAATTAAAGAAAGGCTTTATATGAACATTAAAACATTACTTAAAAAAATGTTTTCCCGCTTAAGACAAAAAAAAAAGATTATTTATAAATCAATCAATCTAAGAAATCTCAATGAAATCATTGATTGAAATGAAAGGATTTTAATTGCCAGTTGACTGTTTATACATCGGGGACAAAGAAAACAAACGTTCGCTCAAATCATATCAGTTTAAAATAAATTACTAAAAAAAAAAAAAAGAAAATACTGTGTTTCTTTTAATTTAATCATGGATTTCGTATTTGATATCAGTACGTTTTAACTGATGTATTGTCGGTTGGAGACCTCCCAAGTTTATTACAAATCTATGGGCTAATCTCCAATACTTTTTATGGGTTTGTAATGCCTGAAATATTTCGGGGGTATAAGGTCATGTTGAAAACCCAAATAATCAAAACCAGGAATATATACAGTTAATAGATATCATTGTGTATAGCCATTTTCACTCAACAAGACGGGGTAAGAAGGAACAAGAGGGGGGGGGGGGTATAAGATGGAACAAGAGGGGGGTATAAGATGGAACAAGAGAGGGGGGTATAAGATGGAACAAGAGAGGGGGTATAAGATGGAACAAGAGAGGGGGGTATAAGATGGAACAAGAGAGGGGGTATAAGATGGAACAAGAGAGGGGGGTATAAGATGGAACAAGAGAGGGGGTATAAGATGGAACAAGAGAGGGGGTATAAGATGGAACAAGAGAGGGGGTATAAGATGGAACAAGAGGGGGGTATAAGATGGAACAAGAGAGGGGGGTATAAGATGGAACAAGAGAGGGGGTATAAGATGGAACAAGAGAGGGGGGTATAAGATGGAACAAGAGAGGGGGTATAAGATGGAACAAGAGAGGGGGGTATAAGATGGAACAAGAGAGGGGGGTATAAGATGGAACAAGAGAGGGGGGTATAAGATGGAACAAGAGAGGGGGTATAAGATGGAACAAGAGAGGGGGTATAAGATGGAACAAGAGAGGGGGGTATAAGATGGAACAAGAGAGGGGGTATAAGATGGAACAAGAGAGGGGGGTATAAGATGGAACAAGAGGGGGGGTATAAGATGGAACAAGACGGGGTAGTAAGATGGAACAAGACGGGGGTAGTAAGATGGAACAAGACGGGGGTAGTAAGATGGAACAAGACGGGGGTAGTAAGATGGAACAAGACGGGGGTAGTAAGATGGAACAAGACGGGGGTAGTAAGATGGAACAAGACGGGGGGGGGTAAGATGGAACAAGACGGGGGTACCTTATCAAGCATGGTATACCCACAAAACCCACGTAGAAACTATCATGGGAGATATGGCTACACAATTATTCCTATTAGCTATATGTATTCCTATCATAAGGCATACCATATTAAAGGAAGCCCTGTCATTGGTTAGAAAAAGGGCACGAGAATTTCCTCGTTGACAAACACGTGCCGCTTCTTTCAACATGGCCGGATATAAAATTGAGTTTCTGCTCTTTGACCCGCATCGTTTACCAAAAGGCTTAATTAATTAAATAAAATAGTTAGGCCTATTAAGAAATAATTCCCCTGAGCCTAAACATGATTAAAGTCTTACAAGATCAGTCACAATGACGTTGAGAATGTTATCCCTCAATGGTAGCCTAGTAGCATCCCATTTTATTAACTCTAATTCACCCATTCTGTAGGAGATTATACCATATTAACTTAAAATATAACACGACTTAAGGTTTTAAGGTAACATAACATACTTTGTCACTAAGCTTTTTATATGAGATATATTTTCCCGAGCTCTTTCGCAACCTTTAGGATGGATCTCCCCGCAAATATGAAATGAATCAACCCAGTTCAACGCCCCCTGGAGTCAAAATCGCGTTTAAAATATGTTTAAACCTTAGGCCAATAGGGAGCTAACAGTTCTGACCCTGAAACGTCACACCCTTCTATCTCTTACTGGAGTTTCATCCCCCCTAGCGGTTGGAAACAGTATTCTACACGCAAAAATGCCAACCAGAGGGGGGGGGGGGCTGCGTGACGTCAGACTATTCTCTTCCCCCTAGCCAGTTGTTAGCTCCCTATTAAACTATAGTCTAATACCTCAATTGGTATAACAGCGCCCCCACACATGATATCACAAACTAAGTCTCCACTATTTATAGATATAGTCCTGCATTTCAATAAAATAAGTATGTTTTTTGATGTAGGAAATAGACACCTGCCTATATACATACCTAAGCATATTAAAAGCAACGGTATTTCTTAAGGAATTAGGCCCAAAACTGGTTATATTTCTACGATGTAAACTCTTTAATGTTAAAGGTATTTTAACTAAAACCGTATCATTTTTGATATCCAAATTTATAACCAAGATAGATTTCGTCAAGTTGACTGGCCAATGAAATTCATCAAAGATAATGCCACCAAATATGCTTGCAGCTTCAACAGACGTGAATTTGTGTTTATTTCCCGATCTATTACACGTAACTCGAAAGTTGAAAGCGTTGTTGCCATTTTGCGTTGCAGTTTCATTAGGTATCCTTATATTCAAGATCGAACACCAAATTTTTAATTGTCTAGGCCAATCAATCTTACTAAATAAGTCTTTGAAAAAGTCTGGTACTTGTTCTTCTGTTGGGGGGTAATCTGTACTGGTTTCGGGGTAAATTACCAAGAATACTCGATCGGCACCTTTTAAGTTTAATACCTAAGTATTGTTAAGTTAAAACAAATGATGAAAGCCGCTGCGTCATAGCGTTGCCTACGTTAATCAAGGCCTGTGCGCGATGGCTTAGAAGGGGGGGACTTTTAAGAACCGCGACTTCTCATCTTCTCCCTATTTTAGCGCGAGATTTCATTGATAGCTGGACCGAAACGCGCGCGAAAATGACTATTTCAAATTAAAAGCGCGAGAAAATGAACATTTCAAATTAAAAGCGCGAGAAAATGAACATTTCAAATTAAAAGCGCGAGAAAATGAACATTTCAAATTAAACGCGCGAGAAAATGAACATTTCAAATTAAAAGCGCGAGAAAATGAGCATTTCAAATTATTTAGGTCCAGCTAATAGCGCCTCAGGTGAGAGAATTTAGCAACTTAAATTGCCAAAATAAAAATCGGCGCCGCGCACAGGCCTTGATTAACGTAGGCAACGATTATAGCAAGCAAGCCACGTGATCTAAGGCTTAGTGAAGCCACTACTAAGGTGCATAATTGCTAGCCACAAACACTGAAGTGTATTGCAAAAATTAGGTTTGGTATTTGGGTGTGGATGGTACATTGAAGTTACGTATAACCAAGCTCAACTTAATGATAGTATTTTAGAATGTGAAAAAATAACAATGTCGGTAATCAAAAGCATCATGCCAATGCAGGGTACAAGTTAAATTCAAATCAAGACGCTAGTTTCGGCATACAAAAGCAAAAACTGCCAACATCCGTATTAAGATAACTACTCTAATAACGCAAAAATGCATTGCTAATTGCAGCTGTACCTCGTCAACGTGTAATAACCCCAAACAAAGCCCACAAAAAACCCAGACGGCACTATTTTAGCCTCAGCGCAGCGTAAAAATGCCCACAATAAATAAGCCTTGGTTGCGTATACTTACATCATTAACTTGTACGGTTTGCGGAACTTCTATCAAAACTTGTCCTCTTTCTTCCGATTTTTGCGTCGAACCGTTGAGTTTTTCTTTACATTCTTTTAACAGTACTTTTTCAAATCCGGGAACCACAGTTAACATAAATAAAATTCCAGAACTCATCGTTACAACTTCTCACAACCAAAATCCGCAAATTCCCGCAATGATCCTCAGATTCACTAGCAGACGCCTTCTGTGTGGATCCTAAACGAGAGGTAAGGAAATAAGCATAGTTCATGGCCAACTCGATCACGCGCTTACGAACGCAAGCTGTAATATTTTTGTCACTTTATTTTCCAGCACTTACATTAAAATTTTATACCATCCAACAATTATTTTGGCCAAAAGTATTTTTTTTTTCACATAAAATAATAATTAGAAAACTTTCAAAATAACGGACCCCGACAAAAAAAATATTATTAAGAAATTCCTACTACCTATATATAAGTTTTTAACAATGGGTTCGTAATAACAGTGTTAATTAACTACTATAATTAATTTTTACGTTAATTTCACATAAATTTGAACGTTATTTATAAAATTTCTTTTTTGTTTTTAACTACAACGGGGGGATAAAAAAACAATTAAAAACAATATAATCATTATAACACCATTAAAGATATAATTTACTATGAACACTGTACACAGTATCAAATCTTATGGTAGGGTTTCGATAATTTGAATATTTATTTAATTAATTATTAATTAGAATTATTAAAAATTTAACTCGCGGTATGTATGTTTGTTTATTTATTTATTTATTTGTTTGTGTATGTGTATGTGTGGTGGAATGGAGGTAAACAATGACGAGTGTGAAATATATAATAATTATTTTTGGCGCGAAAATTTGCATATACCGCGATTAAACTACCTAAAAACTATAGAATATTTTATTTTAAATGTTTAAGATTAATAAAAAAAAATTATTTAAAATTAAAACCTTATGTTTAAAAAAAGCAAAACAAAAATCTTATTTACAAAGTTAATACGCGTTTTTTTATTTAATTTTAATTTTTAATGATATGATGTAATTGCAATTAAGCCTTCTAAATTTGGTTTTAAAAATGCTTAGTCATTAAAAATCCTTTTCTACATTTAAGCCATGATTCAACATCTTTTTTTCTCTATTTTTTCGTAGAGAAGGTAAAGGTTAGTACAAATTTAAAGCGACATTATTATTTAATATATATTTATGGGTAAAAACCCGCGTACAAACATTATATAGAGCTGTATAAGAATTTATTTCTGTTTCATTTAATAGTTATCAAGCTAAATTACGTATATTTTACCAAGCACTGTTAAATATGGAAGACTCGTGAGAGGCTTAATCAAGCTATAGCGGATTAAAATTAACTTAAGAATTAATTTAAGTTACTAAGAATATTCTAGACCCATCCTCGTGTACTTCGTGAAGTCGTTGAAGTTGCTAATTTATTTTTTAATAAATTAACTACTCAGAATTAAATATTAAAATGAAAGAATATGTTTTGAAGAAAAATTAGGAAACAACAAACGGGGCGGAGCTTCTGAAGCCTCCTCCCATTTACATCTACACGGTGGAGGATTTTATAGAGTAAT
Source organism: Phalangium opilio (assembly GCF_054372755.1). Classification (NCBI taxonomy): domain Eukaryota; kingdom Metazoa; phylum Arthropoda; class Arachnida; order Opiliones; family Phalangiidae; genus Phalangium; species Phalangium opilio. The sequence goes on from NW_028324156.1 coordinate 3,818,483, forward strand.
GTCAGTTCTACGTATTCAAACGTCACACCCTTCTATCTCTTAGCTCAGTGTCATCCCTCCTACCAGGCGCGTACAGTATCCCCTCTTACAAAAGCGCGCCTAGAGGGAGGGATACACAGTCTACTCCCCCCTCTACCGACACTACTCTATAAAGTAGAAGTCTCGTGGGGGAGTAAAGATGATTGGGTAAGCGGAGGTCTGACGTATTATAGGAGGGGTTTATTTCTTCCTGCCGCTACCCTATTAGCAGACGAATTTTTTACTAGAAAGTACGCGAGGATGATACTTTGTTCTTAATAACGTTAATTAATTCTTGCTTAACCCCGAAAGCGCCATAAAACCAATCCGAAATACGTCGAAATTGTATGGTCACAACTTCGAAACATTTTTTATATTTTCTTTAATTAATTTCGGATTTAAATCTTGGGTGCGAATGCAGTTATTTTGATGAGGGTTACGTATAAATATTAATAAAAATACAGTTTATATTAATCTCCAAAAATAGGAGACTTTTAAGGGGGGGAGGGGCTTAAGTTTAACACTCGAAATTTTAATTGGTTTTGCAAAAAGACATTTTCACGTTAAGCTAAAAAAAATTAAAATTGGTTAATTGTTATTGGTCGAAAAACAACGTGCTGGATTTTACATAAAATCCAGCCCAAAAAACTTAAAGAAATTCAAATTAAAATAATAATAATTCAACTAAAGTCAAATTTAATTTTCGATTTACGTAATTAAATTTAAATTTAACTTTAGTGATTTGTTGTAATTTAGTAGAACAAAAATCTCAAATGGAAGACCTTCGATTTTTTTCTCTCGTATAGGTATATATTACGTAATTTGAATATTAATTAGTTTCTGCATTATTTTTGTTTATTTTGTTTGTTTAAAAATGCTAAGAAAAATACCCGTTGTAGTTTTTCCTTTTTTAAAATTTCTTTCATTTGATTAATATTAATATTAATATTAAATTGTGCCATTTTTCATTTTAAACATTAAAATTTGCGTACGAAAAAACTTCTTAAAGGGGGGGGGGGGGAGGGAAGCCATGACAACATCTGATTAAATATTAATTAATTTAATTTATAGGCATATATTTTTTAAGTTCCCCTCACTAATAACATAATTTTTTTTTGACTAAGTTTTTCGCCTATCAAATATTAATTCTCTCTTAATTAATTTTTCTCTTTTGTTATTTAAAAAAACGGTCGTAAATTGTTAGGCCCGAATTTTCAAATATTTGCAAATGGAAGACATAGCTTGTTGCTATTTTCATTTATTGATTAAATATCTTACCCCTTTTTATTGAAATTTGCCAAAAATTTGCTTTTTTCCCCCCACAAATTCACTGACTTACACTTCCGGTGATCATTTCTCCACTTCCGGTGTTAATCCATTCACTTCCGGTATTCATTTCTCCACTTCCGGTGTTAATCCCTTCACTTCCGGTATTCATTTCACCACTTCGGCACATTGGATAACGTCGCAGTCTCTTTTTATTTCTTTATTTTTTTTAAGTTAATCTGTCGCAAATTACTTTAAGTTCATCTTAATTAAACATCAAACATTAATTTTAAATCCCCCCAAAATTAAACTGCGATATTAAAAAAAAACCAAAAAATAAAATATTTGTTTTTTTCCCCCATCAACATTTAGTTCCTCAAAATTAGAATTAAATTACCGGAACTAAAAAAAAAAGAAACTAAAACTGAATTTAATTAAAAACCGTATTAAACAGGTGTAACGCTACTGGGACCTTCCTCTTTACGTTTCCTAGCCCGAATTTCTTTTTGGATGTCAATATCAGGTCGAAACAACAACTTGCAACGCTAAAAAAATAAATAAATAAAAATATAACGCGGGAAAGCGCAATTTGGAAATCAAATTACTACACGTCGTATATTTTCAGGAATACAAACATCTAATAGGAATCCTTGCGCCCCATTTTATATCTCCGATGTTAATATCTACGAGGGTTTTATGGGTATACTGGGCTTGAGAACTTACTATCCGTCACGCCTGATGTAAAAAAAGGGGGTAGGCAACGCTCAGCATCAGGATATAGAGTAATTTCTTTCCCATATACGGGACTTACGAGGTTACCGCCCCCTTTTCGGATAGTTGTTCTGCCAAGGCTAACGAGCGCGTTCGACGACAGGGAATGTCAGCCACTAACTAAAGGCCGCCGACAGGTTATGGCAGCGCCCACAGAAATACCTCTCGTAAATCCCGTATATGGCAAGCAACGTCATAACCCTCTATCTCTTACCTTAGTGATATACCCCTTCCCAGGGGCAAATAGTATTCTCTCTTACAAAGTTGCCCCCCCAACGTTGGGGATACACAGTTCACTTTCCCTCTCTACCAAAATTACATCCGTCTCTGCACACTCTCGTGATACAAAAAGACTACAGCGCAGGCGCCAAAAAGCGTGATGGAAGGCAAAGTTTTACCCCCCACCCCCGTGTCTTTCCCTCTTAGTTATATCGCAATGGTCTATTCCGACGGCGTCTTTCTACCTGCAATTTCATTGGTTAGTAGCAACACGAGTTCCTAGGTGACGCGCAAGATATAACGCGCAGCGAGATAGATCATTGTTATATTATAGGTAAAATTTGTCATACATAATTATTAGTCTAGCTCCTCCCACAAAATCAGCCTAGATACGTTGAGTGAAAAAGACTGTACACAATTATTCCCATTAGTTCTATGTATTCCTGGTATGGAATATAAATGAAATGAAAACTTACTGTTCGAAAATCTCCGGGGGTGACATAGAATATGTAGATGGCATAAAAGGGAATGCAAAGCATGGATGAGAGACCAAGCATCCATCCTATGAGTTCACCCCACCACGGATAAATGTATCCTATATAATCTAGCCGTTGATACTGTATCAGACTGAAGAGGAAGACACCCTGCAACAAAACATACACCCAAAACCATAAGTTCATAAGATATGTTCATTCCATAAGTTACAAACTGGAGCTTGTCATGAAGTGACGTAGGTCATAGATTCGAGGTTAAGTGACGCCTGGTTTTGGCGCTGTTAAAGGCTTAGTAATGCAGACTAAATAATTAAGAAGATGGACTGCAAAACTAATTTACCGAGTGTTGTCAATTAATTCTCGCTTGTCGTTCTGCTAGAACTAGCTCGAGCTGTAAGTCTCTAGCGTTACAAAGTATATGTAGTGTCATACTTATCATGTAACAAATCTTATAAACTTATGCCAAAACCTAAGGATTAAAGATATACAGTTTCTAAGGCCTATTATTTCCATTTTCCCGATTTTTCAAAATCCTTGGGCCCCGCACCCAAAAGAAGAATCACCTTCTGCTTTTGACACTAGAAGCTTAAATATTCGAGAGCGACAAAAACCCTTTTATATTTAACGACGTCTTTGCCGTCGCCGCCACTATGACGCTGATATTTACCCCCTTCATTGACCCCGTAAGTGACCCCATCACTAACTTAAGCCTAACAACCTAAAGGAATCGAATTTCTATTTACGAATTCGTCTTTAGACTCAGAAGTGTACAAGAAAGGATCAACAAACATGATATTTAGGAAGTAAATAAAATGTTTACTTACAAAGCAAACGAGAGGTGTGAAAACGACCCAGCACAGTTTCCACCAGGCGCAAGGATAGTATCCCATCATGTCTTTCAAATTTTCGTAGTACCGGCTGACGCCTGAAGTTTTAAGAAATAGGCTTAGCTCAAATGCAATTAAACATATAAATAATTAGACCAGACTAGGTCTAGTTCCTAATTTGCAATTGAACATTGTTTTAACAGAGTTAGGCTTAGGATAATTTTAGACCAAAATAGGCTTAGTTTCAACGGTTTAGGCTTAGGTAACAACCCAAACTTTTAGAACCAAAATAGGCTTAGTTTCGAACTAGCAAATGACCTATTTACAACACTTTAGGCTCAGGTAACCAACCCTAAACTTTAAACCAAAATAGGCTTATGGTTTCAAACATACAAATGACCTTTTACTACAATTTACGCTTAGGTATCCAACTCTAAATTTTAGACCAAAATAGGCCTAATGATACATACCGTACGACCAGGATATAGAGATGACCTCGAAGAATATTAGAAACAGTAGCGAGATACCGCTAGCCGCGTAGGTGTCAAAGAGTTTGAAGACATAAATCCCGCCCTGTCAATTAAAATATAAATGGCGTCAATTAAGATTGCGACTTAATTAAAGCCTAGTTTATCAGCAGGTACCATGGTCTTACCTGCGTTACGAAAGAGAGTCCGATGATGTACGAGACGAAGCATACTGCGGCGATAAAGAGTTCTTTATGTGGTCGTAACACGCGAGGCCATTCGTCCACAACGGCAGTGATAAAACCTTCCATCGTACAAAACTTTACCAAAACAGAAAAAACATAAGTATTATTTTTTATCCATTTCACTCCTAGCCCTAGTGAAAGTCGTTTTAAAATTTCGGTTTCGTGGAATAACCAACAAAAACCCAAAACTGGATATATGCCTAGTTTTCTGAAACTCAAGGATGACACTAGACAGAAGTTAATTTTCTCTACAACCATTGGTCCGTAACAATTCCTCCATGTTAATAGCTTGCTTATGCTTAAAGGGATATACAACGCGAAAGTTAGGGTGGTAGGGGCGTGTCAAGAACTATATTTTGAAGTAATAGCGTTACTATTTCCCAAAGTAGTGATTGGGCAATGTCACGTGACGCTAAGCGTGCCAATACCCCATCCCAATGCACTGATAAAGCTCAGAAATGCACGCATGCCCAGTGGAGAGTTCTATTTGATGGAAGATAAGCTTGACATAAGACCCGCAATTACATAACACATTGTACATTCCTTTAACCTCCGTACACTAGTAATTAAGTTTGTGAAAATTGTTACCCAGTAATGGTAAATACTATTTAACACTTTCGAGTTCTTATCAACCTTTGAAACATTGATACGAACAATATTTCAAAAAATAAAAACTGACAGTTGAAACCAAATAATAAACAACAAAATTGAATTTATATTTCTTTTCTTCTGGTTGTCGTCAAATAGGCTTAACAAAATAAAAAAGGTCTACTTCATGGATGCCACACGGACTTAACACTTTGTTTAAAAAGTTGCCCGGGGGGTGCATGGGAAGTTGAGAGAGCGGGTTGTTTCTACTTTGTCAACGCAAAAAGGGAGAGGGGAGAGACGACGACGGGATCTGTTGGATAGGCCCAACCAATACCGTGTATAGCCGTTCGTGCCCGCTTTTAGAAAGTGAGTACTGTACGAGTACTAACTAGGAGAGGAAATCCTTTGGCGGCCGTTACAGGCAGGATGGAGATCGTGGGAAAGAGCGGTAGTACCATCTCCGCGAAGGAGGCCATGGAGAAAGCCACCAGGCGACCCCAAAAAACCGCCAATGCTATAATGTTGTCGAAAAATTTAAATCGATGGGCTTATGTGGTGTGGTGTGGTCATGCGAGGTTCCATATTGTACAAGAGATTTTTAAGAATAAGAAAAGGCGCCTTCGTCCCGATTAAAAAGCCTGTGCACGTTCGATTTCAAGTAACTTCTTAAGTAAAGATGAAGAGCTACGCGTCAGGAATGCATACAGACCAATAGGAATCAGGTCCTACAGCCATTTTCACTCAACGTATCTAAGCATATTTGTGGGAGGAGCCTTACACTAATCCATACGTATGACGAAAATTTCCTCCCCTCTATCTCACTGCACGTTACACCATAAACGTGCGCCTACGAACTCGCGTTGCTACCCTACCAATGAAACGACAGAGTTAGAAAGACGCTATCATAATTATTAGGCGTGACGCTGATAGTAAGTTCTCAAGCCCGGTATACCCACAAACCCCGCGTAGAAATTAACACGGGGTATATATGGGGGCACAATGATTCCCAGTAGCTGTATGTATTCCTGGTCTACTCAAGTTAGGATATTCAATCCTTGCCCACGATTTCCAAGAAATTCAATTCTTATTTTCTAACCCATTCATCCGATGAAATTTTGAAAGATTTTTCCAAAAATATTTCTTGGAAAATTGTAAATGTTTCAGGTTTTTTTGATAATTTTGAAAAAGATGTAGCATTTCATTGAAAACACTAAAATTTAAGCGGAATAATTCCTTCTTCTAGGCATAATTTTAACACAGATAACAACAACCAGAAATGATTATCTTCATTAGGTAAATTAATAATTAAAATTTAGCGTCTTACCTGACTGTCCAACCCCAGCATTAATATCATGAGAAAGAACAAGACGGCCCATAACGGTGATATTGGTAACTTCAAAACAGCCGACGGGTATGCCAAGAAAGCTAAACCAGGGCCTGCGGTTTAGACGAAGAGAGAGAAAGAGAGAGAAAGAGAGGAAGATGAGAAATTGTAAACTTCCGGTATACTGTAATTGTATGAAAAGAGAGATTTATACTTTACCGGAAGTGGCCACTTCGTCAACGGGTTTGTGTTGCTCGTGGGCCATGAAACCAACAACGGAAAAGATGACAAAACCAGCGAACATTGACGTTCCACTGTTGATACACGAAACGATCAAAGAATCTCTGAAAAGAAATTGACGTAAAGGCATTGTGGTCGGTTAGTTATGCAGGACTTCCATCACCAATTTAGTCTGTACTAAGCCTTAAACAGCGCCAAAGACCAGACGTCGATTTACCCTGAATCTATGACGTACTTCAATCACTTCATGACAAGCTCCAGTTTGTAACCAGTGAGAAACTCATGGAAGGAACATATCTCATGAACTTATAATGTATCCTAAGCAGAAGACGGTCATTTAAGAAACACTTTCGTCGTTAACCTAACCTCCTTTGTATCCTCATTGTCCGCGCTTACATTTTGAGCGCGAAAAAGAGACCTGTTAACCGAACAGGTTTACACTCTACAAGTTCCTGTTGAGCGATAAGGTTGCGGGTCGTTTTTCATACACAAAAACCGTCGTCAGTCTTGAGTGACAGGGATACTGGGTTTCATTATACATAGCGCGGGCGTGCACGGGGTAAATTGCTTTCTTCGCTTTGCCATAGATACGTATACATTTTCCTGATCTACTCTCGAAGACCTGAACACTTGGGAATCTCGTTGGATGGACGCGTTGGAATAAAGAAGAGAGACTTAGGAAAGAGAGTCGACTGGAGAGAGCAAACAGACGCTACCCCAAAACAGACGCTCTAAAGCCTACCAACCAATAAAGAACCACTTTATTTTAAAATTTAGAAACTTTACAGTAAACGCGGTAAAAAAAACCTAGACATCTTCAAAATGAAAATAAATAGACGCGTGAAAATCTCAGCGGATCTATCCTAACTTCTAAACAAGCGCTAAAAAACGTCGAATTTATTTCCTGTTATAAGTTCTTTACTCCAAACATTTCAACCTTGGAGGAGAGGCGAGATGGAGTAGTAACCTCTGTACCCCTATCTACGAAATGGCAACGAAGTCCTCCCAGCATCCCCAGCGGCGTTTTTGTAGGGTCTTATAGTACGCTGGTACCAAAACGTATATACAATGATTGCCCCTGTGTCTTAAAAATAGAAACTAATTCGTGAGAACTAGCTTAACTATTTTTAAATGGCGCTAGGTGGCAGCTCTTAACAATCCCGATAGGGGTCATGCACATCGTGGGTACTCTGGGAGACTTATTGCAGCACATGGCAAACTAACATATCTACTCCATCTTACCTCTCTCTTAGATGTTTCAGCTAACAAGAACATAAGAAGAAACATATCTTACTTGTAAACATTGTTGCTGTATTTGTTGTAACTTCCCAAAGCAATCAAGGATCCGAGACCCAAACCATAAGAGAAAAAGATTTGAGTGGCGGCATCAATCCAAACCTTGATATAAGAATAAATACAAGCCACAAATAAAAAAAGGTTATCATTAAGCCTACAACTACACTTAATACAAGGACTAGGGATAAGGATGGATTGTAAATAAGGAAACCATCATCAGTGGTCAGCTTACCCTCGAGTCTCGTAAACGCGAGAGATCAGGGTAGATGTAGAAGATGATTCCATCAATGGCACCGGGTAACGTGATGCCACGAATCATCAGAATGAAGAGCAGAAAGTAAGGAAACAAAGCGGTGAAGTACACCACCTAATAAACAACAACAAAGGATATTACTTTGTAATTAGATCACTCGAAAAAATTAAAAACAAAATAAAGCACAGCTGGGAAATTAAATTTCCTTACTTTTCCGGTCCATTTAACACCCTTCCAAATGCAGAAATAACAAAACAACCATGCCAAGGCCAAAGTTCCGGCCAATGGCCAACGGATATCGCCTGGATCGTGTAACCCTTCAGTTACTTGCAAAACATTTCGTCTACAAAATAAAATTACAACCTTTTTAATAGAATTTTCGTTTGATTTTGTGTTTTACTGGCGGGACTTCCGTTTTATTCAGCTTAGTTTTCCACAATAGGAAGTTAATATTTAATATAGTTTAACCAATAAGAAACGAGTTTAAACGCAAGGCATTATCGGTCACACGTTTCTTAAAATGAAACAAAGACCCGAAATTTTTTATCGTGTTTCGTAATTGCATGGAAAAACATATTATTATGCAAATTTGTAAAAATAAAAAGAACCATTTTGACGTTTTTACGATCACAAGCTTTAAAAACACCTAAAAAGTTGAAAAACGAATGATTCACATACGGGATTTCGAAATGCAGGCCTACTTTCACTTTTTTCATCAAAAAAAAAAAAAAAAGAAAATTTGGGGTTGTAATTTTCAACTTTTACAAGCCGAGAGAAAGAACATTTCAGTATCTTTTAATATCGCAAGTTTTGTAGTCAAGATGCTTTTCAAAGGTCGTAAAGTAAAAGGGACCATAAGTTCATAAGATATGTTCCATCCATAAGTTTGTCACTGGTTACAAACTGGAGCTTGACATGAAGTGACAACGTAGGTCATAGATTCGAGGTAAAGTGAGGGAGGCCTGGTTTTGGCGCTGTCAAAGGCTTAGTACAGACTTAAAATAGGACGTAGATGGTAGTCCTGCGAAATTAACTAACCGAGTGTAGTCATTCAATTCTCGCTTGTCGTTCTTCAAGAACTAGCTCGAGCTGTAAAGCTACGTTTTCATGGTCGCTTGTAGCGTGTAAATGACTAGCGTGCGAGTACTTTTTGCTAGCGTGAAAGTTCCGCGTGTAGTTTACTCGCTCGGAAACAAGCAATCATGTTTTCATGGTAGCATTGAAAATACCCGCTGGCGACATCTAGAGCTTATTTACTAGGCTTTTTAAGATGGCGGACGAAGAACTACGAAATCTGCTGATTCGAAAGAAAATTCTATTATTATCGCTATTAATAATAAAGAGAAAACAAAATATTAAACGACGATACAAAGCGAAACGTTGGTGGGTGACGTGGGTCCACCCGATATGGCGAAACCGTAAAACAGAGGGGGTTTTCGGCTCTTTGGTCAGTTCTATTCATTTCGAATTAAGCCTTGGTCATATTATTTTTATTATTATTATATACATATGGCTTTATTAACTTAAAGCTACGCGGTCCCACGATGATACTACAATAAATTTTACTTTCAACTCAATTTCCCTTTTTTCAATTCCTTTTGATCCACCACCGACTTTTTACTGAGTTTTGACATTTGGCAACTGTACTAATGCCAGGATAAAAACGGTTCTTTAAAAATGGCGAACAAATAAATTTCCTATTGGCTCTTTCTGATCACGTGACACTCACACGCCGCTTGTAACCACCGCTTGCGCGTAAAATATCTGTTTCGATTTGATATCGGCGTGTAGCGTTCAAAAATCAAAGTTTGGAAGCTCACGCTACAAGCGTATGTTTAGAGCGACCATGAAAATGAAAATGCTTGCGAGTTTCGCCCGTTTTTTACTCGCAAGCTAGTCATTTACACGCTACAAGCGACCATGAAAACGTAGCTTAAGTCTCTCAGTAGCATTACGAAGTATAGGTAGCGTCATACTTATGGTAGGAACATATCTTATAAACTTATGAAGAGACTAGAAGATCTTTGACAAGGATGGTGAGTGAGGCATGGGTCATAAACTCAGCAACGCGGTTTCAGAGCCCCGCAACGAGGCATTTTAACTACCGAGGGAGCCTTTAAAGGGGTAAAGACAGCTATTATCATCATCCCCTGGAATATCACGGCGCTATACAAAATCTAGAGCCGAGATTTTCCTGTTCCAGCCCAGCTCTGCCTCGTATCTTTAGCCCGAAGCAGCCAGCGTCTTCCTTCTCTTTCAAGACCTACAGGGGCCAATTTGACTTTCCTTGCAGAGAGCTTAGATACAGCTTAAGGAATAAAGATGGCTCAAAGAAAGCCCATAGTTTCTAAGGCTAATGTCAGATACGACAAATTTTCCGAATGGTTGACAACGCGCTTTCTATAAATCGGAATTGTCGAACCATGTCCGGGATTCTGGATTAAAATTCAGGGATATATTGAAAGGGGTAAAGACAAAACGGGAATGTAAACGAGATTAGGTATCTAAATTAAGTTATTCAACACCAATAGAATTTGGGATACAGAATAAATAAACGCAGGGTTTATGCTTCCACTTTTGGAAAACAAATTTCCCTGACATTTACAGGTATTTTCCCATATATTTCCCTGAAATTTCCAGGCGTAAGACCACCTAGTAACTGCGTATTTTTTGGAGTAATAACTATGGGATTGATTATTTTTAATTGAATCCATGCACCCATCAGGCATTAGGGCAAATTCACTCAAGTCTCGCAATTTTACCGGAGTTTTCCCTGAATATTACTGCAAACTAGAAATTTCCCTGAGTTCTCCCTGAATTTTTTGTTGTCAACAATTTATTTCCATAAACATTTCCAGGTAATTCTACCCATCAGGTATCAGGGCAAACTCACTTAAGCCTTGCAAATTTCCCGGAGTTTTCCCTGAATATTACTGCAAACTAGAAATTTCCCTGAGTTTTCCCTGAATATTACTGCAAACTAGAAATTTCCCTGAGTTTTCCCTGAAATTTTAGTTGTCAACAATTTATTTCCCTGACATTTCCAGGTAATTCTCTCGCATGTTTTCGTGAACCCCTCTTAAATAAATCACTTCTAACCTTACTTTTAATTAGCAATATCTGTTAAAATTAAGCAAACGCGGTATATATAGACCAGAATAAGAGTTCAAATTACTTACTCCCAATATTCTTTAACCGGACTCCTGTAAACTGTATTGTAATTGCCCGACTTCTCAATCATGGAGATGCAAGCAGCCGATTGGTTTAGAGCGCAAGCTGCAGCGTCCGCGTGAACTTGTGCCGCCGAATCTCCATACTCCGATTGACAAAGTTCGGTATTCCACCAATTATCGCACGTCCTCCATGGCACGTCGGATGCCAATGAGTTGAAGATGTAATAGAGAGCCCAAGATAGCACCACGATGTAGTAGGAATTGAGCCAAAAAGCCATGACGGCTGCCGCGTATCCGACACCTTTCAAAAAGATAAACAATCAAGAGCTTTAAAATTAGGCTTAACTAAAATTGTCGCGATTAAATTTAAACTTGCATTAATGTAGTGCAGGAAAGCAACTCAATTTTACAGGTGCCATAAAAATACATTATAGAGGCTCAGTTATTTTGAAAAACCAGAAATAGATGTAATTTTAGAAGTAGGAATGGAGAACAGGGTAATCTGGGCGCACGTCAAAGTCCCGGACCCCCTTCCACGGGACGGAGGGGTATGAAAGAAGAGGCGGGTCATAGCGACAGAGGTAAAAAGGAATTACGTATTTTTCGCCGTCCCCGTCAGCAACGCCATCAAAACGTCTTTAAGTGAGCCAATAAGATCATTTAAACTTTTCGTTACGTGTTGGAGGGAGGTGCTCTATACTGGGCTATGAGTCTATTAAATCTATCCCTGGAAAAACTTATTAAAACTTGTCTCTAAATTTTCTTCAATAAAGTCTAAAACTACTGAATATTTAATGGTGGGTGGTTGGTAGGGGGGAAGGAATTCCATCACTGAAGAATGTCATCCGACTATCAATTCTGATTCCATTCCATTCTTTTTTAAACCATTAAAAATTGTAAATTCCAAAACTTTTTTGGGCGTTGGGAAGATTATAAAAACCAAGAGAAAAAAAAACCCCGTGCTATAACGAAATACGGGTGCCAGTATTATTTTACAAGCCTTCCGAGATTCAACAAGTTGACATTTTATATTTTTGGCACGCTCTTCTATCTCATCATTCAGGTAAGCTTCAGCCTGGCGATTTTATATTCCTCTTCTTTAAAATTTGCTAGGAATTCTCTACTTTTTTGACGGAGAGAGACTGAGAGAAGGAGAGGGAGAGAAAGAGAGAGAGAAGGAGAGAGAGAGGAGAGGGAGGGAGAGAAGGAGAGAGGAGAGAGAGAAAGAGAGAGAGAGGGCGGGAGAAGGAGAGAGAGACTGAAAGAGAAAGATTAAGAAAGAAGTTCAAGGAACATTCAGTAACTTCGACTCGCTCCTTCATCCATGCCATCATGGCATGCACCATCTTATTGGACGTAACACCTTTTCGTTTGGATGGAATTGAAAAAGAATCAAGTGTTGGTGCTAGCGAGGGTTTTCTCTCTGTGTCTGTCTTTTTCCGGCATCTACCGTCGGTGTCATGATGAGTTGATGGAGAGGATAGGGAAGCTGAAGAGCGGCAATATCATCCCTAACATTTCTCTCTGTTTTTTTTTTTTCTCTTTTTTCTTTCATATCTCGCGGTTCTTTTCTATTCTTTAGAAATGAAATCGATTGGTCACGTATTTTTTAAGGTCCTGGGCAAGAGAGGAGAGTTCCAGTAAAGATGAAGGCAATCTTATTTCTCTTTTAGTTAGAGCAAATGACTTAATTTCGGATGGGAGTTGGGATCCCAAATTAATTTAAGGGGTTTTTTGTGGTAAGGATTTTTTGATGGATGCTCGGATTGAAACTTTCGTTGTACGTTGTACGTTGCGCTTCCGGATGCATTTAAATATTTAAATTAATTTCAAATTGGTTTTGTTTCCGAAAGGTCAATCAGAAATTAAGGGCGATGTTCTTTGTACGATTTCAAATCTTAAATGTAACTTCTATGGCATTTTGAAACTAAGGGACACCGTTTTCAAAATTATGTTTATTTAGTACTTTATGGATGACCCCTTAAATTTAATTACGAAACTGAAAGACAACGATTTCTAATTTAATTTAGGGTTCTTTGTACGATTTCAAATCTTAAATGTAACTTCTATGACATTTTGAAACTAAGGGACACCGTTTTCAAAATTATGTTTATTCAGTACTTTATGGATGACCCCTTAAATTTAATTCCGAAACTGAAAGACAACGATTTCTAATTTAATTTAGGGGTCATTCGGAAAACACTCCATGGACGGCAAAATATCATAAAACATGTGGAAACACTCTGTACATGGGTTATTTTACACACAAGAAGATCAGCGTTTTTAAATTTATCTGTTTATACGTGACATTCTTTTCGGCTACGATTCAATTAATGATATAGTAAACTCTATGAACATCTTATTTTCCCCCTTTTGGTGGGGGGTAACATTAAGGGGGTAGTATAAGAAAAATATTACAGAAAAATGTCATTAATTTAAGTCAAGGGTGAGAAGAGGGGCGGCATGTGGATATTTTATCTTAAATTTCATTTCAGAATCGCGAAAATCCTCATCTTTTCTATCTTATCTCTAGCGATTCGAAATCTTTTTTTTCTTTTTTTTAAAACTTTACTCTGAGAGGTTTCTTTTTTTAACTTTTTGGCTGAAATATTCGCTTTCCCATCTTAAGAATTTGGGTAAAGTGGAGTTTTTAGATTGCCACCCTTTCCCAAGGTTTTGTTATATAAATAGAAAAACTTTCTCGGATTTTATTTTATTCCAAAGTTATCATTTTTTATACTTTTAGAAGGTGTTGGGTTTAAAGTTTAAATTAATGACATTTTGAACTTTAAAGGTTATACACGGTGTTTCAAGATTAGAAAATTAGCAACCTAAGGGATTTGAAACGGTAATACGAAAAGTTAATGAAACATTCAATAATATTATCATTCGAGGGAAAGCCAACATACAGGCTGAAAATACCCCCTGTATTTCCTAAGGCCCCTGTAGAAATGTTTAACCAAAATTCTACTGTAATTTTCGTTTGTGAGAATTCAACCATTCTCGTAAGGGTAAGAAGTTCGGTTTAGCAGACGCCACTAAACCAACCAAGGGTGGAACAAAAGTCCTTGATAGTTTTTAAGACTAATTAAATGCTAATTGTTTTACCATAAGAGATCATTATTTATTTTCAAATATTTAATTATTTTTATATTTAGAAAAAGACCGTTACTATAAGGTATAATGTTACGTTACCTGAACTTTACCTTTAATTACGAGACGGGATATAAGTTCTAACGGATATGGAAGTGAAAAATTGCGTTACCTTTGAAGATGGGACATATTTTCCAGACTCCAAGACCTCCGATGCTCAGGTACTGACCGAGCGACGTCTCCAGAAAGAAGGTTGGAATTCCGGCCAGGAACAACGTCAACAGGTAAGGAATTAGGAAAGCGCCTGCAACAAGAGAGAGAAACAAAAGAGAAAAGGACATCAGAGAAAGAGCGAAAACAATTAATTCCAACAAACCAACAGAAATTCCATTTCATTCCCGGCCATCCCCCCCCCTACAGGACGCCTATATACTTATGCGCTATACGTTTAAGCCTAACGATCCATTTTGAGACATTAAACACCCACTGCAACTTAGTTCCGTGGTCGGCACGAGGACCTTTAGTCTTGATAAAAAGTAGATTAACTCAAGGTTATCAATAGAACCCAATATTATAAGTGGCGTCTCTGATAAGTCTGCCACAATTAAATGGGTAGATGTGAACGTACGTTGGTAACGTAAGCATGACTATTTCCTATTTTTTTTGGGGCCAATCAATGTTTTTGAGCACATATCTCCGTATAACTAAATCATAAGTTCATAAGATATGTTCCTTCCATAAGTTTGTCACTGGTTACAAACTGGAGCTTGTCATGAAGTGAGTGACGTAGGTCATAGATCCTCGTAAAGCGACGCCTGGTGAGCTAGGCGCTGTCAAAGGCTTAGCAATACAGACTAAATAGGACCTAGATGGAAGTCCTGCAAAACTAACCACCGAGTGTAGTACTTCAATTCTCGCTTGTCGTTCTGCTAGAACTAGCTCGAGCTGTAAGTCTCTAGCATTAAGAAGTATAAGTAGTGTCATACTTATGGAACGTATCTTATAAACTTATGCTATATGTTGTAGACCTAATGTTCCCCGACATTTTCCACTCAGTTTAACCCAAATAAGGAACACACCATTTAATTTATGACAAAAACACATACATTGTATTTGAACTTAGGCTACTCTTTAGTTTTACTTCAGATTAATATATTACAGTGGCGTGAAAATTTGTTTTAATTAACTGACGTCTCGTTAAATTTTTAACAAGAAATTAAGTGGTGGAGTTGAATGCTATGGTTTATATTTGAGCGGGTTGAGTTTTATCTTCGGATGAATTAAAAAAATAAAAAATAATAAAGCCCGATCCATCTATTCTTTATACGGAGGCAATTAAGTATACTCTCATTATTAATTGAAGACTCGACTGCTCACTCTGAATTCATGGGTGGAACTCTCTTAACGTTACTTGCGCGTGTCCTTAAACATAAATCATGGACCTTGAAGCCTCTAACATGGACTAACCGAATGGAAAGTATTTTTTAAATTAATCAACAACTGTTTTTATAAATATTTAAAACCAATTTATAGTTCTTGGAAAATGCGCCAGTACTTCGGTAATGGCGTTAAAGGGATGTACAACGCGTTATGTACGGAAGTGGGCGTGTCTAGAACTATATTTTGAAGTAGTAGCGTTACTAATTCCTGGAGTAGTGATTGGGCATTGTCACGTGACTCTAAGCTTGGAACAACTAGAAAATGTCGATGCCCATTCTCAACAATACGAAATTCACGGATGCCCATTAGAGAGCTCTATTTGACAAAAGATAACCATAGCCCCGCCCACAAACTAACACATTGTGCATCCCTTTAAAAGGGAGTATTCGACCCAGTCCCTATACACTTATAAAGTCCCTGCAGCTAGAAAAGTTACAACTGTTCTAAACGACAAAAAGATAAACTAAAAGCAAGTTGAACAACCCATTTCTAACTCTCTCGATCCCAAGAGGAATTTGCATGGACTACTTTCATTCTTATTAGAATTAACGTTACGTGATAATCCGCTTTAGCTTCCGCTTAATCGCAGACACCCCTTGAACGCGATTAAAACTCTCAAAGCGTAGGAAACTAGGAATTGTCGTCGGCGTGAAAAGAAGATACTACATTTACATTTAATTGGAGCTACGACAAAAGAACGAAACAAGGTATATCTTTGTTAAATACGCGGTGAAAAAGCTCTCTGTAGCTATATACTTTTTCACGTTAGTTTAAATAACCCAAGGCTTAAGTACTTTAGAGTGGTTGTTTTCGAAGAGAGATAGAGAGAGGGAGAGAGAGAATTCCAAAATATTTACAGAATCTCAAGATGGGGATCTTTGTCGTGAAAACGAAATCGCTAACACGTATAGTACAAGAGGGTTGGATTGTTCCTTGTTACTCAAAATAAATCGTCTTAACTTCACGATTGAAAGAGGAAAGTAGGGGTTACGTCAAGAATACATACAGCTACTAGGAATCATTCTGCTACATCCATTTTCACTCAACGTATCTAGGCGGATTTTATGGGAAGAACTAAGTCTTATGCATGACGAATTTTACCTCGCGAATTTATAATCTATCTCACCAAGAAGTGATATCTAGTTTACTAGGGAGAAGGTATGCCAAAGTATTCGCGCGCCATAGTCCCAGTCCCGCTTTCAAAATACAAGGGGGGACTTAAAGGGAGACCGGGCTATTTCGCCTCTCCTCAGTCGGAAAATACGTAACTTTCGTCATTCGTGTGGCGCTGACGTGAGTTTTCAAGAACCAATGAGGTGCTGGTTGTAATTTAGAGGCGGGGATTAACTCCGGACCTACGTTTGGACTGCAGATAAAGCTATAAAGGTGGCGAATTTATATCTTCTTCCTAATAAACTTGATATCACTTCTTGATCTCTCTGCACGTTGAGCCTTGCACGCGCGCCTAAGAACCCGCGTTGTTGATATATATATATATATATATCAACAACGCGGGTTCTTAGGCGTAAATAAACCTGCTAGAAAAGAAAACACCCAAACCAAAACCAACAACGATGATGATTTGAAAAGTGTTTTCTTGGCATGCAATCGTACTGATCCCACGTTAGTTCCCGAGTATGGCGAAAGGTCAATATAGAAAGATAGATCGCAAACAAGATCCCCTTGCACACTTGCAGGCCGGAAGTGACCATCCACTTGTTGACCCAAGGAAGTAATAACAATTGAAAATCTTCCTTCCTTCCTTCTCCTTACTTTTAAGTCCCTCAACAGGCTTTTCCCTCTTCTATAGAGATACATTCCACAAAGCGATTTATTTCTCTCTCTCACTCTTCTCCTGGAAGAGGAGAGAGAGTCAGCCGGGAGAGAAATCAATCATAGGCCTAACTCTCATTGCTTGAAATACTCTCTCGCCTTCTGTCCAGCTCCTGTCAGGCTATCCCGGTAACAAGGAGATGAGAGAGGGCGTATCCGCCAAGAGGAACACAGAGAGAGAGAGAGATAGAGAAGGGGAGAGAAAGAGAGAGAGCTATTCTAAGCATCATCAACTTCATTCCTTATCCTAACCAATAAACAATGAGGGAGAGGGTCGAAGAGAGAGTTCAGAATGTCGGAATTAAGGATTTGACCTTTTTCGTATACAGGGTGTTTCCAAATGGTCTATCAGAAATTAAGGGGAGGTCATCTTACTGTGGGAAATCAATTTCGAGTAAAAAATGTAACATCTAAGGGTTACCGTTTTCAAGTTGTTTGGAGTGAGTGTTTTAGGGATGATCCCTTAATTAAATTAGAAATCATTGTGCGTACAGTTTCTTAATTAAATTTAAGGGGATATCCGTAAAATACTCCAATCAATCTTAACTTGAAAACGGTGCCCTTTTGTCAAAGAAGTCATATTTTCGACTCTAATTCAGTCACAGAACATGATCTCCCCTTAATTTCTGATAGACGTTTCAGAAACACCCTGTATAGCCAGCCAAAGGGATTACAAATTCAGCGCAAAGTTACCTCGCTCTAATACTCTATTTACCTCAATAGCTTAACTCTACTAGGCCTAGAGGATAAAGTCCGTGATGACAATCAAAATTACGTAGGAGGGCCCCTATAAGTCGAGGTATTAATTATCATTGACTTTGATCTTTTATCTAAATTTCGATATTTAAGCCTATCTGACAGCTATGCTTCAAAACTATAATTTTTTTAAGACTATTTACTAAGCCTATTATAGCCTCCAAAAAAAAAAAACATGACTCTGACAACTTTTTAATTAAGTCTAATATAAAGTTAATAATCCCGAGAACACATAGCACCCCCACCTGCAATATTAAAAACATCCTCTGTCAAATTTTAATTGGATACCTAATTACGTTTATAACAGCAACAACAAAATCAACATTAGTATTATATATTAATTGAGATGACACTAATTAAATATATAGTATAAACAATTAAATTAACCTCCTGAACTGAAAATGTCAGAACATAAAAAGAAAAATACGAATATATTTAAAAAATTATCGAACACGTGACCTTGCATATAGTAAGGTTGGGGGGAGAGGGGCTAGGGGGTGAAACGTACATTAATTAAGAGAATGATTAAGCAGTCTTTTCTCGTTAGTTCGAGCTGTTACCGTATACTCCAATATGAGAGAGAGAGAATGACCAGCAACTAGCCAGCGCAGCCACCGGAAGAACAATAAAATGAGGGCCTTTGGAAGATGGGAAGCTTCAGCTAGGCGCCTTGGATGATTCTTTTGTTTCCCGTCGCTATCTCTCTACTCCATCATCTCATAAAGCATAAGTTTATAAGTGATATGTTCCTACCATAAGTATGACAATACCTATACAAGTTCGTAATGCTACTGAGAGACTTACAGCTCAAGCTAGTTCGAGGGAGAACGACAAGCGATAATTGAAGTACTACACTCGGTTAATTAGTTTTGCAGGACTTCCATCTTCCTGTTTAGTCTGCATTACTAAGCCTTTGACAGCGCCTCATGCACCAGGCGGACAGCGCCTGACCACCAGGCGTCGCTTTACCTCGAATCTATGACCTACTTCACTCACTTCATGACAAGCTCCAATTTGTAACCAGTGACAAACTTATGGATGGAACATATCTTATAAACTTATGATAAAGGGGATGATCAGAAGTGGAAGGAAGGATGCTGGAAGCTTGCTCTTTTAAACGCGGGCTAACCTTATTTCTTTGAACGGCGCCTTCATCAAATACTCGGAATAATAGCGGTAAAGAAGAGTTCTTCCAGCTTCCTTTTCTAAGTAGCAGAGCGCGCCTAACCAACAAGAAAATTATTATTTCCGATTCCTTTTAGGAATTGCGGACATAAAAAGAGTCATAAGATTGGCTGTATAGGTAACAGTTGGAACCGAGATGATTGGTCCGAGGCTTACGTAGACTTTAGAACTATTTTCTTATAAAGCGTAATAAATACAATTTATATTAAAGGGATTCCAAAGAATTAAGACAGGGGTAGGCGAGTAAAAATTATTTGAAATACGTCAGAGGCATCACGTGACCGAGTAGAGGTGTGGTTGTGCATGTGCATGTTCAAAGGAACTTGGTTCGTTTTATTTTGAAAACTATATAGTCTGCTTCCACGAATTTACTCGTGACGTCACACCCTCCTATCTCTTACCTCGACCATATTGGAAGTCGTCAGATTAAGCCATACAATTTAGACCCCCAATATTGACGTCACGTTCCCGTAGCTCCTCCCCTCTCAGTACCACTCTATAGCACTTCAGGAAATTGCCGTTGTAATCTTACGAAAAACAAGGACTATAGGTGTCCAGTCCTATTCCATGTGAAGTCTTTGGAATCTTGGCGTCACGTGGTGCCGCCTGTGACGTATTTCAAATAATTTTTACCCACTCGCAGCTACCTTCTTTGGAGAACCTTTAAGAAACGTCGAATTTGTTTCTAAGGATCACGGAAATATGTAGTTTGGTTTAATTCAATTCAATTCAGTTCTAGTGGGTGCTCCAAAACAGTGAGATGGTTTTATGGGAAATAAATTTTGAGTAGAAAGTTTTGTAACTTCTATACGACATTTTGCCCTAAACTAAGTAATGATCATTGGAGTGTTTTACTAATTCTGGGATAAACCATATAAACACTGACACCTTCTCTTTAAAAGTCATTTTTAATAACCTAGCCCACACGGTCTCATAAAAAAGTAAAAAAAAACACAGCTAGAACTCATCTTAAATTTCCATTAGCGCACCTCATAAATAGGTTTGAATTATTTACCCAGAAAGGAAGGGCTTTAATTACTTTACTTATGGCCTCTATAACGACGACGATGGGTGGTTTTGTTTACGAGTGCGGAATTTGGCTTAATTTACATCCTTAGTCAAGTTTCTCAAGGAGACACGATAAAAAACAAATAAATCTTCATTGCCAAGGCTTAAGATATAAGAGACCTAAGCCTAACTGAATCATTATACAGGGTGTTTCTGAAAGGTTTGTCAGAAATGAAGGGCGATTATGTTCGTTTATTCGATTTCGAGATGAAAATGTAATTTCTAAAGCCGATTTTGCCACAAGGGACACAATTTTCAAGATAAGTTTAGAGTATTTTA
The DNA here is from genome assembly GCF_054372755.1 of Phalangium opilio. NCBI lineage: Eukaryota > Metazoa > Arthropoda > Arachnida > Opiliones > Phalangiidae > Phalangium > Phalangium opilio. Next base: position 3,839,321 of record NW_028324156.1, read on the forward strand.
CAAAGTATGACCCCTTAAATTTAATTAAGAAACTGAACAGACAATTAATTCTAATGTAATTAAGGGGTCATCCGTAAAATACTCCAATTATAACTAAAAAATGGTAGCAAAATGTGACAGAAGTTACATTTTGGACTTATTGAAGTCGTACAAATAAAATGATCGCCCTTAATTTCTAACAGACCTTTCAGAAACACCCTATACAACCGTCATAAGAAGCCTTCAATAACTTGAAATCAGTGGCCCTTGTGGCAAAATGTCCTAAAAGTTAAGCCTACATTTTTGACTCAAAATGGATTTCCCATAATTTCTGATGTTCAGATCTTTCTGTAACACCCTGTATATTCAAGAAAACTAATTAACCCGAAAAAAATGGGGAAAGTATAGCAAGGTTTACGAAGAATTAGGCTTAACGTTAGGGTTAGGTAGATTTTGGCGGTATTGGCATCCTAGCTTGCGCCGAAAACGGATTATACAGTAGGCCCTGATCCCAGGATCACAGAAGAGGAAACGAAGGATAGAGTAGCAACTATTAAAGGACATCCTGTTTCAGCTCGAGGAATGGTACAATATTTTTACACAACGCGAATTTGTACTGAAGACAGATCCCTAAAATATATACTTCTAAAATAGTATTTGAAAAAGCAGCAAAATTCGCCTTGCCTTTGGTATAATCTTAAGTTGAAAAACAGGCTTACGTAAAGCGAGTAAAAATGGCCAACAGCCGTAGGGTAGAACGCCCGTTAAAACAACATTTAGGTCTAATCCAAGAGGCTGGATACTAAACCATAAGCTTATAAGATATGTTCCTTTATATAAGTATGACACTACCAATACTTCGTAATGCCACTGAGAGACTTACAGCTCGAGCTAGTTCTAGCAGAACGACAAGCGAGAATTGAAGTACTACACACTCGGTAGTTAGTTTTGCAGGACTTCCATCTAGGTCCTATTTAGTCTGTATACTAAGCCTTTGACAGCGCCAAAACCAGTCCTCCCTCGCTTTACCTCGAATCTATGACCAACCTCATTCACTTCACGACAAGCTCCAGTTTGTAATCAGTGACAAACTTAGTTTGAACATATCTTATGAACTTATGATAAAACGTAAAAGAATGCGATGGGAAATTTATATTTATATCAAAATTAGGTCAATTTAAACTCATTTCAAGTTAATTAACACAGAAAACACTAGAATATCATATTAATTAAATAATTAATTAATCAATGACGTTAGAACTGTCCGACACCTCGCCTAAATCTTTGCCCCGTTAGTGTGGGAGTAACGACAAGAAAGGAACCAATTTAATAACCCTTCCGCGACCAATTACATCTAGTTACCGAAATTAACAAAACTCAACCACGAAGGGGGGTTATGGAGGGGGGGACTCATCGCTTACGCAACTTCCGCCGACGTTACGTAAAAAAATCATCATCATCCTTGGTGCAGTGCGTTTCGGTTCAAACCGGAAATACTTCGTTACTAGCTTCATCCCTATAAAGCCAATGTTAAAATCATTCCAAACTGTTCATGCACCCTTAAAAAAAACTCATTTTAACTTTCACCCACACAAAAAACAGTTTAAAAGTTTTGATAGCATAAAAAACTATATCACAGAAGCTAAAGTATGGTGCTATGCCTTTGGAACCGTTTTATAGCGAAACCCAGGAATGCATACAGCCAATAGGAATCTTTGCTAATTTCTACGCGGTTTTTGTGGGTATACCGGGCTTGAGAACTTACTATCAGTCACGCCTCATAATTTTCAAATGGCGTCTTTCTAACTGTAATTTCATTGGTTGGTAGTAACACGTGCTCATAGGCACGCGCTTTCAAGGTTCAACGTGCAGCGTGATAGATTATTCGTCATACATAATGATTAGCCTATAGTTCCTCCCACAAAATCCACCTGTAGATACGTTGAGTAAAAATAGATTCAGCGCAATAATTCCTAGTAGCTGTATGTATTCTTGGTGAAACCCATTATTTTTGTGTTTCGTAAAAACAACGAGGGTAAAAAGTATTTTATTTTTTTTTATGTTGAAAAAGTGTTGTTTTAAACTTGTTAGTTGATAATAAAATCTCTTACATATGGTTTATCTCCGAAGTAAAAAAAAACTAGGCCTTGATTATAAGGCTAAGGTCGTCTCGACTTCAAAAACAAAATTAAGAACTTTTTCTTCAAACATATCTCGAGGATTTATTTATGACTCCATCACTAATTCGAAGGTTTCCTCTTCGTAACCAAAAGAAAAAAAACCACACATTTCAACTGCATTTCTAAACCTAAATCATTTGCAGTAATTCCAAAGGTTTCCTAACCAACTGTTTTTCTAAGTATCCGATTTTATTTATTTTTTGTCTATGAAGGGATGTCCAAACTAAGCATGTGGCTTATTTAAACATGCAGGTGGGTCCCTTTACAATGCATAGAGGGGTGAGGCCCATATGCCACAGCTAACCGACAGCGCCCTATACTAACTATTATCGTTAACCTCCGCAGGATTCTAAATTGAATAAATTTATGCATTCCTGCATAGGATTAAAAGATATGTTCCTACCATAAGTATGACACTACCTATACACGTTCGTAATCCTAATGAGAGACTTATAGCTAGAGCTAATTCTAGCAGAACGACAAGCGATAATTGAAGTACTACACTCGGTTAGTTAGTTTTGCAGGACTTCCATCTAGGTCCTATTTAGTCTGCATTACTAAGCCTTTGACAGCGCCAAAACCAAACCAACCTGGCGTCGCTTTACCTCGAATCTATGACCTACCTCATTCACTTCATGACAAGCTCCAGTTTGCAACCAGTGACAAACTTATCAGTGGAACATACCTTATGAACTTATGATTCCTGGTAAAATTTACGATTTAAATTAGACTTGCCCTTTAAAAAAGGCCTAGCAGCGTGCATCAACACCGAGGATGAAGAGAGTGAGAGAAAGAGAGAGTGTATCATGCAGTCATTTAAAGCGCGAAGGAGGAAGAAGCGTTTTAGTTATTAATTTTTTTCTTTTAATTTTTTTTATAACCGCGACATATGTATCAAAGGATCTTGAAAGGTTGCCGCCAACCCAAGACAATAATTAATGTTTCGAGACAATTTACGAAAGAATTGAGTCGCTCCTCCAGCACCGAAATTTAAACACTATATCTTACGTCATAGAAAAGAACAATGAAAGGTTTTGTAATTCTGATGGCTTCCTCTAGGACGTTTTCTTTTATAACCCCTTAACCCTTTCCTTAACTCCTTTATAAAATATAGTGACGGTAAATGCAGTAAAATGGCAAAAACGTTTTAAGAGAATTCGAAGCTCTTGGACCCCAGGGTCCATTTGATCCTTTAAGTTTAAGCTCAGCTCAAAAGGAATTTGAGATATATGGAATAAACTTTCTAAGAAGTTTTAGAAAATTCTTTGAAATTGATTTTGCAATGATGTTCAAGGTTTAAGGCAAAATGATTTGAAAATATCTTTATAATAGGCTAATTGTCAGGTTATCTAATTTCTGATAAAACTATCAAAGAAGAGGGTATACAGGATAAGTCTGGCATTGTTCTTTGGGAAATCGATTTTGAGTCGAAAATGTAACTTCAATCGCCATTTTGCCACAAGAGACACTGTTCTCAAGTTAAGATTGGATGGTGTATTTTACGGAAGACCCCTTAAATTTAATTAATTGAAACAGGAAGACAATGATTAATTAATAATTTAATTAAGGGGTCATCCCTAAAACACCCATCAAATCATAACTCGGAAACAATAATAGTGTGGCAAAATGGAGATAGAAGTTTCATTTTCGACTCAATATCATGCACCCAAAGAATTTAATTTATGGCAGAAGCACCACAGGCTTATGGAAAAACCCCTGTATAGTAAATGATTAGTTCTGTCATTGCAATTCCTGGAAAGTGTTAAGCACCTTCTAAAGCTTTCCTAGAATTTCCATTGAAATATTATAAAGGGTTTCCCAGAATTCTAAACTATACATAACCAACAAAAAACACGGCGAAAAAAATGTCCATAAAGTAATTCTACTTATTACAAACATGGTCCAGGGAACAAGACTGTCAAGACATGAAAAAAATAAAGTAAATAAATCGGTTTTGGTGCCAAGAAGCTTGCTTGGCTTCCGAGTTCCGACGCTTTAGTTTGATTGAGAGACAGATTGTGCGCCAACCAATACATCTTAAGTTCTAGAATCGAACGAGAGAGCTAAGGAAGGAGTGAAAGTGTGGCATGCAGTTTCTTTCACCTTCGCAACACTTAAGATGAAATCAATATATTGCCACCAAAATGTAGCGAAAGGACACACAAGGCAAGAAGAAGAAAACTAAATAAATAAATAAAAAAAAAGGATGGAATGAAAGTGATTGGGTGATAGGGTGTTTCCACTAATGGAAAGAAACCAGAACTTTACACCAGTCGAGAGAAAAAGTCTTCACTTGTCGGGTATAGAATGATAAACCAACATCATAAGTTCATAAGATATGTTCAACTGATAAGTTTGTTACTGGTAACTTAGAAACTGGAGCTTGTCATGAAGTGATTGAAGTAGGTCATAGATTCAATCTCGTAAAGCGACGCATGCCTGGTTTCGGGGCTGTTCAAAGGTTTAGTAAAGCAGACTAAATAGGAACTTAGATGGAAGTCCTGAAAAACTAACCAGCCGAGTGTAGTCATTCAATTCTCTCTTGTCGTTCTGTTAGGACTAGCTCGAGCTGTAAGTCTCTCAGTAGTATTACGAAGTATAGGTAATGTCGCCATACTTATGGTAGGAACATATCTTATAAACTTATGCCAACACCATCACCAAAAACTTTTAAGGAAGTAAACTATCAACTAATCGATAGATAAAATGAAATAGAAATAAAAAATAAAACTTCCGTTGATGAAATATGGCGTTGATTACCTGCCAGTACCTTCATCTCCTTTCTATGGAGCCTGTTGCTAATAGCATAAGTTTATAAGTGATATGGTCCAACCATAAGTATGACACTACCTATACTTCGCAATGCTAGAGATTTACAGCTCGAGCTAGTTCTAGTAGAACGACAAGCGAGAATTGAAGTCCTACACTCGGTTTGATTTGCAAGACTTTCATCTTCCTATTTAGTCTGCATTACTAAGCCTTTGACAGCCCCTCACTCACTTCATGAGAAGCTCCAGTTTGTAACCTGCGACAAACTTATGGAACAATAATTAATGATATTTGATAAGGTGCTATGGGATTTTCAGTCTGTAAAAAAATTACTTCCGAACTCGCAGAAACTCAACTAATGAAAAGAAAAGTTGAAAACTAAACTATAGTACATTAACTGCACGTGGTATAGTTTATTTGACCTGGGACCAACAAACCAAACTACTTAACCAGAGTAAAAAGTTAGAAAGGTAAAGAAAATTATAGTGAACTCTTAAATGACTGTCGTCCGTTTCACAGGTAATTCTGGCACATTCAAGCTAAGTTTGAACGGGTTACTTTAATCCATATAAAGGTTATAACATCGCGTATCAATCCGCCAGCGTTCTCTAGTTTTAAAGCATATCCGAGGAACGAAAGTATAGCAAACCAGTTTCCGATTTGCGGTTAGTTTCCCATAACAGGGTTGTTATAAATTTTACAGATTCCCTACAACTTATCCAAGATTACATTTTCAAAATCGCTGAATTTCCAGGATGTAACAACCCTGTCTGTTACTAGGATTGAAAATACGGGCGGCAGGAAAAGGAAGAGGAAGAGAGGATGCCTTCGGAAGTTCAAGAGGAAATATCCCCAGAGAGAGAGTGAGAGGAACTACATCTGAAAAAGGCATCTCCAAAAACCTTCAAATGATAATGGCGTGTGAAAATTGAACGTCGCATCTCACCTTAACTTCCCCTTCTCCTTTTTAAGGAGGTGTAAAGGGTTTGCAACCGAAATAAATTTTAAAAGCATGCCGCACGACTCGATGTTTAAAATAAAAGGCCAACTCAACAGCAGCGTTAAAATTGATTGAAAACTGTTTTAAAAGGTGGAGAAAAAAGGTTACAGAAAAGAGCGATGTACGTCGAACACTAGCCATATCTGATGGGAAATGTTTTTTAAGATATTTTCATATTGAGTGTGAAATTGTTAAGACGAAGTTTCCGACACCTTATAAGTTTCAAAACCTACGACGTCGAACACTAGCCAGATCTGATGGTAAATGTTTTTGAAGATATTTTCATATTGAGGGTGAAATTGACAAGATAAAGTGTCCGACACCTTACAAACACACACTCGCCTCCGTTTCACGACTTTAACTTTCTCATTTTCAATAATCGATTTAACAATTAATATTTCACACACAGCGATACCATCAAACTTAATTAAAAAAGAAGCGAGAGTAAACAATAAGGTAAAGGTGGCTTACAGACAGGATGTGAAAAGTATAGGATCAACTCCCTTGGGTGCTAAAACACATTACATGTTTAAATATTAATGAACTGTATATTTTACACGACTGGGCCATGTATTTTTGACTTAAGTATTAAAGTAGTTCTTTCAATATTAGCATAATAGAACTTTTTCTTTCTGTACCTCTAGCCAGGAATGCCACAGCTACTAGGAATAATTACGCTACATCCATTTTCACTCAACATAACGTATCTAGGCGGATATTGCGGGAGGAGCTATAAACTAATCATAATGCACGACGAATTTTATCACGTGAATAATCTATCTCGCTGCCTGTTTCACCTTGTGAATGCGCGCCTAGGAACACGTGTTACTATCAACCAATGAAACAACAGTTAGAAAGACGCTATCAGAATTATGAGGCGTGACGGATAGTAAGTTCTCAAACCCGAAATCATAGAAATTAACGAAGGGCATAATTATTAAAATTAGCTTTATGTATTCCTACTATAGACAATTTAACATTTAAGAAAGTTAGTGGATATGCTAGGCCTAATTCGTGAGTCACTGCGGTGTATAGTCGGTTTCTCATTTGGCGGGAAAAACAGAATAAAGGGTCAAAGGTACATTCACGAGGCAATTATTTTTCTACGTTTCTATACCCCGGGGCGGTATATTGATAATTATCTATAGACGTAAATTATTTCAGGGCGTTTAGGTAGGTACCCAAGATAAAAGTACCTTTGTAATACTAACCTAACCTATCTAGTTGTTTTATGAGTTTATATTGTTTAAGAGAAACACTGCCAATTAAGAGAGGGTTTTCTGATTGAAAGAAACGCCCGGTTTTTATAATTATACAGAAATTGTAATATTATTTCCATTCAACTGTCTTTGTAACTTCTATTGTTATTCAATATTGAGTAGTTAGTAAAGTAAATGTTTTGACTTATTTTTTAAACTTAGATTAAATAAAAAGAAATACTAAAGTGTGATAAGAAGTTGTCTTAAACTTAAATAAAATTATTGTTAAGAAACATAATAAAAACATTCTTGCGTAATGATACAGTAGAAAACGATTAGAAAAATGTTTGATTATAGAATAATTCAATCATAGAAGACTTATTGTTTAACTCATTAACATTGGTTTCAGTTAACCCTTTTTTACAGACTATAAGATCGCAAAGTTGTGATTAGAATTGTTAAGTTTGATAACTGTGATAATAATATTATACACATTATCAGGAATTCATACAACCCCTAGGAATAATTGCGCATGCTACATCCATTTTCACTCAACGTATCTACGGGGATTTTGTGGGTAGAGAAATTAACGGTCGGGTGTACAATGATTTTTATTAGCTCTACATGTATGTATTCCCAATATTATTGATAATAATATTTATTGAATTTTGGAACTTATCACGAAAAAAGGGGAGAGTTTTGATGTCGGTCGTTATTTTTAAAGCGGTTCCTTTATCATTATCAAATTACCAAATTTTTTAAGACCTTCAACTATTGCTGAAATTTCAATTTTTGACAAACCCCAATTAATAAGCTCCCTTATCATTATGACTAGACGAAAATAAAAAATAAAAAATAAGATCTGGGCATAGCTTATAAAGTTCCTAAGTTAGATATTGTCGTGTCATCGGATAAAATTGAATTGATGTAGAAGATACGTTGTGGTAAACATTGGCGCCTATTTTCGGTTACGTTAAAAAGACTGAAGTAGAACTTACCGCCACCGTTCTTATAGCACAAGTATGGAAACCTCCAGACATTTCCCAGACCTATGGCGTAACCAACGCAGGACATAAGAAAGTCCAATTTTCCGACCCATTTACCCCGATCGGGTAGGTCATCGTCTTCGATACCTTCTTGACTATCCGTGCTGACCTTTCCCTCTCTCAATAAGGCCGAAGACGCCGCGCTGGCCTGTGTGGGTGACACTTGTTGAGACCCACTACCACCATTCGCTGGAAAACTGTTCATTTCAACGTGTAGTTTGTCCTTTTCCGACATTTTTCTTTTCCTTTTAACTTCTCGATAAAAGCAACTTCTTTATTTTTCACTTTTCCGTTCGTCTTCTTTGACGCAACAAGTTATAAAAAGTATCAGACGAACCAATGGGGGGAAATTCGCGGACTAGATACTGAACCAGAGAGAGAGAGATCGAAACCGCGGGAAATAAAACCCAAAGAAATGCGCGCAAAATTGATCAGTAAGGTATCCTCATCAATAACTGTACACAGACACACTGGCACCGATAAATCAAAAAAAAAATTTCAATCCCGAAATTGAACCACTGTTAATTAACAACCTGGTCCCGCTATGGATAACGAAAAATTAACTCGACCTGGCGATCTACGACCCTTCATGATGAACTTATTTCACTTATCAACTTCAACACGAGTATTTTAATAATTTAAGAGTTAAAATAGAAAAAGAAACACCGGCGACTTTAAGTAACTTAAAGTAATCTTTATCGGTTTTTCTATTTCTTCTTTTCGCTTTTCTGAATCTCGTGATGGTTAAAAGGTTCACTTCGTTTGGTATGTCCCCCGTTTAGAGAGGTTCACTTCGGACTGGAGCGGATATTGTAGCAATACAAGAGCTCTCCTCCGTGTCCGTTGGGTTACCCAAGAGCCGGGAGAGAGAGAGAGACAGTAGAGATGAATGTATGTTGGAAAGGAAGCTGGGATGAGCCCGGAGGATGGAGAAGGGTGGGAGTGGAGTGGTGGGGACGAGAGAGAGAGAGTGCCAGAGAGCAAATACAGAAAAGATAAGCCGTACCAGTGGCTCCCTCTCTGTTGATTCTCGGCTTGCAGGCTTGCACGACTGGAAAGGATTTCCCCTCCGTTAACCATTGGAGGAGAGACGTGGGATGGAGTAGAATGTTCATGGGTCATATGCGGCAGTGAAAGTACCCCAGAGTACCCAAGATGCGCACGCTCCTACTTGGATTGTTAAGCGCTGCCGCCTAGCGTCATTTGATAATATAGATATTTCGGTTGTGACGTCAGTGCCGAGGTAAAACTTCATGGGCTTCGGTTTGGCAGTGGACGGCCATGTTTGGTTCTATGGGGAAGCAGCATGGGTGACGTCACACTAACACTTCTGAGATAGCTCTATAGAAGGTAGTTCTTACGAATTAGCTTCTATTTTTAAGACATAGGGGGCAGTTTATACGTTTTCGTACCAGCGTACGACCCTACCAAATCGCTCTCCACTGAGGATGCTGGGAGGACTTAGTTGGCGTTCCGAAGATGGGTAAGGTACAGAGCTAGGCTACTTTATAGGTATGGGGATTTCTACTACTCCATCGTATTTCATTCCTCCGAGGTTAACTCAGCTACTCCTCGCGACCAGTTCATCCATCCATGAATCGATTCGAAGGTGGAAAGGAAAAGCCAACGCTTCAACAGTATGGGAAAATTCTTGGTTTTGCTAAAATAGGTAGTGATGTGACTGCTGCGGTTTATTCTCTATTTTTTTCCTTTTTTCATCCTCATCATCGATTTCCTTTTCATTTCTCCCGAATCCTTTTTACCACTCACTCTCTTCCTTAGAAGTATAATTTCGAGAAAGAATAGGGCATATTTTCCCTACTGAATACTTATTCCATATGGGCCAGGAATACATAAAGCTACTAGGAATCATTGTTATCCCGTTCTATTTTGTACGCACATTTTGTGGGCCGGGATTGAGATCTTATTATTCATTGTGATACATCCGTTTTCACTCAACGTACCTAGGGCGGATTTTGTGGGAAGAGCTAGACTAAAGGTGGAATTCATAAACGTAGGACGCAACGCGATGTAGTAAAGGCGAAGGCAGGGCGTCGTGTGCAGCGCCTGTACTACATTGCGCTGCGTCCGACGTTTATGAATTCCACCTTTAGTCTATCTCTTCCCACAAAATCCGCCCTAGATGAGTGAAAACGGATGTAGCACAATGATTCCTATTAGTCGTATGTATTCCTAAAACCAACAATATAAAGCATTGTGTGTGGAAAATATTTTTTTTTCCAAGTATCTAATGGCTAAGGATCGAAGTTCGGCAAGGGAAATATTGAAATTAATTTCCCATATTTTTCATAGGGAAATATGAGATTACAAATGAAAGTCGGTTGGTTTCAAAAGGTGCAATTTTAAAGCTATTATCGCGAGACACCGGCTACAGAAATATCAATTAGCAGCACCCATTTGTGTTATTTAAAGATAGCTTAGCGTCATTAAATGTTTGTAGATAGAGGCAAATTTGTTGAATGACCGAAACACTTAATCACGGGGTTATTGTTGTGTATATTTAACCCTGTTTTGCAATCGTAACATTGCTTTTCGAAATTGTAACAAGATATTCGTTGTACAACTTAGTAAAAAGGTTTAATTAGAAGCATAAGTTTATAAGATATGTTCCTACCATAAGTATGACACTACCTATACTTCTTAATACTACTGTGAGATTACAGCTCGAGCTAGTTCTAGCAGAACGACAAGCGAGAATTGAAGTACTACACTCGGTTAGTTTTGCAGGACTTAGTTTCAGCTCGAGGAATGGTACAATATTTTTACACAACGCGAATTTGTACTGAAGACAGTTCCCTAAAAGATACTTCTAAAATTGTATTTGAAAAAGCAGCAAAATTCGCCTTGCCTTCGGTACAATCTTAAGTTGAAAACAGGCTTACGTAAAGCGAGTAAAAACGGCCAACAGCCGTAGGGTAGAACGTCCGTTAAAACAACATTTAGGTCTAATCCGAGAGGTTGGACACTTAACCATAAGCTTATAAGAAGTATGACACTACCAATACTTCGTAATGCTACTGAGAGACTTACAGCTCGAGCTAGTTCTAGCAGAACGACAAGCGAGAATTTAAGTACTACACTCGGTGGTAAATTAGTTTTGCAGGACTTCCATCTAGGTCCTATTTAGTCTGTACTAAGCCTTTGGCAGCGTCTAAAACCAGGCGTTGCTTTACCTCGAATCTATGACATACCTCATTCACTTCATGACAAGCTCCAGTTTGTAACCAGTGACAAACGTATGGCCAACATATCTTATGAACTTATGGTTAGAAGAATAATAATTTGAAGTTCATAGCGATTCTTTTTTTTTCGCATTTTGAATTAAGTATTTGAATGAACATTCAAGTTATCTCCTTCTGGAGGGTGTAGAACTAGGCTCTACGCAAAAGTTTCGTTTAAAAATTACGCACAAAAGCTCATTGTGCGTTTGGAATAGGTCGCGTGGGGGTGGATGGTAAGCTAAATTTCGTAGGACATTTTTTTAGCAACGCGTATAGGGAGTCGCGGACCTTTTTTTGCTAACTACCGGTACCGTTTTTTAAGAGGAAGGCTTCAATTGAGTTCCTTTATTAGAGGGCAGCTGCCTCACGCGCACCACACCACGGAGTCAGCTAAAAAAGAGCATCTACCTCGGGGGTATTACATTCAAACTATTAATAAGCCTAAATTCAATATCAAAGAAGGGATCTTTTGTATAATATCAAAGATAACTTCTTCGGCGCTCATAGGGTGTTTGTAAACATTGATAACTTGGGCCTTAATAGACCATTCCATTAATTACTAGCAGAGAAATGTTCCAACACAAAGGGAGGGAAGTCGCCATCTTGGGTTATTTCCTTAACAACGCCAGACGGAGCCACGCGAAGGGAGACTAGCTGACATCATAGGGGAGTAGACACTTTAGCCTTTACCAATACACCACTTCGACATTCTGTTGTGCGCATGTCCGATGCCCCGCGCTCGAAGTGCCACAAGGGCAAAGACTGGAAACTGCTCTTTGTTACCCCTACTAGCAAAAGCGCAACCCCACGCGGTTTTTTTCCCTGCCCATCTTAATAAGTACTAGTTCTCAGTAGCCCGCTGTGGCGCCCTAGGTAATGTCAAAGTGGTGTATACGCAAGGGAATATCACACCAACTTTTTACTATTCATTTCCCGGTTTTGTCCCATATGATTTTGTACAACACATATCATTATTGGTTAAAAAATGACGTCTGCTTTACTGTATATCCTTTATGGAGGCATAGAGTGGTATTTAAACAGGGGTAACCAAGTGTCTACCAAGAAAACTAGAGTGGCCGGAAGTAGCTCCATAAAATTTAACGAGAAACTCTCTACTCCTCTACTGTGTATCCTCTATGCCGACAAGCACTGCCTCTAGCGGTGTTTCTCGGCGACAGGGAAATAACCCAAGAAGGTGACCTCCCCGCCCCTTTGGCGTGTCCTTTTGGAATTAATAAGTCCAGGTCAAAGTTAGCCCCTCGAAGTCGACCTCCCTGCCCGTGGCGTGTGCTTTTGGAATTAATAGGTCCAGGTCAAAGTTAACCCCACGAAGGCGCTCTCTATAACGAGTACGGTCTTCACGGACTCCAAGGTTGTCTAACTAAGAGTTATAACTTTAAAATTGGTCTCAGGGTTAATAGCGAGGTCATGGTAACTTTTGGAAAGAGTTAAAACCTTCTTTAGAAGAAATAAACGTAGTTTTCGGGTATTTTGAGCGCACAGAGACATTGAGAGAGTAAGTTAGAGCCAGGAGGAAGAGCGCAATGAAGTTCAATTAAGAACCGGCACAAAAAAAAACCACGGCCCTTTTTTTGGCTGCAAAAGTTACAAGCACCAAAAGGGTGGGTGGTGAGAGCGGCGAAAAAACGGCGTGCACCAATTTGCGGGGGAGGACACCCCATCAGTAGTCCGACAGAGACAAATGATGCGGAGAGAAATCATCATTTGAAGGCTCCGCGAATAGGGGTGACTGGGGGTTAAAGATAAAACTAAAGCGAAACTGCCTGTAAAAGAAATTAGGAACAAGGCAAAATGGGATGGGATCATACCCGAACTATTCGAACTTTCCCATAAGCTAACATTCATACATTTTTATGTCCCCAATATTCTCATATCCCTTCGGAAAACACGTGCTATTATAGTCACGAACTGTAGTTTCAGATTTCAAACAGCGCGCCATAAAAAAAAGAAGTGAACTGAACCAATCTACGTTTCAAAATGGCGGCCTTCATATAATCTCAAAACACTGCGCTTTCAACCTTTACTCGCCAATTTTAAGCTTTAAATTCGTATATTGAACCTGACTTTGATTTTTTACTAATAAAAGGTAATCAAAGCGGTTGATATTAAGTAAAATTTGACTTAAAATTAATTTTCCATAACAATTTCAATAAATTTTTAAGTATTTCTCTTAAGCCTTGGTCCTACATCATAGGTTGGGAAGATGTTTGCCTTTCGAAATGCATTAAATATGTGTCGTCAAACTACAAATAACTTGACTAAAATGCATAGTATACATAATACAGCTTCAAATAAATTCCCATTAATTCCCATTGTTATTGAGCAAACTGGAAGAGGTGAAAGAGCCTATGACATTTACTCAAGATTATTGAAAGAACGGATTATTTGTGTAATGGGACCTGTAAGTCTTTTGGTCTAAAACATTTAGAAAAATAGGTATAACAATAGATGATGCTACACAGATTACAGATGAGCTTTCAAGTCTGGTTGTAGCTCAGTTATTATTCTTACAATCAGAGAGTAGCAAGAAACCCATTCATATGTACATAAATAGCCCTGGGGGTTCTGTAACTGCTGGTTTAGGAATTTATGATACAATGCAATATGTTTTACCACCAATCACTACATGGTGTGTGGGTCAAGCTTGCAGTATGGTAATTAATTAATTAATCTTACTTAACTCTAAATTATTCTAAAGCCCTGATAAACTCAATGTTTTAGGCTAGTTTATTATTATGTGCTGGTACTCAAGGTCTAAGACATTCACTCCCAAACTCAAGAATCATGATACATCAACCCTCTGGTCAAGCAGCTGGACAAGCTACTGATATTCAAATTCAAGCTGAGGAGATAATTTACCTTAAGAGTAAAATAAATGCCTTATACGCTAAACATACTAAACAACCAGTTAAAACAATTGGTATGTTATTTTTTTCTTCTTATAATTAGCAAAGTTAATTATGATTTTGTTACAGAGGACAATATGGAAAGGGATAAATTTCTATCCCCAGAAAAGGCCAAAGAATTTGGTCTAATTGATTTAGTTTTAGAACACCCACCTTCTATGATTCAAAGCAAAGAAGAAACTAAACCCCAAGTCTAATTAATTTTTTTTTCTAATTAGGGAATTAATAAAATAATTTCATTGAACTTTCAAATTGTGTGACTTATTTCTTACATAATTTCGGTCTCTGTAATATACTATATCACTCACAGAAAAAGTTCCAACCTATTTTATGAAATCAGTGTACTTACCCTAAGCCTTGGTCATTGTCAACCTCCATTTTGCAAATTCTTCTATTAATTCACACTTTTCTAATGTTCTGAACTATTCCTTAGATTAAATCAAGTCTTAAATTTCATTACGCCTTATAATACCTCGATAATTTCCGTACTTTTAAGAGCAAATCCATTATTGCTGCTTGTTGCGGCGCTTCAATTCTTTGAAAATTCACAAAATGGCGGGAACAGTGTCGCGTCCGTGATTGGTCGCTTTAATAGCCAATGACATCCATTTTCTCAAAACGCGGGAAAATTCAAAATATCTAAACAATTTTTCATTATTTTACAGATATTTATTTATTTTTTTTTTTCATAATAAATTCTGTATCAACTATTTTTACAAATAAAAAAATATATATAGTTTTCAACATGGCGTGGCACCTTTTTTTTGTAAATTCATTTTTGTTTACACAATCTTCGTAACAAAAAGCTACTTACGAAAAAATACAAAAAATGGCCATAAAATTTCTCCGTAGCTTTTCCGAAGATGTAAAATTTATATTACTATACCGGAAATACATGGAGGAAAAAAAATAACTTTTAATAATTTTCTCCGTGTATTCCAATCTATACAAATATTAATTCTCACAGTAAACTTGACGAAGCATCGTTAAACTAAACGCAAAATTAAATATAATCTTGCCAATATAATAGACACTGTTCTAAGACACTTTAGACGAAACTACGTATTCTTTTGTGGGCGTTGAAAATAATAGAATAAATTATAATAACCTGAATAACTACGAGGAGGGTTGGGGGAAAGATGGTAAATCATAATTATAAATTCTAAAAACATGTACGAACATTTTTTTTTTCTTTTTTTGTTTTTTAATTCAAGTCCTAGTGAAATTTGGCTGTATTTTTCAGAGGGCAAAATAACTGACGCGAATCACAGTATCACACGTCGAACTGGGGGGTGATACACTGGTGTTGATCATAGGAGTATTTATCAGCGCTTTAATCATAAGCAAGTAACTTAAGCCTTCGACTATTACATAACCACCATAAACGAGGCTCTGTCAAATTTGAACCAAGTCCACTTTCAAAGCTCAGAATTATAAACTTTCAGACGCCAAAAGACTGGTTAAGTTACGAACTTACGATTGGTCCAACTAACAACATGATTTACCACGACAATAAGAATTATTGCAATGGACTCCCTAATCCTTAAAATCGTGGTAATTTTCGAAGATTTACATTTTTCCTAATCTAACAAATTTCTTTGTAGATTTTTGGAGGAATGTAAACCGCGGGGGGTTCGAACAAGATCAAGTCTTATTAACCATTTTCAAATTTGAAATATTACCCATACATATCTTTCAGGGGAAAATATTGAAAATGGTAAATAGATTTAAAACATCTTGTTGAAGAGACTCGGCGCGGAAAACCCGGGTTTTGTTGTTTCCCAAGGCGCGTATGCATAGAGATATTGCTTCAATTGCGAAATTGCTCGATTTCTGTCGAATAAAATTGCAATTGCGCAATTGCCAGACGTTCAACATACTCTTTTCTGTTGAACAAAGGACACTATGGACAAAACTATACGCGCTTGGTCTTTGGATTGTGGTTTTAATGATTGTTCGTACGAAAATATTTGGGGTTTTTAATCTCATCTGCTTCGATGTATTCACCGGCACACATCCGAAGTTCATATCGTGTCATTAATTTGTTTATTTGTAAGGGAATCCACCATGAACGGGATCCTCTTTCCAGTAACGTAAATCGACTTGCGGTAAGTCCTCGCAACGAACACGAGGGTTACTGATTGAAAGACACGAACAAAGATTGAAATTTCTATCCCTTCACTTTAACTTAACAAGCAACCAACCAGCAATTTTGCAATGCCAACTACGTATGCGATGATGACGGAATTCATCGAGTGTATTACGAACCCAAGCACTTAAATCTTTAACCTCAACCATAAGATATGTTCCATAAGCATGACACTACCTATACTTCGTAATGCTATAGCAGAGACTTACAGCTCGAGCTAGTTCTAGCAGAACGACAAGCGAGAATTGAAGTTAATTTTGCAGGACTTCCATCTAGGTCCTATTTAGACTGTACTGAGCCTTTGACAGCGCCAAAACCTTGAATCTATGACCTACGTTGTCACTTCATGACAAGCTCTCAGTAACTAGTGACAAACTTAAGGAACATATCTTGTGTCTCAACTAAAATAGCGGCAACGCACCAATAAACCCGAGTGAAACCGTAGTACTATAGTTGTGCATGTTTTAGTCTTATGCCAAGTGAACCAATACCAAAGAAATGCCACGCCATATGTAAATAGTGTGCAGATAAGTGTTGCCAGTAATTTGTGACTCGAGCAATTCAACCTCTATCTACAACAAGCTGAAAAGCTTGTAGAATTCTGCGTTCGATTCAGTAATTATCATTCAGTTTCACAAATTACTATCAACACTGAAGCGCAGTTAAAATTAAGGGGAGGGAATTCCTCTAGCCCCTTTAGAGCAAGCTTGCCCATAAACCATGAATAACGATGACATGCAAAGATAAAGAAAATTGACACTTACTAGATTGGATGAGGAAGTTGCATCACCCACATCTGCGTAGTTGGGATGTCATCGGCGTTTTCGCAAATGATTTTAGCTTGAGTGGTTTTGCGAATTTCACGAAGTTGTTCTGTTAAAAGAGAAGAAGCGAGAAGAAAAACGAATGAGTCTTTAAAACACTCTGGGGTACGTTTTGGGGAAATAAGTAAGGACCACTCTTGTTTTTACGCGGTTTAGAAAGCATCTCCGAAATGCTATTTGGAGCGGAAAGCTTGCATTGGAACCTTCGTCAAAACATTGATTGAAGTAAACATGTTTTGACGATGTACCTACGAGGCCTATAACTATTTTCCGCCTCATTTGGAAACTACTCAATTCCTGCTTAGGGTTGTTTTTTGAAAGAAACTTAAAAACAAAAATAAAAAGGTACATACCGGGTGTGAAGGCAGAAGGGAATCCAGAGTTTTCGTACCAAAAACGATCACCACGTCGAATGTTAATGAATTGACGGGCTAAGACGCAAGCGAACGTTGGTCCAAACATGGTTCCGGGAAGACGGTATTCGGAAATACCGGCACTCCATAGATCAATGTCATCAACGTGCCTATTAAAGATTTAAAGGAAGATAATTAGGTTTTTGTCTATGGAGTGGTATTGAGAGGGGAGGAGCTACGGGGACGTGACGTCAATATTGATGGCCTGAGCTGACAATATGGTCGCCAAAACCGAGGTAAGAGATAGGAGGGAAAGGTTAAAGTGTGTGTCAAGGGCTTACTTGAAGATCTTGGAATATCTGTAGGCAGTTCCGTTGCTTAAGTAAGGTACTAAATCCTCGAAGCTGTGGGCACGAGGTAATCCGCACCATTCCCTGAAATCATTGTAACCGGGGACACCAGATTCACGACCTCTTTGAATGTTAATAGCCGGAAGATCAGCTCCGAATGGTACATTTGGCTCTTGGAACAAGTGGTTGGAGACTTCGGTGGTTATATGAGGATCGTATCCTTGAGACGGGTAGTTAAGTAACCCGGCAATGAGTTCATCGAGGACACCTGGATTGTAGATAATGAATGGGGAACGCAACAGATCTCGCAATTTCATCTCTCCGACAAATTCGTGGTACTTGTTGAACATCATGACGAGTCCGTGAATGTGAGTATGACCGAAACGGAAAGCGGCAGCTTGGAAAGAGTTGGACAGTCCCATATGGACATTAGGGTCATAGCCGTTCCAATATCCCTGAAACGATAAATGGTGGCACCAAAGTGCTCGTAAAATTGGTTCGTATGGTGTGAGGGGTAAAAGGTTCGAGAGAACTCACGTCTTTAGCCAGAGATAAGTTGTAACGAGTGATCAAATCGTCTCCCAACATCATTGGCAAGAATTCGTTATAGGTGATGTGTTGTACTTGAGCGGCCAACAAATGTCTGGTTTCTTGGTACAATCTTTCGTCGTCCCAATGAGGGTTAATCTTGGAAAGTTCAGTGGCCACTCGGTTGTGATCACGCAAATATAAAGTGTGCAAGACGGTCAAATGAATTTGTTCGTTGACACGTTCATCACCTATCATGATGAGTTAAGGATTAATTAAAGTATAACCTTCTATATACTTGAACCCCAAAGTACTTACCAGCCATGAAACAGAAGAGTTTTCTAGGGCGACCAATACAATCTCTATCAGGGTTCTCGGATTGGGGTGGAAGTAAAGGTTTGAGTCCAACATCCCTAAATCTGTCCCAGTATCTTAAAAGACCGCCTTGTCCAAGACGCAAGTTTCTGGCCAACTCTTCGGTAGATCCGTAGATGAAATTAGCGTCCAATGGTGAAGACAACATGTTGATATGTACTCGGGGTCCGAGGGCGCAATTGGGTCGGTGTCCGGGCAACAAACGCTTGAATTCCATACAAGTTTGTCCGAATCGTGAGTAAAAGTAATCATTTCTTGGAATATCAATTGGTAAACAATTGGAATTCTGTTGTTCCTTTGGAACTCCGCAACATTCAAAATCTTCGCCATTTTCATCTGTTAATATTAAACAGATAAATTAACGGATATTAACATAAATAATTTCACGCCCTCATTTGTCACGGTAAATTTTGAAATTAACTCTAGGCCTAGAGACTTTGAACAGTATATGCCCAACGCCTACGTACAAAGAAATAAGGTTCTCTGGTAAATTGAAACCCTAAAAAAATGTAATAGGCGACTCGAACCTAATTACGCTAAATCGCTAATGGAATCTTAATGATGTCATTGGGCGATGTTGCGTACGAGTAACGGACGTCAAAAAAATAATTTATATAATTATTTTGCTTATATTTATTTTAATTATCGTTACCGATATTTTGCGTTCCATTTATTAACTAATGGATGAAATTAAGTGGTGGTGGGCCGAATTTTAAAAGAAAAATTGATAAATAATTAATAAATAAAATTTAAATCGATACATCGATGATGTTTCATAACAAGTTTTAGTTGTAGATAAACATCTATGTTACCAAAGGCCCTTGGCAAATTAAAACACCAAAATATTTTTATATAATCAGAAGAAAATCTCCCTCTGGACACTTTCCAAAATTTTAATAAAAATCACGAGTTCAGTTTAAAACTATTAACATAAATTAATGCTTAATTGCATACTTCATATCTTAATTGTTGGTAAATTTACCCTTAATAACATGATGTTCAAAAGGCAGGCACGTGTGTAGAAAACGTTATCTATCATTATGCTAATATAAGGAATGCATACAGTTAATAGGAATTATTGCGCACTTATATCTCCCTTGTTATCTTCTACGCGGGTTTTGTGGTTGAGAATTTACTATCGCGTCACGACTCATAATTCCATTCTGACTAAGGTCTTTCTAACTACGATTTCATTGGTTGGTAGGAACGCGAGGTCAGGCGCTTGATTGAGGCTCAACAGGCAGCGAGATGTATTATTCGCAAGGTAAAATTCGTCATACATAATGATAAGTCTAGTTAGCTCTTCCCGTAAAATATGCCTAGATACGTTGAGTGAAAATGCTGGGATGAAGCACAATGATTCCTATAGTAACAGTATGCATTCCTGATAACTGTTAAGAATTTGAAGGCGGTTTGGTAGTTGGCACTATTGAATAATTAAAGAAAAAGAAAAACTTCTAGCGGTATATGCAATACGTGGAATTGTGTTGCAAATAACTAAATAAACAAAAAAATAAATAATGGGACGCAATACCTTCAAGGGCTTTGGTGTAAAACCGGTTTATACGACTATATAGGTGCTTGCCAAAGCCTTAATTATTTTATATTATTTATTTATTTATTTCATCAGTGCTCCAATTAAAGTTCTTAATTAAAAGAAATCTATTAAATATTCAGGCACCAGTCACGGTTTGGTATTGGATATCATTCGTTAATTATCCCTTATTATAATACCTTTGTAGTTGCAAGGTAATGAATAAAATTTAAATTTTTAAGAACAATAAGGGATATATTAAAATTGACCCGATGGAAAATTCATAAAATTAAATATTATTTCCCAGGGGAACTAACTCATTATGACGAAGTCGTTATCACTATAGCTAGTGTCCAAGATTTAAAATAAAAAAAAAAAATACTATTGTTCATTAAAAGGTGCTAACCATGGTCCGGTTTTACTTATAGTACTTGGACAATAGATTTTGATTATTTTAAATTCCTATAATTATACAGCTTAAGTTGCGATGTCGAAAATATGTAATTTTTCCCTTATAACACAAGAAAATTAGCACCATCTAAAATTCGATAATTGTAATCCTTCTTTAAAATTAAGGTATTATGGTTAATTACAATGCCCTAAAAACTGCTGCCAAATTATAATGAAAAAATATGTCGTATATACCACAACTTCGATGTCAATAATTGAATTTTATACTAGGTCTGCAGAGACAGATTTCACGGATTAAATTTCAAGTATATTGTTTTAGCTTTCAACAATCAGTTAAAAAAAAGAAACACTTCTTAAATTCGTCAGTCATGCCAATCATTATTGCAACCCACCAAAACTTGAAACGCTTCGCAATAAACTACAATTTATTTATTTTTCTTTTGTTAAAAAAAAACTGTTTGAAATAAATTTGTCAGCAGCAATGGCGTGCGAGAAATTTGAGTAATTCATCAAAATGCCCTAAAATTAAATCCTCCAATGGAACTAATCATTGATGAAGAATCACTGGCGTAACCCTCTCTTAATCCAGTTTAATAAAAATTACAGGCATAAGCTGTAATAACTGAGAAATATTGAATTCAAACCTAACCATCAAAAAAAAAAAAAAATTCCAGGTAGGCCTACCTAAAGTTATATTTTAATCAAATTGAGGGGAATTTAACAATCGCTTGAAGCGAGCGAGATAAATACATTTTAACTAAACTCATTTCATGGTTGCCTTATTTTCAACCCTAAACACCCAATAATGTTTTCCCACATTATAAAGTATAAAAATTTGAACCAAATTCTTTAATTTTTCAACCAACTTTTTCCCGTTATCTATATTTTATCCCTTTCTAAATTCGAACTTTCCCATGATAACTTATAAAACGTAACTTGTTTTTGGTAATCTAAAATAAGCTTATAATCTATTAAAAAAAGACCTTAGAGTTATAAAAATTCATTATCGTACATCTGTTAAGTAATTGTAATTAATTTTAAGATAAATCTTTCCTTAAGTCTGTTTTTAACACTTAAATGTATCGTTGAAAAGTAGTAGTGACTTTTAAAAGAAAAATATATAGGTTAAATTATATAATAAAAAAAAATAAAAAAAAATTTATCAAGAAAAACAATCTTATTAGGTTAGTATTAAGTTTAATATTGATTAAAAAAAAACCGATATCTGGTTGACGTTTTACCCCGAAGTGATTATTAACGTTTATCATTACATATATTAAGTGGGTATTTAAGACAAGTTAAAAAGCGCAATTAACTTTTTCTAATAACCCGTTTAAGTTTTTGGGAAAATTCCTTATCAGATATCCTTATTTGACTTAAAATTTTCATAATATTTAATTTAATTTATTCCCTTACCCTTAAGCTAATAAAAGTTAATTATGACAAATTTTAATTAATCCACATGTCACGAATAATGTCGGTTTTTTTCTACCCTTAATAGACAATTCTAGAAATTACTTTCAGAGAAGTGTTAGGTAATTTATTTCTCTGGCACCAACCAAGTGGCAACGCCCAGACAGAGCCAGAGTTCACTAGGCTGCCTCTAGCGGTGCTTCTTGCCGCTAGGGGAAATAACCCCAAGAAGGTGAGCTCCCTGCCCCTGTGGTGTCTGTATGCTCTCTGTATGGAAAAGTCTATTACGCTATTGTATGTAACGCGGTATTAACATTTTTGTAAGGAAATTAAAATTTAATAAGAACTTTTAATGGGTGGACCAGGACTGACTTTAATTTCTAAAAAGGATGTATTTTAAGTGAAAATTTATATTAAACGATTTCCCCTTTCCCTGTTTAATATTAAATTATTTTCTTTCCATTTTAGCGAATAATGTGTCTTTTTATTAAACAAAATACTTTAGCAATAGCCTTTGGCATTAAAGTGTTTTATAAGTATTTCCGGATAATAGTTCCGGTAAAACGTTTTGTCGTCATATTTTTTTATTTACTACCTTAAAGGGATAAGGCGAATATATAATAATATCTTTTGTTGTAAATTGTAAGGTGCCGTGATTCGGTTAAAGAATAATGGATTAAGTTAGGGGCGTGAATGAATTCATGGTTAGCTTGGATAATTTAATAGTTTTGGGGAAATAATTGGAATGGCCCCTCCTCTGTCTTTTGAATTTAGAAAATTCAATGGGAGGAAATAATCCGTTATATCCAAGTGTAACTAATCATTAGGATTATTGGACTCCTTTGGGAACACGAGGAAAAATAGCTGCGGATGTAAAAATAATTTCCCTTATTTTTAATCGGAATTAGTTTTAAAAATAACTTTTGAGATTATTTTCAGATAATGTATTTCCTATGGCCCCTGCAAAATTACTTATCCTCAACACACCAAAGTTAAAGAAGGAGAAGCCACGATACAGGCTGAAATAACCCCGTGTATTCTCTATTACTCCTGTAGAAATGTTTACCCCTCAATACACCAATGCCAAATTTAATTTTTATTTTAAGTTTAAATTTATTCCTATGGCCTTTTTACATTCTAAATTATTTAACCAATATTGCAGACCCATTCTTATAGGGTTATATTATTATTAAACTCAGGAATGCATACAGCTAATTGGAATAATTGTGTAACCATAATATCCCATGTTAATTTCTACGAGAGTTTTAAGGGTAATTATTTAACCGATATGGCAGACCCATTCTTATAAGGAGTAATATAGGGTTATATTATTATTAAACCCAGGAATACATACAGCTAATTGGAATAATTGTGTAACCATGTTAATTTTTACGAGAGTTTTGTGGGTTTGAGTACTATTCATAAAAAGGTATTTAACCTATTTTCTGGCATTGAAAACCAATATTGTAATTAATAATATAATATAATATAACCTAAACAGCGTATCTAATGATCACTATGGAAACATTAAAAACATGCATATTCATAAATCGGTTTCAACAACGCAATAATTTTGCTATATATTTTGCGAAACTGAGAGAACCTAAACAAATACATATTTCTTTGCGCATGAGTAATTTTGCTAACGCGAGCATTACGGTTTAACTAAACAATTTCTAGCCTATAATTTATACGTATGCAAAAAAACCTTGATGTACCGATTAAACGCGAAATTTATCTTCCAGTTTGGGCTTTGTAACAGGATAATTACGCGTTTAATTATACCTAATACTCGATTTTGAAACTATTTAGGCTTAAAAAGTTAAGAAACGTGTGACGAAGCGAATGAGGTTGGTTGCTCATAGTTCTGGAGGGTTATTTTTTTGTTTACAAAATGTATATAGAGCCATAATGTAAGTACCGCTATATACTTGCTAGTACAATTCGAAAAAGCACAATCACGGTTGGATGGTTTCTTAAACTGAATTAAATTCCAATTTTTTACGCTGATTTTGTAAACATAAACCTGGATTTTCTCTCTCTTTTCTCAAAAAAAATCTCTTTTAAAAATTGATGACGCGAGGCCGGATATTTTTAAATTGGTCATTTTATTTTTATTTTCGAAAGAATGTGTGTCTGTGTGACGGGTGTAATTACACGATCATCCCTTCCTTCGTCCTACTGACATATATGACAATTTTCATCCCCCACCACCAAAATGGCAATGGTAATCCGTCGTCTGCGTTCGTTCCAAAGATATTTAACACTAAGCCTAATTTTCAGGATGACAAACAGTCTAGGAAATAGTACATTTCCTTTGGTCCAAAACCAGTTTATTAATTGCTAGGACCAGTTTTTAATTCAACAAGTGGGGGTTACTGGTCCTCGGGACCAGTTTATTAATTGCAAATCTATAATAAAACTAAAGAAGGACCAGTCCTGAGACCCCCCACCCCCACCGCAAAATGGCGGTAATCCGTCGTCTGCTATCGTTGCAAAGATATTTAACATTAAGCCTAATTTTCAGGATGACAAACAGTCAGGGAAATAGCACATTTCCTTTGGTCCAACACCAGTTCACTAATTGATAGGACCAGTTTTTTAAATCAAGAAGTGGGGGTTACTGGTCCTCGGGATCAGTTTATTAATTGCAAATCTATAATAAAACTAGGGGGGGGACCAGTCCTGAGACCAGTTTATTATTTAGGACACTAGGGGGGGTCACTGGTCCCAAGCACTAGTGTAAAAATATTCTTATTTCCCCAGACTTCTGACAAGTGTTGCCAAGTCGCGCAATTCAACCGCTATCAACAATTTCAGACTGAATATCTTGTCGAATTCGGTTCGATTCAGTAATTA
This sequence comes from Phalangium opilio, assembly GCF_054372755.1. Classification (NCBI taxonomy): domain Eukaryota; kingdom Metazoa; phylum Arthropoda; class Arachnida; order Opiliones; family Phalangiidae; genus Phalangium; species Phalangium opilio. The sequence continues at coordinate 3,864,459 of NW_028324156.1, forward strand.
TCATTCAGTTCCAAACCTGAATGATGCAGAAGGTGCTCTAATAACAAATTATTGCGCAACCCTTAAGCGCATGCGCAGTTAAAGTTAAGAAATGGGCGTGGGGGTTGTGGAAATTTCTCTAGCCCCTTTAGTGCACCCACTATCTACAACTGTTAGCAGAGAATAAGAACGGTAGACCTAATTACGCCCTATAAGTACTTAGACGATTGATAAACATTGAAGAGGTCAAGGTATAAAAAATCTAATTAATTACCGCCGGGTATCGATTGTTTCCGGATCAGCGGAGCGACCAAATTGTTAGAAATAAAAAAAGAGGGGCAACATGTACATTTCCTAATGAAAATCGATTAGCCACAATCGATCTAGCGTCTTATAGTATCGCGGTACAATGTACAAAACCAAATAGTGTGTAAGAAGAAAAATAACAAAAGTGTGTCTCAACTCACCCGTAGCAACGCCACCCAAAGTCAAATCGTGATCGATAAACTGTCCCCAGGACATAAGTAGGATGGATAAACTCTCGCTGGGTGCGTCAGCATCCCTATGAATGGTGGTACTAACCAAACGGGCAGATGGCAGGTCAGTTCCATCAACGACGGACACACGAGGAGCTTCAATTCCTGCGAATTTAAATTTAAAAACACTAAATGTTAGTTAAATGAGCAAGTTAGGCTTAGCGATATATGATTAAAATACTGACCATCAGCGTAGGCTGGTGGCAAGAAACGGACAAAGGCTGTATGGGTAGCGCCCCAACTTGGGTGTTGAAGATTGTTACAATGTCCGGTGAAGGTACGATATCTCTCGAGGGTACATGGAAGGGGTTTGACGTAGGCTGGACAAACGTCCCAGAGACTAGTCCTTGAAGTGTCAATAAGTGGCAAGCCATTCAAGATTTCATCAGCGGACAATTGGAATCTGGAGATAATTATTAAATCCGGGTCATCAATATAACAAAATAACCAGGACAAATGGACAAAGAGTAAAAACAACACGAAGAAAAGGGTTAAAGACACCTACCGTTCAGCCAAAATCTTGGTGACTTCTAAAGTGAGAGCGGCAGTGGCGGACAAATCTAAGGAACCTGGTTCCAAGGTATCGTCTACGGCTCTTGGATGTCTATAATCTGAATTAAATTAAACCACAATTTAATACTTAATCCATGAAGCAAAGTTAATCATGATAATCATTTAGATATGGACGGAATTCGAGAAAACACGTATTTTCAAATATCTCAAAATGATTATGATTTATAATCGAATTATTTAGATTAAATTTAATATCCTAAGGGCATCAATTAAAATAAAGAAAATTAGAAATTTATTTCCCGTGGGACCCGGAAAAATATTTAAATTAGTTTTAATTTTTGTTCTAGTAAGAAATTTGCTACGCTACATGAGAAATAAATTTAACCCTAATCGGACATGGATTATCTTTAAAAAAAAGATTTACATACAAAAAAATTACAAAATGACACCCGAGGGGCTAATCACTCCTTTACACGACGAATATTTATGTCTACATAAGCTCATAAGATATGTTCACCATAAGTTTCTCACTGGTTACAAACTGGAGCTTGTCGTGAAGTAAGTGAGGTAGGTCATAGATTCGAGGTAAAGCGACGCCTGGTTTTCGCACTGTCAAAGGCTTAATAATGCAGACTAAATAGGTATGAAGATGGACTGCAAATTAACCGAGTGTAGCCACTCAATTCTCGCTTGTCGTTCTCGAACTAGCTCTCTCTCAGTAGCATCACGAAATAAGTACAGGTAGTGTCATACTTATGGAGAACATATCCCTTATAAACTTATGATTCTAACTTATATCCTTTCGTTATATGAAAATATAGGTTTTTTTGTCAAATCAAGCGAAACCAAAATAATTCTTTCCCCCTTCGAAACATTTGAAAGAAATACTTAATATATTGATGTCTGGCTGTGGTAACTCTTGGTACACGTGACCATACAATGTATATCCTTCACTACCACACACGCTTGACTAAATACAATCAGTAACGAAAGAGTTATAAACGATATACTAGAACTATATAAAAAGGAAGTCAAATTAAGATTGTTATTTCCGATATAAACGAACGTGATGGAATTCAAAATTTCCTCGTTTTTTGGGGATGATTGGGAAACATTACATTTATTTCTTAGAAATTACCTCGAAATTCATAAATTTGGAATTATAGGGCAGTAGGACCATGGTTATTAAGTTTTATAATCACGCAAAGGCTTAAACGTAATCACGATTTAATCAATCTATAGTAATCCCAAAAGAAATGATAGACCAAGGTTGTTTTAAAAGAAACTAATTACTATTTTTGACCATTATTCTCTCTGATAAGATATTTCCTTATTTTTCTGAATTAATAAACCTCTAAACTGCATTATAACGGACCCAAGTATAGCTACTTTCGATAACCTAATTTTTTCCCCCTTTTTTAGTAAGCCTATTATCGTGACCACTGTATTGGTATTGTTTGTTGAAAATGTTTTTGAATTGAAACTAAAAACTATACGCCCATAAACAATGCGCGTGGTGCATTCGGTACCGAGGAAACTCTGATGACAAAAAATGATTTCCGGTACGTATTACGTATGTATATACTGTACCCCTTGTCAATCAAGGAAAATGTACATTTTTTTAAAGGAAAGTTAAGTACCTACATTAACTTAAGAATTGAGACAAAAGAAAACGTTTATATTTCTAGCAACAAAACGTTTAAGATTTCAAAGAACCGACCAGAACTAGATAAACCCGAAGTACATCAAAGGATACTCCTAAGTGTCAAGTTCTAACATTCCTGACAATGCATGGAAATACTTGTGAATATAGTCAGGTGATCACAGTTTATGTCTGTGATCATAAGTTTATAACATATGTTCCTTCCATAAGTATGACAATACCAATGCTTCGTAATGCTAGGTGGAGACTTACAGCTCGAGCTATAGTTCTAGCAGAACGACAAGCCAGAATTGAAGTACTACACTCGGCTGGTTAGTTTTGCAGGACTTCCATCTTCCTATTTAGTCTGCATTACTAAGCCTTTGACAGGGCCTCACCAGGCGTATGTCGCTTTACTAGACCTACTTCAATCACTTCATGACAAGCTCCAGTTTGTAACCAGTGACAAACTTATGGAACATATCTTATGAACTTATGTAGATATGTATATATCCTATTTAGTCTGTAGTGTACTAAGCCTTTGACAGCAGCGCCTCACCAGGCGTCGTTTTACTAGAATCTATGGCCTACGTTGTCACTTCATGACAAGCTCCAGTTTGTAACCAGTGACAAACTTATGGTAGGAACATATCTTATGAACTTATGTTTGTTTCCCCTCCCAATAATATTAGAGAGGAGTATTTGATGACTTCGGGTTTAATTTACTTCTGGAAGTAGGAAGAAACGTTTTGTTTAATTTTGTCAATGGGCACGTGCGGCCACGAGAAATAAATTAATTTGGTCTGACGGAATATCGAAGGAGAAACAAGATCTACTTACTGGTGCCTCTTCTGGCTTGAAGAACAGCGTTATTAACGTCGGAATACCTGATGCATATCTCCTCAGGTGTTCCCGTTGTCACGGGCCTGAACCAAAAAGAAAAACCATAAAAAATTAGTCGAGGAAGATTTCTTCTCTTTTTTTGAAATAAAAATGAACCAATTGTATACAAGGAAAGAAAAAATAATAAAATAAAATCCGGAAAGATGTTCCGACACTTAACCCTTTTCTTAAGTTGCTAATGATTTGTGACACTAAACTATCCACTTTTTAAAGAACATCCATGAACGTTTGATTACGTGAATTGAATAATTTAACATCATCTGTTTAACATTACAATAAGTCTATTTAAACCATAAAATTTAAAACAGCATAAATTAAAAAATTGTGAATGGGAGCCAATGATTCTTTTTAATTTTTCTACTTCATTAACGCTTTAAGAATTCAATTAACCTCGAGGAGGTAATCTCGCTTTTGGTACATATTAACATCATCTGTTTAACCCTTCACTTGTCTATTTTAACCATAAATTCTAAAACAGCATAAATTAAAAATTAATTATGAATTGGAACCAATGATTATTTTTAATTTTTCTAATATTTCATTAACGCTTTAAGACTAAGTACTAAATTAACCCCGAGGAGTTAATCACTCTCAGTACCACTACCAATTAACATGTCACATAATTACCCCAAATTCATAGCACTAAAATTGACTAAAGCCTTATTAAAATTATAGAAACGTTTTACTAAAATGATTTTTCTTTTTTTTTCAATCCCAATTTCTTTTAAATGTTTCTTTCATTCAATTTTCTTTAAACATAAGGGGCGATTTATCGATGGATGAATGGGGAGTCAACCTTGTACTTGACCTATTTCTTATGGGGGCGAACTTATTTTCGTTTTTATATAATCAATCCTCTAGACATTTTCTTGGATCGAAGCGAAGCTGTCTCAGACCTTTTTTTTCTTTAAAAAGTTTAAAACAAAACGCAAGAAAAAAAGGGAATACATTTTAAAGAAGGTTGTTACTTCTTCATTCGTCCCCATTTTTGAGAGACCTATCAATTCCATTTGTGTACGATGACGAGGATAACTAATTTATATTTATTATTCTCACAGTTATTTTTCTCGTAAAAGGTTTTATTAGATTCAAAATTAAAACTGTGTCAAAAGAAATATATTATATAATTTTTTTTATTTAATAATTTAGCCACGCCTAGACTAGTAATTAACACTTTTCGAAAACATTTAATTACTTTTAAGCTACTGTTAAAAAATGTTGATTGGCAGTTTGGGGATGGGATGGGTTGCTATTTTTAAACGAAAAATAATTAATTATGATCGATCAATGCTTGCTAGCACGTCATCAGTTTGATTTTGATTTAAAAATAATATCATCGTTCATTATCATATATCATTTATCGATATTATTTAATTGAAAAACTACTTAATTTAACGTTTAATTAACTGCTATTTAATTGCGAGAACTAAATTCTTCCATTTACCACGTGTCTATTCTAGAGAACGTTCAAAAACAGAGCTATTAAAATAATAGGGTATATAGTTAAAATTTTCCTTTTAAATTTACCCCCAAATACTTAATCATTACATGAGGGTTACGTGTCATTGGTTCCAATTCATTAAACACGATGGAAACTCATCCCAGCGTGAGTTTGCTACTACAGTCACCTTACACCTTGTCTAATCCATCATTTTGTTACCTGGATGTTTCGAGTACTTGTCTATATTTAAAATCAACCTGTCTTTGCACTAATAACAAAGCTACGATAATGAAATTTTCATTACTGCTCGTTACATTGGTAATACCTTTTCAATACCGTCAAGTGAAGTATATCTCATGCCTAAGTTAAAACCAGGGGTACAAAAAGAAACACCTTCAGGCTAGCTAATATTTAGGCCTAATCAGAAGCTTTCTAAATTAATTGCTACCACTTTCAATTTCTAACAGAGATTAAGTTTCTTTTAAATACCAAATGAATTGGTAAAATTTAGGGTTCATACAACTTTTAAAAACCCAATTTCCCAGACATTTCCAGGTGTTTTCCCTTATATTTCCAGGTGCAAGGCCACCTAGTAACTACAAGAGTTGTTTTTTGGAGTAATAACAGGGCAATTTACTGGAGCCTCACGAATTTCGCGGATTTCCCTGAATTCTTAGTCAAAAAATATAAATTTCCCTGAACTCTTAGTCAAAAAACATAAATTTCCCTGAATTCTTAGTCAAAAAATATAAATTTCCCTGATTTCTTAGTCAACAATTTATATCCCTGATAGGCTCTCCAGACAGGTTTTCCAGGTTTGTATGAACCCTGAATTATACCGAAACTAAAATAATTTTCACTTGATTAAACATAATCATTGAAATCTTGTTTAGGGGTCAATTTAAGTTCACCTTCCTCTTACTTACGTTAGCCGTTAGGTACAATATATTGCTTTAATCAATTTTAGGCTTAAGTATTAATTAAGAAAACTCACTCGTGTTTGATAGCTTCGAAGAATCCGCCATAAGCGGGGGCGGGACTCCTATCGACGTATGTTCGGTGTAAAACCAAGGCACATTCTGAAGACTGTTCTTTGTCCTCGTAAGTATTGGACTCGAGTGGCAAATAGATCTGACGTTGACCGTCAGTATGTCTAATTTGGCTTAGGCACGTCAAGGATAAAATACACAAACTCCTGCAAAAGAAAAAGACCAAAAAAAAAAGATACTTAATTAAAAAGGTATTATTTAAATGTTTTAGAGCGCTATGTATACATTTAAGGTTAACAATAATTAGTTCAGTGAACTTTACGCTCATTTAAATTAAGTTTTAGAAATTTGCATAATTGGATTAAACTTACTCGCTATGAATAATAATTTAATAAAATATATTAAGATTTATATTATGCCATATCATTATATTAATTTTATTTCTATGCAAATTAAATTTTAGTTAATTTTTTTTAATTAAAATTGAGTTAAAATTAAAACGTTTTTAAGCAGCATACAGGGTGTTTCTGAAAGGTCTGTCAGAAATTAAGGGCAAATTAAATTTTGGCTAATTAATATTTAAATTAAGGTTGTTTTAAAATTAAAACATTTTTAAGTAGCATACAGGGTGTTCAGAATGGTCTGTCAGAAATTAAGGGCAAATTAAATTTTGGTTAGTTAATATTTAAATTAAGGTTGTTTTAAAATTAAAACATTTTTAATCAGTATACAGGGTGTTTCTGAAGGGGCTGTCAGAAATTAAGGGCAGTGTTCTTTATACTAAAGTTACATTTACGACTTGAAATCGTCCTTAATTTCCAACAGACCTTCAGAAACACCCTGTACACATGCGCAACTTTAAGAAAATATCGAATTCCTATATTATGTAAGAAATTTATGAAAAAAATAAAATATATCCAAGAAATATATTTAAAAAAATAATAAAAAATGGAGTAGTCCGGAAAGGTCAAATAGATTACAATCGTCTTCAATATAACGACAATTACTTGTCTTTCCTTTTTTTTTCAAATTCTTTTCGTTCTATTTACCCCAATAACTATAGAAAACCCATTGTTCAGCCATAAAAATCAAATGTTAATCCATTTTCTTACAATACAGTCGCTCATTTTTATTATATTTAATTTCTAATTAATATCAAACGCAAATCGAGCGAATCGTTAATATAATAACTTTATTCCATTGTTTTTTATTATTTCATCCATAAAATGCAAAAATTTCTAGAAAAATTTTGCAATATAAAGAAAAAAAATTAAGAATATTTGACCAAACCCTTTCGATCCAAATTTTCAAGAAAATAAAAAATAAATTTATCAATTCGGAAATTACATTAACCCTTTTTCCTTTTTTGTTGCGAAATGAATTTTGTTTTTTATCAAAAAACCAAGAGAAAATGTCACCGAAATTGTTGAATTTTTTTTCATATAATCGTTTCGCTATTTTGGTTATATGGATCACGTGGAAATTTGATTTCTTGTTTTTATTTATTTTTTTGTCTTCTAGGTTTTTTGCTAATTTGCATAAATGTACATACGTATTGGGAAAGTATTTAAATGAGTCGTGAATTTTTACATCTTCAATTCAACGATGCCCATCCTTCGTTTCATTTGATTAACTAGACCGTAATGTATCATGCGATGGTATTTATTATATTGACATATTTATTTATATCTATAAATAATAATATGCTATCATTCACGATTTAATGGAACTTTACATGAATAATTTATATGAAAAAAAAAATCAACAAATATTGTATTAATTTCTTAAATTAAAACATTTACGCAACAAAAATAGACCAACCCAAGCATCCATCAAATGATTTAAAAAATTAATAGACCGTTTTGGGAATTCATTAGTTCAATTCAGTTCCTATAATTTTATCACATCGCGCGCAATTTTTATCAAATCTCGCGCTAAATATCATTCGACACGTGCCACAAGAATTAAGGCATTGCGTTACGCGATTGGTCGGAGTTGCAAATATCAAATTATCTAATGATATCTCAAACTAATTTGAATTTTAAATTCCGAGGTACTTCCTGAACGTTTCACTGTGTGCAGATTGCTCTTATAATTAGTAAAGGAAGTATCGATAAAAAAATCAATTGATTTTCTATTTCACCCTCCCTTTAAGAGACAATAAAAAATAAATAAAAATTAGATTTTCCAAAAATATCATTAAGTGACAATCGTTCAATTAAAATAAAAACAAATTTAAATATAAAAAACAACAAGGAAATAGCTCGGTAAATTCGCTCTAATTAAAGATTGACTAACGCGTGGGCATTTTAACAGACAGACTGAAAAATAATACCCCTTAACTAGATTTAAATGTTCCAGAAAATAAAATTAATTAAGGTTTTTTTAATACTGAAAAAAAAATAATAAAATAAGAAAATTTTCTAAATTTAAATATAATCGCTACTAGTAATTAATTTAGATTAAGGAGATATATTTTCGTGACTAAAGACTCCTTATCCATTTCAAAAAAATTTTAAAACTGTATAAAATCACTTACGACTTGACACCAAAAATAAATAGGGGAAAGTGTCGGACTCTCTCCTTCGTCTGTGACATGCATTTGGAGGGGTGAATGCATACTCGCGAAATCTGTTTCATCCCCCTCGCCCATTCACCGCGTACCTAAGACAATTTGTGATATTGCGCGTGAAGAAATAGTGCGGTTTTATTTTACATTAGCTGCTTTTGACATAGGCTAACCGTGGCCACTGCAGTTTATCGCCACAATTTAATTTGATGATGTACATGATTGTATTAATTTAGTTTGTTAATATAGATGTTATTTACCAATTCGGGGTAGGATCGCCAGCTGAAAAAGCCAGCTCCTAATCCCTTAGACTAAGCCAGGGTACCGAGAACGAAATGCTCTTGCCCCAGCGAAGTCTCCTCCGTACGGGAGCTCTCCGCGTACCGTCGCGTTCACGGGTCGAACATCTCCGTCCGTCCAAGGCTTAGTTTCCTACGGCCTATTGTCATTGTATATTTTCCGCTTATCGAATCGTTAATAAAATTGTAAAGTTAAAGTTAGAAACTCCGTCTCGGTACTAATTCCTACGTAACAATATTGATGTTATTTACTAATAGAAAAACGTTTTAGCTTATAATGACAACCCAGGGCCCAAGTTTAAACGAAATTCTAAAGGATTTTAACGATGAGTATTTTTGAATTAAATGATGATTCAAGAACATCTGGGGCATTTTTAATTTAATTTCGGCGTGCTAGCGATTTAAACAAACTTTAACCTCGTTCAAACGCGAAAAAATCACTAAAGAAAATAGAACAGAGCGCGCAGGTTGTGACTCTTCCTTGAGATACGCCTATGCCAAATTCTCCCGTTTGGTGGCGTACGAGCGTTATTTTCGGGAAGAATGACATCATCAACTACAAATCTGATTGGTTGATACCATTTCGCGCGCTCGAGCGTCTCGAAATGCATGTCAAGCTAAGGTAAAGGCAGGAAAATTTGGCAGTCCGACACTTTCCCCTATTTATTTTTGCTTGACACTAAAGTCAAAGGCTGCCTAAGCCTTTTAACTCCCAGTGACTCTGTCGACTCATGAACAGAGGAAGCGTATATGATATTTAAATTTAAATTTCCTTAAATTAGAAAGTAAAAGTAATCGAAAATCTTATCTTAAATATCTTTAAAATAAAATTTAAATATAGCTGCATGCACCTTACACCACCAACAGGAAATTTGTGGTCTGGCGGCACCTAAGGTTATATTTACAATAAAGTTTATACGATTTACGAAAGGGTGTTGCCATTAATCTAATAAATTCATCACACCCAAAAAAATAAAATGAAAGCTACTATATTTACATTCGGCACGAATTAAGCCATAAAAATTCTTTATTGTTTAAATAAATTTAGTATAACGCACGACATTTGCGTAAGCTTAAGGATTTATTTCATTATGTATTTATTTCTGTAAATCGAACAAAACAACCCTGGCCCGTTTTTGTTTTGCTAAAGAAAAATTATGACTCTATTTATGAAGCTAAATATATATATACCATATAAATAAAATGGAACAGAACATTTACCGTTTTAACTTTAATAGTTGTATTGAATTTAAGTTATTTCAACGTTTTATAATAATAGTAAAAAAAAAGGGAGTCTAACAACGAAAGAAGATTCTCAAAAGAATGAATTTGGTAATGGATTTGCAAGCGTCTTATTTGTCAAATAAACAAACCCAAACGTATTTGCGGATCAAAGTGCTTCTTCCATTTTAAGTTCTGACATTTGGTATAAAAGCATGCTCTATGATCTTTTAAGCCTAAAATCTAAAACTCAGTTTGTTAAGCCTAAAATTTTATACTCATTCTGCTAACCCTAATATCTCCTACTCATTCTGCAAAGCCTAATTCAAACCTTTCGTTCATATGTCATTTAATGTAAATGTACAAATTTCTAAGCCTACTATTTAACTAAATTTGTTAAGCCTAATTTAAACCTTCCATTCATATGCCATTTAATGTAAATATACAAATTTCTAAGCCTACTACTAAACTAAATTTATTTAGCCTAATTTAAACCTTTCATTCATATGTCACTTAATGTAAATATACAAATTGCTAAGCCTACTACAAAACTAAATTTATTTAGCCTAATTCAAACCTTTCGTGTAAATGCATTCTCAATCCCTAAGCCTTAATTACGTATATTAATGAATCGTTTTGCGAACGTGAAATGTTTAAACAATAACATTAACAAAACGAATATTTTATACTGTATATTTAAGTTTAAATAACCTGTAACCTATAATTACAAATGAAGAAAAAGAAAGAAAAAATTAACCCGATCGTACATTTACACCTGGACAGAATCTCTTCCGCATAGGTGTAACTTTTTAAGAAACTTTTTTTTAAAAAAAGAAAAATTGAAAAACATAATCTAAATAATGAAAAGTGTTTTTCTTTTCTCTCTCTCTCACACACACTTTTAGAGCAAATGATAGTCCCTTTTTTCGGACTAGGGAGGAATCAATCTATTGTGTTTTTGGAGAGAACAACAAAATATAGGTCACATTTCATTTTCTCCGCTTATATTACCAGAAAAATAAAAAATAAAAATGATAATAAAAATTATCTTTTGTTTCCTAAGATTTTCTTGGAATTTAACCCTCTCTGACACTAGCAAAGCGCTGTTATTCAAATTTGAGTAATTTTTGGGAAAAAATGTGACGTTCTTATATAGAACGATTTAATATAACGAAAACAACGACGGATAACATCATAGGTTTATAAGACATGTTCCGACCATAAGTATGACACTTCCTATATTTCGAAAGCCTAAATAGAGCCTTATAGCTCGAGCTAGTTCGAGAACGACAAGCGAGAATTAAAGTCCTACACTCGGTTAGTTTCGCAGACCAACTTCTCCTATTTAGTCTGTATACTAAGCCTTTGACAGCGCCAAAACCAGGCGTCGCTTTACCTCGAATCTATGACCTACCACAATGACTTCATGACAAGCTCCAGTTTGTAACCAGTGACAAACTTATGGAGGTACATATCTTATAAACTTATGATAATATTAAAATAAAAATTTAAAGGGTTTACATAAGTGAAGTTGACATTAAGAGTGTTACAATAATACCAGCTCTGATATCGTCAACGTCAATATGTTTAAATTATAAGTATAACAATACTTCTTTTTAAATTGACAGCGCAACGCTGATATATATTTTTAAAACACTTAACGTTCTGTCAACGATAAGCGTGCAACATTGGTCAACGTCTTACGTTGACGGAAATGCACTAAATGTCAATAATTAAACATAAAAGGTATGGGCAAATATGTCAAACAATACCTTTAAACAAAATAATAAAAATTTGCGTTTAAAGTTTGTAAATAAACCACAAAAAAACCCTTCCCTTATTGAAAAACAAATTTCTCCCATTGTAAACTTAAAGAATTTTTCAATTGTTCCATAAAAGTAAACTATATTTTAATATGAAAAGGATTGGTCTATCCTATTGTGTCGAAGCGGTTTCTTACACTTAACACCACCACCACCGCTTTTTAATGCCATATAAGACATACCGCCGTCTAGTGGGGTCTCCTTACCTTCCTTCCTTGTACACCTTAATGGGTCTAAAATACCTCCGAAAGTTGTAAAGACAATCAACTTTTTGTCTTTATTTAAAAAAAAAAGTTTTAAATTTATGGAGGTCTGAGTGCCCATGGATTGTGGCATATGAGATAGAAATCGACTTAACTTAAGTTGAATACAAGGCGGAAATATATAACATTTGAATTCAATGCCCATTCAGACGTTCCCGTCTGTACCTTCTTTTCCCTATTCAGACGCCAGAGCAGACGACTTAAAACGAGTCTCTCGATTTTTGAACCAAGACTTTTGAATACTAAAATAGATAGACGAACATCCAAAATGACAAATACCGTGCCAAGAATCCTAAAATACTTCATTTATCGTCTGCTAAAGCGTAGCAGCTTACTCGATCAGGCTGACGCCTGATCGAGTAAGCTGCTAAGGCATGATCGAGTGAGCTATGATTAAAGAAAAGGCGCTAACGAGGTGGTGCCATCTGGACACTGACTGCCCGACGAAATTGAAAACTAGTTTTCAAATTAAACCCGCGAAGAATCTTTTACGTAGTCACGTGACTAATAAAGCAAGAATTGAAGCGACTTCACCGACGTGAAGGTAACATTTTATTCTATAGTCTGAATGGGCCTTTAAACAAGAAAAATTGTTATTTCGGACAAGATAGAAACAGAAGTCGAGTTGTTTTTTTTTTCTAAAACAATTCTTTTAGAAAAATGTTGTAAGTAATATTAATATTAAAATGAAAGGTGGCAAAAAATAAAAAAAACTGTGTTTAATTACAAAATGGTAATTATAACTTATCTTAAAGGAAAAGGTGTTAATCTCGTCTCTCGCTTGGAATTCGTATTGTTACGGAAATGACTGGTTTATTACAATAGGCACTTAACGAAAATGCACAATGATAATTAACTACCGGTACTAGTGTTTTGCAATTAATAGCATGTTTTGAGTAATAATAAAAAACTTTTCAAGTAATTTTTTTTCTTTTTGTTATTTATAAAATTGTAGCACTTTGTTCCTGATTAACTAAATACTTAATTAGCTCCCAAGATGTAATATAATGACGTATGAAAATAAAATACGAAATTTCCGTACAACTGAAACTATAGCCTTCTCGTAATTTAATTAGGTAATCTAAATTAAATTGTAATAATTATATAAAATAAAAAGCTGCCGCAAAAAAAAGGAACTAAAATTTCGAAAAAAAAATAGGATAACCGATTGGTACGAAAAATGTTTTAAAAAAATGGCCAGAGGACAGATATTATAATTTAGCAAAACTGAAATAGTTTGTCGTGCTCGGTACCTACCTCCAAAAAGTTTGAAATGCGGCAATGCCGAATATTAAACCTCTATTGTACCACTGCAGTAATTGTACCACTGCAGTAAAATATTAAAATAAAAAGATTCACATCACACATTATATTTCGGACGTGATAACACCGCGGGGGACATTTTTCATCTTTTCTCGCAAAACATCAATCGAGAAAAATATCTTTTGATATTAAAATTTTGTTCTTTTTCAAGAAGAACTTCATGGCTTCGAAAAAATGGGTCGTTTTCAAAAATAGAAGTAAATAAAATGAAGTAAAATCAATCAATAAATAAATAAATACTATATATAATATTGTGTACGTAAATACTTATAGTTTTTTTTAGAATATATCGGAGAACAATTTTGGAGGTACATTAATGAGGTTTTAATATCGAAGGCTCTGTAAGCTAGCCAATATATAGTTTTCAGACTAGGAGAATTGATACCATTTACACCAGGAGGCGAGGGTACTTCGGACAAAGTGTAATACCAAGTAGCCTGGCCCCCTGAATGTGTAAATGGTATCAATCCTCATAGTCTGAAAACTATATATTTACTTGTATTTTTTATAAATGCTCTTTTGCAATTTTCCCATCCATGCATAACCTATGTTGATGTTAAATATTGTGTAGTATATGGGTTTGAAACTGCCTGTTAAATGGGCCACTCGCTATATAGCGTCCCCAAAAATTCTCTTTCGAATTTGACAGAGCTATAAGCTGCTGTTTACATAGAATTTGTCGCTGCTGGATCATCCGTCTGACCGCTCTCCTTTACAAATCACTGTTATTAACCACGTTATCGAAACGTGTCCATTTCGTTAATAAGCACTCTCTAGCATACATATCATGTTTTCTGTTCCATTCCATTCATACTTTTGCAGCGAAATAGTTTGTGATTACTTAAAAAAAGTAATTGAGATTTGTTATAAAACTGCACGTGGCATCTCGCGCCAAAATTGTCAAATATCGCGCTAAATTTCATTCTACGTTCAGCACGTGAAACGTGAATTTTGTTAGTGAATTTTCAAATCATCCTATGTAGATTGGTTTTATAATTAGTAGAAGAATCGATTTTTTTTTAAAAAAAAGCCGTCACTTGATTTTCCATTTCACCCTCCCTTTAAGTATAAAATTTGTATAAATAAGGTACCAGTGTAAGACAATTACGAAAAAATGGCAACCATAAACCTTAAACTCCAGACAAAACATATCGAAAAGGTATCAGACTGTTTAAAGAGGTTTTTGAGACAAGTATTTCTTCTCTTGTTTTTATTTTTATTTTTTTATTTTTTTTTTCTCTCAATAGGAATGCGATATCATGGAAATAGATTCCTTTTAAAGTTTACCAATTTACCCCTTTCGCGTCCAAAAAGGCGATCAAGCGAGACTTTTGTCATTAAAAACCCCAATTTCAAACAATTTACTCGGATAAAAAAATAAGTCGATATTCAACAAACATTCCTGAAATAGACCCAGGTATATTTTTAGATTTTTTACTATTTGTATATATCGAGTCACATTGTGGTGCTTGAATTGGAAAAATCGGTTTTATTCTATCAGAGTTGTTTAAATTCCAATCGTTTAATCTAATCTAAAGCAATTTGAAATAGTGTGTTTTTGAACTCGAAAAATTGTAAGATTTTTTTAGAAAGATACAGGGTGTATTTGATTAGTCTGGACTATAATTAAAGGGTGATATGTTATGACAAATTTAGAGGAAAAGTGTGGAAAGAACATGGGGAAACACCCTGTATAAATTAAATAAGATACAGGGTTTAATTTGTACAAAATTAAATTCAAAATTGCTATACCATCCTAAACCTATTAAATTTCAAGCTATAATTACTATTCCTCTTTTTTGTAAATAATTGAGTAGAGAATAAGCAAAATCAAATTAGATGTTTCCTCCAATTGAGCATTTGGGTTAATTATGATTGATGTCGATGATAGAGTTGTCAAAATTAATAATTTAATTTAATTTAAACCATATTTACCAGTCGAGAATATTTTAAATTAAAACCCCTTTAAATTCTACCTTAAGGTTAACGAACCATACCGGTATTCCTCAAACGAAAAAACAAAATAATTAAAAGTTTAAAACAAAATAATTAATTACAGTTGAAAAGAATTTTAGAATTAAAAAGACATGGTAATTAATTCCAAAAAAGAGCTAGCCAGCCTTGTACGAAACTAGACAAACATACTTTGAATTAAATCATTCTAGACAAAAGTGTTTCTCATTCAAATATAGAAAAATGTAAAGTAAACTTTAGTTAATTTAAAATTCAGGTAACGTCCTAGGCCTACTTAACACTTAACAGATGTTGTTTATATAAGAAAAAAATGTTAAAACGTAAATAAATATAAAACACCATTAAACATCTTAAATACTCGTAGTGAAAAATTGAAGAACTGTAAGAATTAGCATAAGTTTATAAGATATGTTCCTACCATAAGTATTACACTACCTATACTTCGTAATGCTAATAAGAGACTTACGAGTGAGAGCTAGTTCGAGAACGACAAGCAAGAATTGAAGTACTACACTCGGTGGTTACTTTACAGGACTTCCATCTAGGTCCTATTTAGTCTGCATTACTAAGCCTTTGACAGCGCCAAAACCAGGCGTCGCTTTACCTTAAATCTATGACCTACGTTGTCACTTCATGACAAGCTCCAGTTGTAACCAGTGACAAACTTATGGAACATATCTTATGGAATTACGGATTTAGTTAAAGGCTTAAGCTTTGGATTTCTTTCAGTTGAAAAAATAAGTGGGTTGTCATCAAGTGTGTTCTTTCCGTTTGATTAATTTTACATGTCGCGACTAACCATCCGTCCGGACAAGAAATAAAAACACTGTCCATCAAACGGAGAAATTATTCTTGACAAGGGAAAACGTTCTAGGCTAGAAGCGTGAAGGTCCTTTCATCATCATCAACATCATTATCTGTTATTTTTTTATATTTTATTTCCTTTAACGCAATAAAAAATTAGATCATCCTTTCAAGTAAATCAGTTTAATGAAGATTTATTTATTTATGTAAATTTTATATCCCATATTCTTAAATTTGTCAATATGATTTTTTTAAAAACGTTGTTTTTCTGTTTGTTTTCAAATTAAGTTTTCTAGTGATGGACACAAACCGATGCTTAATGCGCCGATTTTTATCGATAGATTAATTGGTTAGAGGTTAATTTACAGCGATTTTTACCGATAAATTAATCGGTTAGAAGTTAATTTACAGCGATTTTTACCGATAGATTAATCGGTTCGAGGTTAATTTACAGCGATTTTTACCGATAGATTAATCGGTTCGAGGTTAATTTACTGATTTACGGGTTGATAATCGGTATTAAATCGGTTTCATTGGGTTAAGTAATCGTTAAAAAAATCTCTCGATGTCGTTTCGCTGGTTTAAATAATCGATTAAAATCGATATACATCGATTCCAGTAAAACGTCGATACCGGTATTGGTTAATTTACTAAAATTAACTATCAATGTTCAAATTGAAGCCTTAAAGAAGGTCAAGTATTACCGGAATGGGCATGAGGGAGAGGAGGGTTGGAAAAATTATTTCAATATATCACAAAACCCTTAAAATCAGTTCAATCGCAAATTGAAATTGATAGAAAAAAATCACGATTATTTCGGTATCGATTATTCAAGTATCGATCGTGCGTATAACGAAAAGGTGTTTTTTTTAAGTTCCTGTCTGCGGTTCCGTGTGTATATATTCGAACTAGAACAGTGATTGACTTGTATTGAAATTTCATAAAGAAAAAAAAAGAAAATCATAATCTAGAAAAATTCGTGAAAATTTAAAAATTCCAGGCGTGATGTGCGAAATTATTTCCCAATATTTTTAAAGTTTTTTAGGGTTAAATTTGAGGTTTTTGAATAAATTTATTTTTTTTAAAGGTAACAACATGTCGAATGAACCTGAACTGAACCATTCTCTATCAAGTACCGGTACATAACCGTGGTAATTGCGGTGATCGAGTTATTGTAGCCGTGAAATAAAAAATAGATAGAGTTCCGTAAATTTAAAATACACGATTAAAAAAGTGCACGTGGTGATATTTGGGTCACCAAAATTGATTTAACTTAAAAAAATGCTTTTAAACATTTTTTTTCCTTTATTAATTTTTTTATTATTGTTATATAGTATATTATGTAAGACTAAGACCACGAATGAATATTTTTAGGCCGGAATTTTAAAGTTTTTCACTATAGTTAGTTGAGTTAGTTTTAGAGTTTGGAATGGAATTATTGAGAACAAGTGGCGAGTTAGATATTCAAGGTTAATATTTCACTGGGTCGTTTTTGACAACGGTACAAAATTTCTGTTTAATATTTCCCCCACGTAATGGATAGAAGATATTAGCATTTTTATGAAATTTGAAAAGGAAATATTTAACTAAAGAATTTGGTACAGTACCCAAATTCTTTCCTTCGACACAGAGATTATATCAAACACGTGCGTCGTAACTGAGTTGGCTTCAGTTTAAATTTAGAAAAAAAATAAAAACCAATATTTAAATCACCTAAAACAGTCATTTTGTTTTTGGATTTACTAGTAAATTTAATCTGGTACAACTTTAAATTTATACGGTACTCCTTTAAAGTGTTTTTGGTTACTTTTCTACCCACCGTTTTAATAAAAAGCGCATCACAATTCAGGATGTAGTGAACCATTCATAATACAAAATTTAAATCAAATAAGCTGAATGCGAGGAAGTTTTTTAACATATTTACATTTCCAGCCGCCATTTTCCAAGATGGCGTTGGCGGATTAGAATAAAATTTCTCACGATGTACCATCCACTTAAGATTAATGTCCTTGCAAAATTAAAATTACAACTTCCTAAGTTAAGCGGCTTAATTTCCTTTGCATTTTTATATACATGGCGGTAAAACTAATTTCACTTTGATTTAAATCATGGTAATAATAATAAAAATTAAAGCTTAAATCACTTTTTAATAAAAGGAAAAAGCAAAACATCTTTCGTTAAAAGATTTTATTCCTTTTTTTTTATTTTTTAAAAAGGAAAATAAAAAAGTGGGGCATTTTATTTAGTATGTCACGGATTAAGAGACAGCCTGAGAAGATTTATAGGAACAGAAAATCTTTCCCTGGGCTTCGGTATAGTAGATGATTAAGGCTTAGCTTAATCCCTTCATTCATCAATTTATATCCAGCATTATCTTCGCTAGGCCTTCAGTTTTTATTTTTTATTTTTTATCTTTACGAATTATTTAACAAATGTTTTCGACGATATCACATTCTTAAGTACTTACTCCTTTAATTTAAGAGAATATAAAACTTATCTGGAACGAACTTGAAATAAAAAAAGGCCAAAGACACTGAAAAAGCTAAGTTATGATGGCGTTTTGTAACTTTTAACTTAGCCTAAGGGAGAATTAACCCTGCTAATCTTTTCCGCTTTCAAAGTTTTGAGATGTTCGCATTTTCAAAAAAGATAGACAGACAGCAACACGCGTCTCATCATGATGTGTGGTGTGTTCCTTTCCATCAAAGCTTACACGAGCTAATCATACGTGATCTAATTTTCAAGGGAAGCTGACAAGCTCACTTTGACCTTATCAAGTTTTTATTTGTGAGAACGGAATGCATAAAGCCACCAGGAATCATTGCGAGCTTCACTCAACGCATCTATGCGGATTTTGCGGGAGGGGCTAGACTAATCATTATTATTTTATTTAATATTATTATTATTTTACCTCGCGAATAACCTATCTCGCCGCCTTGATCGCGTGCCTGAACCTCGCGTTGTTGTCACCAACCAATGAAATAACAGTTATAAAGACGTCATAATTATGAAGCGTAAGTTCTCAAGTCCGCCCACAAAACCCGCATGGAATATATGGGGTCGTAATGATTCCAATTAGCTTTATGTATCCCTGATGTTATCTGTTACAGCACAGTCAAACAACGTCCAATGAATAAAATTTAGCAGACGATGCGAACCTAGTATATAATGCTTTAAAAAAATTTCCTAATTCTCACAATTGTGTTGCAAAAATTCCTTGAAAATGCAGTAAATTGATTAATTATTTCTTTCAGTTTTTAGACGTATTTAATAACCATGACGTTCAAAGATTAATAATTTTAGCATATGCTTATCTGGCACGTACAAAAATATACCTACATACCATACCGGATATTTAAATATTTAAAAATAACAGAAGACATGATTACCCTTTAGGCACGTTTATAAAATATAAATCAAAAATTTCGAATAAAAGCTTTACCAACTCCAACTCCGACTCGACTCGCCCAAGGAGATAATTCTAAATTTATTAAATGGAGCAGTTCTGCCCCTTTATTTTAAAATAAACCATATGAAACGATAAAGGGCGAGTAAGTATTAAGAAGCGGCATTCAGATTCACCTTAATTATTAGTTTCACAGGTAAAAACCGAACTAGAGAAATAGTGAATGTGAGAGAATTTTTTTTGAAATAAAATCGGTCAACGGGATTTCGCGATTTAATTTTAGATTTTTATATTGCTTCGGGACATAAAATCTATCCTTACGATAGACCTTTTTAATCGAACAATTGACGCGTGTTTAACAATGGATTAATAACGTACGTCTATTAAAGAAAAGTAAGACCCGGGGCCTGATTTGTATCGAAAAGGTCCATTATAAAGATAAAGGTTTTTTATTTTTAAATTATTTTTAAATGCACTATGATATAAAATCTGTTACTTATACAGGGTGTTTAAAAAGAAAAGGGTGGTAAGTACAGTGAAAGTACTATATGGGAAATCACTTTTGAATCGAAAATTTTGCCCCACTGATTGATTACAAGCGAATTTTACGAATGACCCCCTTAAAATTTGAGTAATTAATTGAAAGACAATGATTTCTAATTAATGGGTCACTTCGGTTATATAATTACCCCTCCTTTTTAGTAAACCCTGTACTCCGCTAAAGAACATTTCTTCCCCCCCCCCTCCCCTCTCTTGAAATTGTCAGGCCAAGTTACCAAATTACTAACTTAAAATTTATGGAAGAATTTCACGCAAATCCTTATTCTCATAAAATCTAAAACACTCTTTTTATAAAATAGAGTTTATTAACTTCTAATTTTATCTCAAGATCAAACGAAGGCGATTATAATTAAGCTGATCAAAACAGTAAAAAGTTAAGTGTCTAAGCTTTAAATACCCATAAGGAAAAATTGAATTGTGTCGTAGAAAGTGGTAAGCTTATAAATAATAAACATCAAAAATCCCGTTTTGAGTTTTGAGTTTCTAATTTTATTTTATTTTTATTATTCCTTAGCCCTAATTAAAAATCGCCTCGCCTAAAATTCACAATCGATTGGAGATGATGGCTTATCGATTCAATCCCACTGCTTTCAACAACGTTTGAAAGCTTAAATATTACTGGAAACTTCCTTGTAGTGCCCTTTATTTTTTTAAGGGAAACAACGCCTTTAAATTTTGTTGTTTCATATATGTTACTAAATATTAATGTCGACTTTAAAACATTTTTAAACTAAACTATTTTCTTTTTATAAATATAAAAAATAAAAAACAAGCTCTTTTGTTTTAAGATTTGGGTAATTTCTCAAGAAAATATAAACGCTTATAAACTAGGTCAGGTGATGGTCATTTTCAAGGGGATAAAAATGGACTTACCAAATTCTCATTTTTTTTATTTATTTTTTTCCAGTTTTTTAAGAAAAAACACAAAATTATTATAAAGAGAATTGAGAGAGGGTTGTGGTCATGATTCTACTTTTCTGGTATTTTGATATGGTTTAGATAATTGAGATTGGATTGTCTCTTGACCACTATACTTACGTATGTATATATATTTGGGTCAAGAACTATATAGTGGGTATTTAAGATGTAAAGTATAACTCGCGTGATAATAATGACCAATATATATATAATTAGGATTTGTATACAGGGTGTGACTTCTACGACAATTTCTTGCAACCTGGATCACCGTTTTCAAATTTTTTAATTATGATTTGATGAGTGTTTTACGGATGGCCCCTTAAATGTAATTAATAAATTGATTAAGACAGTGATTAATTAATAATTTAAATTAGGGGTCATCCATAAAACACTCGTCAAATCATAACTTGAAAACGGTGTATCTTAGGACAAAAATGTTACAGAACAATTTTGACTCAAAATCGTTGAGCCTAAAAAGAAGAACATCACCCTTAATTTCTGATAAACCTGATAAATAGATTTTAATGTTTAATGAAAATTTTGATTAACAATTGCTGGATAATTAAACGAACTAAATATTATTTTAAACGTTTTAAAGCTTGAAGGTTATAATCCATAAGTTATTAAAAAAAAATTAACGTTCTGAACCACTAAAATTCAAAAGAAAATTAAATAATCTTTCAACATAACATGTTTACCTCCGTATCTCTGCAGACAACTTAAGTTTAATTTCCGATATATTTAAATATAATCAATCAGGTTTATTAATCATCGTAATTATAACCTCAAGAAATTAATATTTATTATCTGACACTAAAATTGTATACAACATAATCAAAGGAAAGAAATTTAGAAAATTTCCGGTGTTTACTCGATGCTTAGAATATTTAAATCTGGGACACGACCTCGCATGGAAATTGAATTGAATTGAATTAAAATAAAAAAATGGTATTCAAAGACAGACAGTAAACTGACCAACACCTATAATTTTCTATGCAAATAATTCAAATTTATGGGATCATTGGAGTAAAAAAATAAAAAAAATATAGGAGATATAGTATAGTGAGTGAATCAAAGAGATAAAAAGGTTTTCAGTTTCTTTACTGGTCTGTGAAGAGGGTAAGAGCCCGTTTCAAATTTATTTATTTATTTTTTTTATTCATTTATTTCTAGGTATAGGTAGGCTTAAAGGTAAAGTTCAGGTAACGTAACATTATACCTTTAAAATGGAATTTTTAAAAATATAAAAGGTAAAATAATAAAAAAAATAATAAATAATCTCTTATTATTATTAAATAATTAGCATTTAATTAGTCTTAAAAATAATCAAGGATTACTGCTTTAATGGCGTCTGCTAAATCGAACCCTTACCTCTCTCGGTCTGTGAGGATTCAAACAATCCCGTAAAGGGTAAGTGGTTCGATTTAGCAGACGCCACTTAAACAATGGCGGATGCCGCAGTAGTCCTTTGTTTTTAAGACTAATTAAATGGTAATAATTTTGTATTAGCAGACGATTTATTTTCTATTTTTAATATTTCTCCTTTTATATTTCGAAAAAGCCGTTATATTACCTGAAGTTTTCCTTTAATTCTAAAATCTAAATACTGTCGCAAACATACCTTTACCTAACATTGGTTTACAGAAAACCTATAGGTCCGAAACGAACCCGCTATATGCATAAAAAAATAAAACACCACACTAAATTTTGTGTTCAAAGCAGACTTTGATCTTTTTAAGATACACAATCCCTTTCTTAAGATGCAATACTATTAAAGTATACGTTCCGGAAATCCCTAAGAAACTTCTAACATCTAATTACAACTGGAGTTAATCGCTAACATTGAATACTCGGAATGAAACGAGTAAATCTCGAGGATTAGTGTCTCGTGACCGATTCACGAGAAGAATCACATCTTTTGAGGGTTCTACTGTGCTTTTAGTTATTTAAAGGTAGCTTACTACGTCACACGTAATCTCAGGTGAAAGTATTCTTCATAGACAAGGCGTCTACTAATCGCTTAGAAGATCTGTAAGCTCGACCATGCTGACTACCGAATTAAAAAAAAGTGGAGAAGTTTTTTTTGCGTGCAATTTTTTCCTCAATTAAGCTAAATCAGAACCTTTATTTAAGAAGTTCTTTGTCCCTGAATATATAGCCTATACCAAAAGTTCTCCTGAAATTGTTATAGTCTAAATTAGTTCCTGGTAGTGGTGTGGTCATTATTACAATATTATCAAAGAAATTTTCGATGTCAAAATTTTACGCATAAAAAATTAAAATATATTTGTTCCTACCTACATATACAGGGTGTTTCTGATAAGTCTGATATTAATAAATTAAAAGGGGCAGTGTTCTTTGGGAAATCAATTTAGAGTCGAAAATGTATAACTTCTATCTCCATTTTGACCCTAAGGGCCACTGTTTTCTACTTAAGATTGGATGGAGTATTTTACGGACGACCCCCTTAAATTTAATTAATAAACTGAAAGACAATGATTAATTAATAATTTAATTAAAGGGCCATCAATAAAACACTCAAATCAAATCATAACTCGAAAACAGAGTCCCTTGTGGCAAAATGGTGATAGAAGTTGCATTTACGACTCAAAATTAATTTCCCTAAGAACATCCCAATTAATTTATAATCAAACTAATTATGAGAAACACCCTGTATATTTTTGGCTAGAACTCAGTATCAGGTAAGTGAAATCACGTGACATACCCACCTTAAAAAAACCTACAAACCACACCTGTACCTGTAGTCTATATAAACTATTCATTTCCACGATAAAAAAAGATAAGGGTATACCGCGTTAACCAAATATACAAAACTGTAACATACATTTACAAAATAACCCAACATTTAATATGAACCTAAATGATATCATTTACAAACATTACATTTTCTAGGTGTGTACCCCAAATAAAAAAAAATCAACCCTACCCCTAAAAAAATATTTCACAGATTGTCATCATTATATCAAAATTTCACGCCCAATCTGTCTATAATAACACAGAAAGTAATTGTTCAGATCAAATAACGTTGGTATGGAAAGACACAGGTCTGACACCCAACATTATTTTCCCGTAGAACTTCATAATGTCAAAGAAGGTTAGCTGCCATTAGTCTACTCTATAACGAAATTGACCATATTTGGTTCAAAATCTCTGTAACAGCGTTCGATGAAAACGCCGATAACGCAAGAAGTAGTGTAAGAAAAAATAAAAATAAGAATTTTATAGAACGAAATTAAACTAAATTTACGGGTGAGTAGCCGCTTGAATCGAAAAATTGGTTGGTAAAAACTAGGTATGCGTAGCATTTTGATGATACTAACCGTACTTGGCATTAAAAGAATCAACTAGACATTTTTATTTTTTATATTTTTCTATTCCAAATGAGAGACGAGCTATGCTATCCAAAGAAGAGTTATAAAATAAATTTTTAAGTCTGAATTAATTTGATACCATTTAAGTCTATTTTAATTAAAATATTAAGTGGAACTTAAAAATTATTTATAACTTTATAAGTCTGAATTTTATGCCATTTTAGTCTAAATTAATTATTTAAAATATAAATTTTTTTGTTATTAAATTGCTTAAACATAAGTATAAAATTAATTAAAGGGTCATATGTTATTTGGGGTCAAAGTTAGTGGAAATTGTGTCATGGAACGTGAGGTCTATAATATTTAGTTAATTTATAGCAGAATAATCGCAAAAACACTGTATTTTGTTAAATATGTTTGCAATTGAATGAAAGGGATTGAACCCTTTAAACACGTGAAATTATTTTGACTTAATATTTAACATTCAATTCTTAAAATTCAAATCTCACATTCCAATAATAAAAATCTCAAATTGAAAAGTTAAAAACAATCCAAATGGGTTAAGGCATTCGGGACTGGATATAGTTAAATAGTTAATAGATATAATTTAGAAAAAAAGGGGGGCACGTATAAAGAATCGAATATAAAATCGTTTATCACAAATAGACCAAATAAACCATTTACCATTGTTAACCAAACGTTAAATATTAATAATAAGAAGGACTTCAACGTAGCATAACGTATGTACAATATATATACACACACAACCGTAACTAAAGGGGTGGAATTGTTTCATAGCATATAATTTCAATGAAACCGGTAGATAAAAAAACCTTGATAAATTCCAAATATATTAAATTGTTACCTTTAAATATTAATAAATAAATTTGACTATATTTCACAATTTTCAACACGTGAATCAACCTCGATTAGAGGTATTGGAAAGTTGTTATTAATTTTCAGAATTTTAACCTGTATTTCAATACACGATACTAAGTATCCAACACCTCGATATGTATAAATTC
Source organism: Phalangium opilio (assembly GCF_054372755.1). Classification (NCBI taxonomy): domain Eukaryota; kingdom Metazoa; phylum Arthropoda; class Arachnida; order Opiliones; family Phalangiidae; genus Phalangium; species Phalangium opilio. The sequence goes on from NW_028324156.1 coordinate 3,889,980, forward strand.
TCGCGCGCTGAAGCGTTAATTTCAATATAATTTCCCGCAAAAAAAAATACCATTAAAGATCTCGTGCGATTTAAGTTTTTTTTTCTTATAAAATAATTTATTTCTTTGGCAACTTTTTATACGTTAAATTTATGTATGAAAAATTTTATTTTCCGCCCCCCCCCCTGTTAATTCATTTACAGGAGCTAAATTAGCTACAAGCTTGGTAACCCGGAATAGGAAAAATATTGCCGGAAAATATAGTTTTATGGAGTAGTGGGTCTTTACAAATAAATTAACTCTATTTTTTTTCTTTTCTTTGACGAGGGGACAAAATGAAGAGCATCTGATCCAATTAATAGTTACGTAACAAATTGATTGAACTGATTTTATTCAATGGGTAGGGGTTGCCCTAGAGGAGCTTCTTCAATAAGGGTGGTCTAGATAAAATCGAATTCATATTTTATTTATTTTGGACATTTATATATTTTTATATTATAAATTATTTGTACGGTGTGATTTCTGTAGGATTTAATTTTTCAGTATTTCTCGGGTTAATAAATTTGGAATTAGTTTAAATTTTTGTGTGGAGAAATGTTGATTCTAAAATATTTGGTGGGGAATTCTGATTTTGATATTTTTTGTGGGGGAAATTTTGATTTCCGAATATTAAAATCTGAAATTTTTCGAGATGAAAAAAAATCAATTCTGAATTTTGTTTGTGCGGAAAATATTAAATTCTAAATTTTTTGTGCGGAAAATATTAGATTCTGATTTTTTTGTGCGGAAAATATTAATTTCTAATTTTTTTTGTGGGGAAAATATTAAATTCTGAACTTTTTTGTGCGGAAAATATTAAATTCTGAACTTTTTTGTGCGGAAAATATTAAATTCTGAACTTTTTTGTGCGGAAAATATTAAATTCTAAAATTTTTGTGGGGAAAATATTAAATTCTGAATTTTGTTGTGGAGAAAATTTTGATTCTGAATTTTTTTTGTGGGGAAATTTGAAAAAAGTTTTTAAAAATAATGCCAATTTCTTAAAACAAAAGCAAAATAAATAAAATGTTAAGCAGTTATTTAAAATGTTCGTTATTTCTAGAACTAAATCGCGAAAAAAATAAAAAAATTCAAACTCACCAGAGCAACATGTTGAAATAATAATTAACAATTAAAAATATTTGTCCTAATAGACGAGAAGAATATTTTTAGACCGAAATAACTCCTATAATTTGAATGTTATAGGTCTCGAAATCCACAAGGCACATATAAAAAATCCAAAATTAGAGTACTCTTTATAAAATAAAATAAAAACCGAAATTCAACCAAAAAGAAATTCCGCGAAATTTTAAATAAAGAGTTAATTCCGATGGTTAGCGGGAGCGATATCAAGTAGTCATGCTGACCGCGTGCGTCTTAAGTTATAAATGACCCGAGAACTTGAGAACCTCTCCGTTATATCAAACCGTGAAATAATTAAAATTCAGGTATTCTAATTTCTCGCGTTGGTTTTAGGAGCTCGAATCGCGAGCGCCTGTCCTAAAGGGGCAACTTGAACGAAAAGATATGGTGCAGAACGGTTTGACGCTTAAAAAGGCCGGTCAGTCACGTGACCGTGGTTTTAGAATACGTGACGTCATTGACGGCCCTCCTAATAATAATATAGGGCGCAGTTCTTTCAATCCGAGGTAAAGATTTAAACGGAGAAAACGTTTTCTTCAGGAATTAACATACAGAGAGATAGAAAAAAAATCGTCTTAATGGGCAACAAGCGAATTTTCCCGCGAGACAGACGCAGCGTAATCCCACCCCTTTTTCGACCAATAGCGAATTGGGCGAGATTTTTCTCTTAAGGTTTTATTACGGATTTTGGTATTCCGAACTCGGATTCGAAACAAAAGTATGCCACATTTGATAGCGTCATTATATAAAATGCAGGGTGGGTTAGCTAAGTGAGTTGAGGAGCAACTGCTTATGAATCTATAAATTTAGTGCTTCGCCGGATATGGGAATATTCTAGGTCTAAAACATGAGTGTCTTCAAAATTGCACAGCTTCTGTTTGCAGTTAACGCCAATAAAAGTTGTTTGTTATAGTTTGCTCGCTTGATTTGTTAGGAACTGATTCAAACTGAACCCAAATCCCAATGGCAACCATGTTTTTTTTTTGTATTAGTTCCGTTAATGCCAAATTTTAAAGTATATAAAGATAACTTGGGCTAATTTTTCATTTCATTTACTTGGGAAAATTAATAAAAAAAAAATTGAGCAGAGGACACCCCCACGTGGAATGAAATTTAGCGCGAGATTTAATAAAAAAAAGGCGCGAGTTGTGACACTTGTGACAATCGTGGCGCGAGATACAGCGCGTGCCACGTGAATTTTGTTAAAACAAAAAAGGTAGGGTGTTAAGCGCTTGGTCGGAGTAGGTGCAAATTTCAAATTATCTCTATAAAATTTGAAACTGCATTTGAATTTTTAAATTATTCGGAAGCATTGATTTCCTGCGTCTCACTATGCAGATTCGTCTTATATTTAGAAGAAGAATCAATTTAAAAAAATCAATTCATTTTCCATTTCACCCTCCCTTTAAGAGAAAACCTGTCATGTATGTAAGTATGCAGCAGGAGTGTGATTATAGCTAATTTGCCTAAATTATTCAAATGCTTAATCCCTTGGTGTGTCTCCTCAATTTCTCGGACTTAATTAACATTTCATCAAAAAGATGAGAACATCTTCCCCATCATGCACATCAGAAATTTTGAATATTAAGCTAATCATTAATGTGTTCCAGGTTTTACCATTTTTTTTTATTTCATCTTAAATCCTTAGGGCCATTCGCAAAACATTCTTTATAGGGAAAAAATGATGACGTTTTTAAGGGAATATAATTTTTTTATAGCAACTAACGCCCATTTATTAAGATTGTTAATTGCTTGTTGATTGACGGAAATTACAACAACCAAGACTGATGACTAATTTTATAAGTAGAATTAAAGTTGGTGTTCAGCGCCGTTTCGAGAAATTTTTCACGTGAAAGGTTAAAGGTTAGGTTAATATTATCAGAAGAAAATAGGGGAAGTGGGTAGCTTGGGCAACTTCGCGAGGCGTCCCGTTTACGGATTTTTCGCGCCATTTCCCTCCCCGTGGGGGTGAAGAGAGATAGGATTTTTACGCGCATTAACACACGAGTGACGTAATTCTGTGGACAGTACGGCCCTACGCCTTCCAACTGACTAGAGGCGTCTGCTAGAGGCAGTGAGGCACTCAGGCAGAATGGCAGAGGCTGGAATCGAGTGGTAAGTACTAAATTCATAACTTATTTTAAAATATGTCTTTATTTTTAAATACAATGGTATTTCTAAGTTCCAGGGAAAAAATTAACTTGTACGAAGTTTTAAACTGTGATAGGGAAGAGTTCAAAGTAATAAAGTTGTATCCAAGTTGTTGTAGTTTGATTTTTAACATTGGGATTGGTTTGGGTAGATTTTGCTTTTCCTTTCAACACAGCCTGAGTTTTCTTATCGGTAGTTTCCTTGTACGTTAAATCACACTGCGTACTCTTAACGACATTCATTTTATTAAATAACCGAATTTTCGTCCTTAATTAAACCAATATCCGCATTAACCCGTTGCCTGACGTAACCCTAACTCAAACTGAAGCACAGCAGAAATATAAGCAGACTACACAAGTTAGTTCGACAGTTCGCTACATGGTGGCGTTCGCAATGAAATCTGGTACTATTTTATGCTTCGCGCCGATTGGCCAGATTCAAATTTTAAGGGTGGTAGGGGAATCGACCATTGTAAGTGAGAATCACTGGACGACTTGTATGGCTCAAGGCTACGGCTACCCACTTCCCCTATTTTCTTCTGATATTATGTGGAAAAGTTTTAAATTTTGATGCTTTTTCTATTGATTGACTTTAAAAAAATTAAATTAACGCCCTTATAAGGGTTATGTATTTATCACGGGGAAAGCCCAAATTTTGGGGTGTCAATAAATTTTTGGAAATTGAAGTGAACTAACGATTTTGTTAATTTAATTCGCTGTTTCCCAACGATGCCTTAACCAATTTAAATAATAATTATATTTAATTAAAGATATTTTAAAGATCAGGGTTATAATTACGATTATGTATTTGAAAAAAAAAATATTCAAAACTGATCTGTGGCCTGAGATATAAGAGGTCACAAAAGGTCACCCCATATAATGTCTATGGTAATATCCAATATACACATTTTTTTCTCAGAATGCAGTTCAGAATACAATATACGAGGTCACAAAGGTCACCCCCTATAATGTCTATGGAGCTGATATTCATTAGATAAATTATATTTTTTCGCAGTTTAGAATGCAAAACAATTGTTTGTTATTTTCAATATAAACAGAACAAAAACCAAACAATATCGTTGATTTAAATTCTAATTCATTTAAACTAATTTGGAAGTCTAAAACTAACCAAAAATTAACCTTCCCCCATCCCCTATACAAGGTAATAAAAAAAAACTTTGTCTTAATTTGGGTGTTAAAGGAAAACCCCTTATTTTCATCGCGTTACCTACATTTTTTTTTCTTTTCATGATCTCAGCTGCGAATCTGAGACATTTTAGAAGAATGTAATTCAGTGGCTGCAGGCAATAGAGTAAGAGCATGCGAGAGAGAGCAAATCGCCAGATTAAAAAAAAAAATTATGATATTGGAAATTAACTGCGGCCCCACACACTTTTTTTTAACTGGTAAAAAAAAATTTGGAGGTAATGACCTGAAGGATAGTAAATTGGGGTGAAATTCTGGTTTCGCCTTACATTTTCTACACACAAAAAAAGTGTATTTTAATACGCTATTATCGTTTATCTCAAATTCAATCCCGAAATCAATTAGATTGCATAAAAAAGCGTTGAAATTCTCTATCCCACGGACTAACGGTAATCCATAAGTTAATGGGGTTCCTGATACTAAAGAGGTAAAATTAGTTTTATGTAGGAGGTAATTAATCTCTTGTTGCTAAAAATTATTTCACTAATTTAAAGCTACTCTTTCAGGCTATATTTTATTTTGATAAAAAGTTAAGTTTTTAATTACAAATATCAATATTTGTAAATAATGTTGGCAGAAAAGGTCATTCCCATTCACCATAATCACCTATTGACCAAACCCGCGTAAGCTCGACATAAAATTTCATCAGCAGACATAACCTGAACAACTAATTTCACTATAGCTACACTAGGTACTTTCCATTCACTATAATCACCTTTCGACCAAACCGGCGTAATCTTGACATAAAATTTCATCAACGGACATAACCTCGACAACAAATTTCAGTAGCTACACTGGGTACGTCCCATTCCCCATAATAACCTTTCAATCAAACCCGCGTAAGTTCGACATAAAATTTCATCAACTGTCATAACCTCGACAACTAATTTCACCATAGGTACACTTTACCCCAGTAATTTAGACTATATTTTAAGCAAGTTAATAATTTTAATATCAATATTTCTTAATCAACTCCGAAGAAACTGTTTTGCTTAGCTTTACTTTTGTGGCGTTAGCTCATGAAAAGGTTGGATATACTTGAAAATAATATAGTACAAAAAAATATTGGTCATCAGTAAAATCGCCCTCTAACATTTTGATGGAAGTTCTAATTATACCATCGAGGTATAGAGTCAATCCATCTTCACGGTGTTATAGAATTGTTACATTGGTTGGCGCTCAGAGGGTGGTCAGATTTAATGACTCAATTGTAAAAACTAAAAAAAAACAACCTTATTTTTTATTCCCTATTGGGTATCTTTATATCTTGCATGCAGTTGTTTACAAATCAAACGTGGGAATAAGACAATATTTGGAAATGGGGAGGAAGACAAAAGGGTAATGAAGACAGCTATTTCTTCTCTCTCTCAATAGACCAATCCATTAATTATTAACAGAGAAACCAACACAAAGGGGCGGGAGGGTGGAGTTAGGTTATTTTCCTGGCACCAACCAAGAGGCAACACCAGACTGAGCCACCCGAGTTCAGTACCAACTCGTACTGTCCTATACCAGGCACTTCTTGGCGCCTGGGAAATAACCCAAGAAGGTGACCTACCCCTCCGCCTATGGTTTTAACTTCTCTGTATGTAATTAATAGAATGTTCTATTATAAATTTAATAGACACCTAACTAAATATTATCTTGAGCTGACCGCAAGAATTTTACGTAAACACGCCCCTGACCCAAAAAAATTAAACCTACTAAACTTAAATATTTTTTAAATAATATTAAATATTTTAAAATATTTTAATTCTAATTATTTTGCATAATTCATTTCCTGGTTAAGTTAAACTCTATATACTCAATTAAAATTCAAGAAATTTTATAATCATCATTAACGTTAATTTATCTTAATAATTAATTATCGACATAGAAAAAAATTATGTAATAAAAAATTTCGCTCCCTAAGGGAGTGTTTATAAAGCCCTCCTTTGTCGGTGCGGTCACTTCGGTGAAAGCCAAAAAAAAAATCGACTTCAACTGGATTAAAAGGGATATAGGTTTCCACCAATTAGGAACAAAAACATTAATCTGATAATTCGATAAAACAAGTCCACTTTCTCTCTACAGAAAGTCCGTTATTTCGTAATCAGATCCTTTCCCTACAGAAACCCCCCTATCGAATTATTTAACATATGAACTTCGATGAGCGAGCCAACAGCCAGTTTCTCAATATTGGTAAATGTCTACAGTCATACATTTCTTATCAAGGTGTGGTAAGGATAGTTGAAGCCAAAATAATTCATGGTTCATCGTGCTCAATAAAAATTGCCTATCAATTATATCAATTCCAAAATTCTACAACCTCCCGTATGGAATTACTAAACTCGTAACTTCATACACGCTGAACACTCAGAGTGAAAAATAAAAACTAACTGTACTATACAACCTAGTTAGTAACGAGTTCCTACGGCATAGCTAGCGTGTCACCGTTAACTTAATTTTTTCGAGGAATTTAATTGTCGTTTAATGAGGGCCGCCCACTTATGAAGTATGAAATAAATGATGTAGAAAGTTAATTGCCATTGTTTTTTCCCCTTCTAAAATTCCTTTCACCGTCTCCATACCAATTGACCAAACCATCAACATCGTAGATTTATCGACAGTTTTTTTGGTCAAGTGTCGACCCGCAGCACACCGATTGTTTGAAGAGATGTACTACTTTAGCTTTCTCTAGGTTCAACTACATCAGGGATGAGGTAGAAAGGAGAAGGAGGCTCTACAACGGGAGATAGAGGGATGCCGGAAAACTTGGTTATCGCTTGGCATCACGTGGCAAGCGGTGTCATCAGAGCTTGGAAGAGTAAAAGAGGTAAAGATGGAGTGGAAATGTTCGTGGGCCATGTGCGGCAATGAAAGTCTCCAGAGTACCTCGCGCACGTCCCTACCTGAAAATTTTGTTAAGTGCTGCCACCTAGCGTCATTTAAAAATAGAAGCTAGTTCTTAGGAATTTACTTACGTTACGACCCCAACCAAAACGCAACTTAGGATTCTGGGAGGAATTCGTTGCCGGTATGAATAATTCTACTCCATCTCACCTATATCCTCCAAAATCAGAGTTCCCACAAAAACTGGCAATTCGAACTGCCCTCTCGTGAGAATCTCGATAAGAAAAATCAAAAAAAGAAAAGTGTCTTTTGGCTCTAGTTGCAAATATTACATTTTGTATTGGAGAGAGGGCGCTAAATAGTAACCCACGTGACAAGAAGGAACCAATTTAATCCCCTTTCTCAAACTGTGGGAGGAGTCTAGGCTGGCGGTGTAGAATACTAGTTCTCCTCACATTACAACTACCTTTTGCAATCCTCCCTGACCATATGAAATTGTAAGTTTTGAGAGAATAATTGCGGTTAGACCAATTAACCAGTGAAATCTAGCGAATTGACAAGTTTGAGACTCGAAGTTCGCTCAAAGGTTAATAGTCGTCAATGACGGCAAGGTTTTCTACCTAGTTTCCCAACTTTTGGCGCGAAACTTTCCCACCGTAAGGTGTTTATGAATAATAGAATATTAAGCCACTTGCACCACTGGCATTGGGGTTTTAAATTATTAAGTCTTTGTTTTCACGAGGGTACTTATACGTGATTGAAACACTCGGAAAATTATAACAGGTTTTTCAAAAAATGATTGTATTAAATTAATATTAAATTAGATTAAATCCTACGCGCCTGTTTACGTAAGTGCATGGCGCTTTTTTGGTAACCACACCTTTCTTGACTCGTTAAGGGTTTTAAATATAGCTACCCCCTTATTTTTAAGAAATTATTTTTAATATGTATTTAATATTTAACAAATAATTGTCATGTTTCAAAATATTTCCATTCTTGTTACACCCTGCTTAAAAAAATTAGCCAAGTCAATGCCTCTAGAAGTTACGTTTGATTCAAAGTATCTCTACGATTATATGGCTAAAGATCATAAGTTTATAAGATATGTTCCATAAGTATGACACTTCGTAATGCTAGAGACTTATTGAGAACTAGTTCGTGAACGACAAGCGAGGGTTCATACAACTTTTGGAAAACAAATTTCCCTGAGATTTCCAGGTTTTTCCCCAAATACTGCCCTGAATTTTCCAGGTTTTTCCCGTATATGGAGTATCCTATGGAGCAAATGTTAACGAAGGAGGGGGGGGGGATATGACTATTACATAATCAAAGGACATCCCCGTATCTCTAATATAACCAGAGTTATGAGCCTCCAATGTTAATCCTATGGAGGGTGTGAACATTTTGCTTAATTACTCGGCCCCTGTTTGACGCAAATTTCCCTGAATTTTACTAAAAATTCTAAATTCTCCTGAATTTTCCCTGAGGTTTTTGTCAACTATTTATTTCCCCGATTTTTCCAGGTTTTCCAGGTTTGTATGAACCCTGTAACAAGAAAGATTTCCGCGGCCATTTTAAAAATGACAGGCCATCCACATCAATTTCCTTTGAAAGTGGAACTCCATAAACCTCTAAAAAAACATTTGCTGATTCTAGAACGGAATATGAAACAATAAAAGAAGAGAAATTGTCACAAGAAAAATCATCCAAAAAGAAAAAAAGGATGAAATATTTGTTATGTTCCCAACAAAAAAAAAAAAAATAAAATAAAAATAAAAAAGTCAAAATGCTTTCGGATTCGGTAGGTTGAATTATCATCATCGTTTGCATAAATTAGAGAAGCTTGGACGAGCAAATGAAAGAGCTAAAGCTATCGCGCAGCGTGCCATCATTATGATTCGATTACGTAAAACAGTTGGTGGTATACGGTTGTATTTTTTTTTTCTTTTTTTCCAATCCTTGCATTCGCGGTTCGTTAAAGTTCGCCAACTCCATTCAACCACGGATTTGCTTCTCAATTTAAGAGGGGATGGATACGTATTGATTTGTGTGCGCAGGCAGAGATTACCGAGTATCATAAGTTTGTAAGCTATGTTCCTACCATAAGTATGACACTACCTATACACGTTCGTAATGCTACAGAGAGACTTACAGCTCGAGCTAGTTCTAGCAGAACGACAAGAAAGAATTGAAGTACTACACTCGGTGGTTAGTTTTGCAGGACTTCCATCTTCCTATTTAGTCTACATTACTAAGCCTTTGACAGCGCCAAAACCAGGCGTATGTCGCTATACCTCGAATCTATGACCTACGTCACTCACTTCATGACAAGCTTCAGTTTGTATCCAGTGACAAACTAATGGCCAACATATCTTATGAACTTATGAGATTACACGAATTTTGAGAAAAACAACGTCCGACTCCTCGAGACGTACGTAGCCGATCTTAACTAGAATATTCATCATTATGCCATAATCGTCCGCCAAATAACAATTGGATTATAAAGATGCTATCCCATTTAAAGTAGTTGAATTTCAACATTCTTACTCGTCCTAGTTGGCACTGAAGTTATACACAGGGTGTTTCTTAAGGGCTGATCATTTTCTTTGGGAAATTGATTTTGAGTCGAAAATGTAATGTAACTTCTATGGCATTATGCCACAAGGGACACCGTTTTCAAGTTATATTCGGAGTATTTTACGTATGACCCCTTAAATTTAATTTTGAAACTGATTTAGACAACGATTGACAATTAAGGGGTCATCCCTAAAACACTCCAATTACAACTTGAAAACGGTGTCCTTTAGGGCAAAATGGAGATAGAAGAACATGATGGTTCTTAATTTCTTAAAGAACTTTCTGAAACACCCTGTATAATCTAGGTTGGTTGGTAGGAAGCCTTAAATAATTTTATCATTGAAAATAAATTAGTTTTGGGCAAAATTGTTCTTTATTTTTTATAGTACAGTTTTGTCTGTATACGGTACAATTTGTGTTAAACTGGGTGATGCACTCAAATTGGTCTACGAGGAAGGTTTTTTTCTTTAATTCTAATTGACATTAAGTTATATAAGCCCCTTTGAAGATGTACAAAGAAAGATAATAGAAATAGTTGAAAAGATAATTTTAGTAAAAATAAATCAAAATTATATACATACTCATAAAACTGATAATACTAATCATTTTGTAATAGTCATTTTCACTCAACGTATCTTTGCGGATTTTATGGGAAGAGCTATTAGACTAATCATTATATATGACGAATTTTACCTCGTGAATTTATAATCTATATCGCTGCGCGTTGCATCTTGCGAAGTTGCGCGCCTAGTAACTCGCGTAGCTACCAACCAATGAATTCATAGTTAGAAACACGTCATCAGAATTATGAGGCGTTACACGATAGTAAGTTCTCAAGCCCGTTATGCCCACAAAAACCCGCATAGAAATTAACCTGGGGCACAATAATTCCTATTAGTTGTATGCATTCCTGGTGTTGCTAGAAAGAGTTACGTCTTTTAAGTTTTGCACTTTCGGCAAAATGGTTTTTTATAATAAAAACTAGTTATCTTTTTTTATAAAGAAAGACTCCTTGTTTCCTTTCGTTCATTTATAGGAAATCAAAGCGTGGGTTTATATTTGCCAAAAAAAATATAGAAATTAATCTCATAATCAGAAAGGTGTTAGAAACTGGAGTAAATTCTTAAAATTTAAGGTAGTTTATTTAGTTTGTTATCAAAAGGCGTGATATGAGACTTGGGAAAATACCTAATCTAAATTATAGCTGCGAGTAAAAATAAAACATCATAAAAAAATGTCTTATCTACCGCCGAAAGTTAGCTTACTAAATTAGGAAAAGACTTAAAAGTGAAAAGGTTAGCTACTAGTTTTGAAATAAATAAATAAATAAATAAAAAGAGTATATCAGGTAATTCGATATGTAACGACCAACTCCCCAATTAATAAAAATATTTTATCAAAATTCTTAAAATCTGATTAGTGGAGGCGGTTGGTGGTATATTCAAATATACTCAAACAACTAGCAAATTAACATTAGATTAATATCCCGAGGGCTTTACCTTAATTTCGTTATCAAGTTTAACCATAAAAAATTTAGGTTAGCAACTAATAAACGTTAATTCAGGTCCACTCTAGACTTAAATAATTTGAAATGTAAAATTAATCAGGAATAACCTTAATGTTTTGGGCTTTTGGTACCGTCCTGTCGACGGTCACCAAGATTAAGATTCAAATTTAATTTGATAAAGGTCTAATTTAATTAATGATGGATGTTACTCTAATTTCGAGAATTTCCCCAATTTAGCATTTTTATCTTTGAGATAAAGTTTAATTTAGGGCTTAAATTCAACACGAACTTTAATTAACTAATTTTAATTCTTAAGTAACTGATAAGTCACCAAATTAAATTTTATAAAAGTTAAATTTAATGAACGACGATACTTTAATTTCGAGAACTTCCCGCATTTATCTTTGAGATGAAGTATAATTAAGGGTTAATTAATTAATTTTGAATATTAAATAACTGAAATAAATTTTTCCCCTAATGTTAGATTAGCATAAATTCTAAAATTTTGAGAATTTCCCTCTTTTGGTATTTATCTTTGAGATAAAGTTTAATTTAGATTTAAATTCAATGCTTACTTCAATAAAATAAATAATTTTAACAATTAAGTAACTGAAATAACATTTCCCCTAAAAATTTAAATAAATTGTCTAACAACAAATTTTCTATTTGAATCTATTTTCTCCGCTCAAAATAAATTATTTAAAACTAAGAAATACCAAATTACAGTTTTGGGTATTTAGGTCAAAACGTAACCCTTAAATTTAAGCGTCCAACATTTCCTACTGACCATTCGGACCAGACGTATATATAAACACTATATTTTACAAGACCCCGAAAATCAAAATAATAATAGATGCTATATACCATTAAATGAAGCCCTACAATATACCATAAAAATATGTCCTCAATATTTAATTCATATTGATCACCGTTCAGTGACATTGTCCGAGAAAAAAAGGCATATACTAATAACCAATATCAAGTTTCGTGCGTAGACATCAAAGTCGGGTTGGGCGGTTTTCTATTTTATTTTACTTTTTTCAAAATCCTGGTTTTAAAAAATTCCAAAATAAGCATATTTCTGTATTCCGTGTCAGCTTCGTAAAATAACAAGAAATGAAACCCGTATTATTTATTCCATAGAAGGTAACAGAGTTATAGGGATAAGCTGCCATTACTTGATATAATAGAGGCATCATTACGCGGGAGTTGTCTAGCTACATGGCAACTCAATTTTCTGTATCTTAAAGGGTTTTTTTTCTTTAACTGTAATTTGGACGAACTTGAATTTCTTTTTTTCCTGTTTCGATAACACTACTGTATTGATTATTGAACTCTTTCGATATAGTTAAAGAGGTTTGGGATTTTTGAAGGATACCAATCGATACGTCTTAATATAAATGGAATGAAATATCTTTATATTAGTTGAAATCTCAAGTGAAAAGGTTCAATAGCGAGGGGTTCGACATTCCCTAAAGAAGTCTAGGAGATTTTTAAATAGAGATTTCGCGATTCTGATTTATAATTTTGTCCCTACGTTTTAGGTATTTTTGCCAGATATTTCGCGATTTCCCTAAAACATTTCGCGTGTCCCCGCGATTACCTCAAAAATGTCCGTCATTGCCTCAAAAATGTCCCTTTCATTTCCCTCAAAAATGTCCCTTTCATTTCCCTCAAAAATGTCCCTTTCATTTCCCTCAAAAATGTCCCTTTCATTTCCCTCAAAAATGTCCGAGATTGCCTCAAAAATGTCCCTTTCATTTGCCTCAAAAATGTCCGAGATTGCCTCAAAAATGTCCCTTTCATTTGCCTCAAAAATGTCCGAGATTGCCTCAAAAATGTCCGAGATTGCCTCAAAAATGTCCCTTTCATTTGCCTCAAAAATGTCCGAGATTGCCTCAAAAATGTCCCTTTCATTTGCCTCAAAAATGTCCGAGATTGCCTCAAAAATGTCCCTTTCATTTGCCTCAAAAATGTCCCTTTCATTTGCCTCAAAAATGTCCCTTTCATTTGCCTCAAAAATGTCCGAGATTGCCTCAAAAATGTCCCTTTCATTTGCCTCAAAAATGTCCCTTTCATTTGCCTCAAAAATGTCCGAGATTGCCTCAAAAATGTCCCTTTCATTTGCCTCAAAAATGTCCGAGATTGCCTTAAAAATGTCCCTTTCATTTGCCTCAAAAATGTCCCTTTCATTTGCCTCAAAAATGTCCCTTTCATTTGCCTCAAAAATGTCCCTTTCATTTGCCTCAAAAATGTCCGCCATTGCCTCAAAAATGTCCGCCATTGCCTCAAAAATGTCCGCCATTGCCTCAAAAATGTCCGCCATTGCCTCAAAAATGTCCGAGATTACCTCAAAAATGTTCGATATTACCTCAAAATGTTCGATATTACCTCAAAAATGTCCACCCTTATTTCAAAAATGTCCCGCGATTTCCCTAAAAAATGTCTCTCGATTTCTTCTCAAAAATGTCCCGCGATTTTCCTCAAAAATGTCCCGCGATTTCTTCTCAAAATGTCCCGCGATTTTGTTTGATTTCGTATAAATATCGAACCCCTCGTTGGAAGTTACCCAAACCAAATGGCGTGAAAAAAATAGATAAGACGCGCAACAATCTTGACACTAGAACTAGTCCAATGGGTCTTCAAAGATTTCAAATTAAATGTCAATTAGATTAAGACTAAATCATTTACGTCCTATATTAAGCAAATAAAAAAATGTCACAATAAAAAACCCCCACAAAATCAATTAGAAAAATAGACAGAAGTTCTTTCAATAATAAAAAAAATTCAAATAACCTTGCTATAATTTCTTAAGTACAGTACCAACTCCTCAACCAAGGAGGGGAGAAAAATAGAGATAACTAAATAATATTTCAAGGCAAATTTGAAGTGTATAAATTTACAAATTACACATTGCGAATGTATACGACCTTAGAGTAACGTTATGGGTACAAATTAAAATTAAACAATTCAATATTTACTCAAAAATCGAATCATTAGTGAAAGTATACCAGATCAATGTTCCAGATTCATTTCAACAAAAATGCAGCAACATTATCATTAATAAACTCCAAATTAAAACTAAAATACGGTAAAACGTGTAATTTGAACTCTATAATGACTACTTGTTATTAGACCGCCCCGAAGACAAAACCAAAACCAAAAAAAATATATATATTAAATAAAATTATAAAAAGTGAAACAGATTCTACGTGACGATACGCCTTTAAATTTTAAAATTTTCACCCATCAAAGATATTTTATATAATCGTAAACTACTTAAGAAATTTTTAAACGTTTTTCTATAAAACTTCGTAGTTTTTTAAAAGAGAGAGAGAGAGATAATATAAAAAATATCTAGAGTAATCCACCCACAGAATTAACGATAAAAAAGCAAATATAACCAACCACACTTTTTCTATCCACATTCCAAAAATAGCTAGGATGGAAAATGTTAAAAATAAAAAAACTTTGGGGCCATCTTAATATATATCAAGAAATTGTACAATTCTTTCAATAATATTTAATTAAAGAAATAAAGTGACCACAGATAGAAAAATAACCACACCACTTTTTCTATAAACATTCCCAAAATAGCTAGGATGTAAAATTAAAAATTCTTTCAATTACAGAAATAAAGTGATTTCTTTAAATCGATTCTTCTATACCAATCTGCATAGTGAAATATATAATTTTAAAATATTCAAATTAGTTTGCGATTTCATGAATAATTTGAAATTTGCACCTCCAGCCAATCGCGTAACGCCTTGCCTTTTCCTTAACAAAATTCACGTGGCACGTTCTATATCTCGTGCCATGATTGTAATCACTAATCACATCGCGCACAATTTTTATAAATTTCTTTAAATCTCGCGCTAAATTTCATTCGACATGGAGCACGTTCCACAGGAATTTTGTTTTTTAAAAAAGGCAGAACGTTACCTGATTGGTCGGAGGTGCAAATTTAAAATTATCTATTAAATATCTCAAAATAAAAATTTAAAAATCATTCAGAGGTGCATAATATATTTCCTAGATGTTTCACTATATGCAGATTATTCTTAAAATTAGTAGAAGCATCGATACAAAAAAATACCCCTCTCCCTTCAAGTGTTAATTCACGTAATATTAAAATAAATTCACATTGATACGTCTGACATCTTTTAAGGTATATAAAAAATATATATTCTCTCTCTAGATGTATGTACGTGTTTTGGGATGTATAACATTTTTTTATTTTTTTTTCTAAACTGTACGAATCATTTGAAAAGGGATTATTACCTAAGATTAAAGGAAGCAGATTTGCGATATTGAAACCCAAATTAAGACTATTAAATATAAGGGAGGATTTTTATGAAGAATTTATGAGGAAAATTAGCCGGATTATAAAATGTTGGAAATTGATACATTATCGAGCCTTTAAGGGTCAATCCTTCCTTAAAACTCGATGGCGGTAAACGGATTAAAAATAGAGCTATCTCTTAAAATTTTTAAGATATATATAAGGAGGAAAAATTTGGGTAGTTTCCTTGCCTCTAATTTGGTAATTTGACACGTTAATTAATATTAAATAATTTAGTTAAGGAATTCATTTAGTAAAGGTTATCTCATATCTTGACTATTTTGGGGTATTTGTAAGATATTTTGGTTTGGTGCAGATTTTGTTTATAAAAAAAAATACTTAATATTATTTCCCTGTTAAGTCTGTGACAACTTATCAATCATTAACCCAATATTTTAGGTTAGGGTTAATAACAGATTATTCTGGCAATGTGACATGTGAAAATTTCCTTGTTTTGCATCAGGTAAATCAATATTTGGCAGCCCGTATCTTCGTATAACTAAATGTTTCAGACCCCATGACACTTTTTCACTCATTTTAACCCAAAGAACATGTCACACTTTAATCATAAGTTCTTAAGAAATGTTTCTACCATAAGTATGACACTACCTGTAGTTCGTAATGCTACTGAGAGACTTACAGCTCGAGATAACTAGTTCTAGCAGAACGACAAGCGAGAATTGAAGTCCTACACTCGGTAAATTAATTTTGCAGGACTTCAATCTAGGTCCTATTTAGTCTGTACTAAACCTTTGACAGCGGTTGACCAGGCGTCGCTTTACCTGGAACCTATGCCATACCTCATTCACTTCATGACAAGCTCCAGTTTGTAACCAGTGACAAACTTATGCTTTAATTTATAACAGACTTATCAGAAAAACCCTGCAAAATTAGATTCCATTTGAACTGATTCAACAGAAAAAATCGACAACGAAGAATTGTTTTAACCAAAACCCTTGCATTCCGTGGGGCTTTAAGATCAGATTGGAATTTTCACTCCAATTTTATTTGAAACAATTACGTTATGTAGATAATTTTCCTTCAACGGTCTGTGTCTGATACCATTATTAAATGTCAAATGGGAAGGGTGGGTTTAGGTTTTCAAAAGGATATCAGTGTTCTTTTTCCCGGTTTGGATATACAGCATGGCATACGATACTAACACACGCCCCTATCCTTTACTACAAACGAAATTAAAATTAAGAAAAAAGAAAAGAAAAGCCCAAATCGCCGCCTGGCTCAAAGGTTTTACCAGGGGTGTTTACCCATAATGGCAACCTTTATTTTAACAAATAGCCTAACACCGTAAAAATGATTTTCGTTTCATTTTTTTATTTTTTCCTTAACGCCCTTGTTCGTAATTTTGTTCTAGAAATATTTGTTTCAGGGCATAAAATATGACTTTGCGAATCTTTTGTAAAGTCATAAAATATGACTTTGCGAATCTTTTGTAAAGAATTGAAAGTAAGGAAATGTTAATTTAATTTAACTCTATTTTTGGTAGTAAAATGTCAAGGTTTAGTCATAGTTTATGGGTTTATAATCATTAATTTTTTTTTGTTAAGTTTTTTGTCAACGTCTGAAAAGGTCATGAGTTTTTCTTAGGTCAAAGTGTCAAGTTTTCATTTTACTATAGATGTATTGCATCTTGACTTTTGCCAAGATTTCAATAAAACCCAGGATTTTGTCAAGATCAAGTTCAGCTACAAATGTTCCCCATCTATAGTTTTGTCAAGATCTCCAATGGCAACATATGTCCCCTATCTAGGGTTTTGTCAAGATTTAGTAAGCTACAAATTTCCTCCATTTAAGGTTTTGTAAAGATTAACTTTAGCTACAAATTTGGTCCATCTATAGTTTTGTCAAGATTTAGTAAGCTACAAATTTCCTCCATTTAAGGTTTTGTAAAGATTAACTTTAGCTACAAATTTTGTCCATCTATAGTTTTGTCAAGATTTAGTAAGCTACAAATTTCCTCCATTTAAGGTTTTGTAAAGATTAACTTTAGCTACAAATTTTGTCCATCTAGAGTTTTGTCAAGATCTCAATGGCACAAATGTCCTCCATCTAGAGTTTTGTCAAGATCTCAATGGCACAAATGCCCTCCATCTAGAGTTTTGTCAAGATCTAAATGGCACAAATGTCCTCCATCTAGAGTTTTGTCAAGATCTCAATGGCACAAATGTCCTCCATCTAGAGTTTTGTCAAGATCTCAATGGCTACAAATGTCCTCCATCTAGGGTTTTGTCAAGATCTCAATGGCTACAAATGTCCTCCATCTAGGGTTTTGTCAAGATCTCAATGGCTACAAATGTCCTCCATCTAGGGTTTTGTCAAGATCTCAATGGCTACAAATGTCCTCCATCTAGGGTTTTGTCAAGATCTCAATGGCTACAAATGTCCTCCATCTAGGGTTTTGTCAAGATCTCAATGGCTACAAATGTCCTCCATCTAGGGTTTTGTCAAGATCTCAATGGCTACAAATGTCCTCCATCTAGGGTTTTGTCAAGATCTCAATGGCTACAAATGTCCTCCATCTAGGGTTTTGTCAAGATCTCAATGGCTACAAATGTCCTCCATCTTACTCACAGTTTTCATTCAAAAGATCGCCTTATTGTCCGTCAAGAATTTTATTTAATAAAACCCCCATCCTTGCTCAAGGTTTTCCTTAGTTCAGTTTCACCCTCCCTTTACTCGTAATTTTTCCAAAAACCCTAAACTGATCTTAATTTAATAACATGGGCGCGCTTGGCATTAAAAAAATAAAAATCAACCTAAACTATACGAGCATCTATAGTGTGGGTGATTCACTAAAGATAATAATATATCTCCCAACGTTACCAGTTTCCAAACCTTTCTTGCACCAAAACGGAGAAAGAGAATCGTTAAGGCCCATTCAGACAACAGACTAAAATCTTAAGTTCACGTAGGGGAAGTCGCTTTCCTCGCTTAAAGGGACACGTGTCAACAAATATGTAAAAGATTCACACACGGGTTTGTTTAGTTTGAAAACTAGTTTTTAGTTTCGTTGGGCGGTGAGTGTCCAGATGTCACCACCTCGTTAGCGTTCGCCTATTCTGTAGCCATAGCTCCCTCGATCATGCCTTGACTGGCTCGTGATCGAGTGAGCTGTTACGCGTTAGCAGACGATATATGAAAAGTTTTAAGATTATTAACGCGGTATTTGTCACTTTGGACGTTAGTATTCAAACGTCTTGGCTCAAAAATCACCAAACACTAGATTAGTTTTACGTCGTCTGCTTTAGCGTCTGAACAGGGAAATTAACGAGGCGACAGTTCAAGAGTTGACGGGAACGTTAGCGTCTGAACGGGCCTTGATAGAAATATTTTAGGTGTATA
Source organism: Phalangium opilio (assembly GCF_054372755.1). Taxonomy (NCBI): domain Eukaryota; kingdom Metazoa; phylum Arthropoda; class Arachnida; order Opiliones; family Phalangiidae; genus Phalangium; species Phalangium opilio. The sequence continues at coordinate 3,909,115 of NW_028324156.1, forward strand.
CATTTTGGCATTGTTTCAAATCACCCAAGCACGACCAACAGCCACGAAAAAAAGAAGAAAAAACCCGCGTAAAAGAAATGGCCGTCATAAGACGCGCCGTTTCATTTTGGTACAAGTCAGAGCTAGGTCCTAACCTTCCCAAGGACTTCATAAACCAAACCCTAATTTTTTTTAAATATCCTACGATATAGACTGGTATATATTCCGTAATCAAAAATGATTTCCGTTCTTTTTTGAACCAGAAATTCCAAATTTTACCCCTTCCTCCCCAAATCACAATATAATACATCGGAAGTGAATAAATCGGAAGTAATTAAAAAACAAAAAACTACAATCGAAATAAGGGAAAACCAATATTAAAAACTAACTCATTATGAAATAGTTTTCAGATTGATTCTTCATGGGGTATAACATATAATAAGTTAATAACTTCGTGTTTTATCTACTTTTAAATATAACAACATTTAAAAAAGAATTTAAGCTATAATTTTATTTGTAAGGTCCCCGATATGTCTCAGAATGGTTCCAAAAGTTGTACACCCCTTTTTTCTTTGCTAAACACTATGAAGTACAAAACTGTATAAAATCATTTAAGCAACGTAACGTTTAATATCTTATAAAAATCGTATATCATATAAAAACAGTTAAAATACCAACCACCGTTTTATATAACCATGATTCTTTTTTAAACAAATTAAAGGCTATATCCTAAACCAAGCGAAACTAAATGTTCCATACCGTTTTTATGACATGAAAGGATTTCTCAAGTATAGGTTTTTAAAAAATGTGTATATTTCTTTTTAAATTCGCTTCATTTACTTTGATTCCATAATTTTTAATACAGCGTTGCGTCATTATAAAACTACATTAATTTCGCATTTTTCGTAAACAACCCGAGCTCTCTAAATGGCAAAGTATTTCAGATATAGACCGTTCCATTAATTCCAGAAGAGAAGCGCAAACACCACAGGTCACATTCTCGTGTTACTTATTTTCCTCTCTCGCGTCAAGGAGCACGCACTGGGGGCTCCGTCTGGCGTTGCCTCTAGGACTAGGGAAATAAGTAACCTAAGAGAGGGAAACCTCCTGTACAAGCGTTGGTTTCTCCAGGGATAGATTTAACTTTAGAAGTAGGAATGGAGAACGGTTAGTGTTTACTTTAGTCCGACTCATAGTCCAGTATAGAGTCCCTCCCTCCAACACGTAACGAAATGTTTAAATTATCTTATTGGCTCACTTAAACTACGTTTTGATGACGTTGCTGACGGGGAAGGCGAAAAATACGGAATTCCTTTTTACCTCTGTCGCTATGACCCACCCTCCTCTTCTTTCATACCCCCCGTCCCGTGTAAGGGGGTCCGGGACTTTGACGCGCGCCCACATTACTCTGTTCTCCATTCCTACTTCTAAAATTACATCTATCCCTTGTTTCTCTGCTAGTAATAAATGGAATCTTCTATTAAAAATATCAAAACCCAATTTTGAAGGAATTTAGAAAGGTTTAGGTTAATATTTTGTTGGGAACGGAGGTATTTCGTCTACTGTTGTCAATACAAACAGTCAATCTAAAGTTTTTCAAGATTATCTAACCAAAACAAACATTCCCTTGTTGCTGTCTAAGACGCTAAAACACTACGTCAGTACTACATGCTCCAGTTTCTATTAAACTAAATTAATTAATAAAATTAGAAAGTGTCGCCGGTGTTTATATAAAATACTCCAGGGTAAACAAGAAAACATAATAACACCTTAGGAGGAGTTGATTAATTTATCTCACTTCATCTTTTCACTACCGTTTAATTCCAGTGTAAAATGAGGTCAAGATATATTGGTTATTTCCATACCTTCCCCCTATTTACCTATTTACAAGAAAAATATTAAAAATAATCACTTTTAAGAATGAATGGTTGTGGTTTCCATAAACAATCATAGTGAGATTTTACGTTCGCTAACAGAAGAAATTTCACGCATTTTGAATTGCATGTCAGTCAATTCAATTCAATGTCAAATAATTAAGGGTTTTCACGAGTCAATGGACACGAGTTATCTCAAAAATATATAAATGGTATTGATTATTTAAAAATATTCAAGAACAAGTGAATTTGAAATAGTATACAGGGTGTTTCTGTGTAAGGTCAGTAAGAAATTAAGGGGTCATGTTCTTAGGGTGATTTTGAGTTGAAAATGCAACTTCTATCGTCATTTTGACCCTAACGGACACCGTTTTCAAGTTAGGTTTGGAGTGTTTTACGGAGGATGACCCCTTAAATTTAATTTTACATAAAAAACTGAAAGACAATTAAATTAAGGGGTCATCCCTAAAACACTTCAATCTTAACTTGAAAACGGTGGGCCCTTGAGGCCAAAAATGGAGAAGGAGATAGAAGTTATATTTTCAACTCGAAATTGATTTCCCAAATAACATGATATCATCTCCCTTAATTTTTTGACTGACCTTTCAAAAACACCCTGTATATTATCTAAGCTAGAGTTTTGAGAGAGAAAACGATGAAAGTGTAAACGTTTTCCCCAAAGTCAGAAATTATGGTTTACTGAACTAAATTTCAACTTATTTATTTATTTTAAATTTTATCTTCATTATTTGGACCACTAATATCAACAACCCACCAAAGAAAAAAAAAAAAATACAAAAGTTAATATTGACAAATTATACACCCATGTTGAAAGATTAACTATATTTTAAAATAAAACCAGTTTTTTTATCGAACCGTGACTCGACAAAAATTTACACTCAATAAAATTGATCATCTGTTTTAAGAAAGTTAATTTGTAATACGTTAACTTACATAACTAATTATTACTAATTTACCCTCCTAACGAGATATTAAAACATTTAGCGAAAAACCATACTTAATTACACAAAAATTAAGAATTATTTCGGTTAACCAACCCTCTAGGTTCAATTTTAAGAAAAGTTATTGGGTACGGTATATCATAAGTTTATAAGATATGTTCTTCTATAAGTATGACACTACCTATACTTCGTAATGCTAGAGACTTACACAGGATTCATATAACTTTTGGAAAACAAATTTCCCTGAGATTTCCAGGTTTTTCCCCATATACTTCCCAGAATTTTCCAGGTTTTTCCCCATATACTTCCCAGAATTTTCCAGGTTTTTCCCGTATATGGAATATCCTATGGAGCAAATGTTAACGAAAGAGGGGGGATATGACTATTACATAATCAAAGGACATCCCCGTATCTCCAATATAACCAGAGTTATGAACCTCCAAAGTATAGTGCAATGTTAATCCTATGGAGGGTATGTTTATGAACATTTTGCTTAATTACTCGGCCCCTAGCTGTTTGACGCAAATTTCCCTGAATTCCCTGAATTTTACTAAAAATTCGAAATTTCCCTGAATTTTCGCTGAGGTTTTTGTCAACTATTTATTTCCCTGATTTTTCCAGGTTTTTCCGGTTTTCCAGATTTTTATGAACCCTGTTACAGCTCGAGATAGTTCTAGCAGAACGACAAGAGAGAATTGAAGTCCTAAACTCGGTTAGTTTTGCAGGACTTCAATCAACGCTTCAATCTTCCTATTTAGTCTGCATTACTAAGCCTTTGACAGCGCCAAAACCAGGCCTCCCTCGCTTTACCTCGAATCTATGACCTACCTCACTCACTTCATGACAATCTCCAGTTTGTAACCAATGACAAACTTATGGATGAACATATCTTATGAACTTATGATATTGGAAACTTTTACCAGAACAATTCTATGCCTACCTGTAATTTATTACTCAAGGCCTTATAAATAAAATGTTACTTTTTCGTATAATACAGGTTTAATGTATTATTTCAATCGTAAAAACAAGAGAAAATAAAAAAAAACCCGAAAACACACCCACATGACCTAATTTATTTAATGAAAATTTAATATAAATGTAATTCACGTGGCTTATGCTTCAATTACGATTAAAAGATTACAATTCAAAATTGCAAAACAAAAAAATAATAAAACTCATCGCAAAGACGCAAAACAATAGCTAGTAAACAATCACAAATTATGTAATCAAGGTAATAATCAGAAAATAAAATAAAAATGTCAAAATCTTAATATTGACTTCAAAATTGAATTAAATTGTCTAAGAACTTCCTTCTGGGATGTTTAAGTATCTAATTATACAAATGCAAAATAACATAAGTTTATAAGATATGTTCCTTCCATAAGTTTGTCACTGGTTACAAACCGGAGCTTGTCATGAAGTGAGTGAGTGAGGTCATAGATTCAAGGTAAATCGACGCCTGGTTTTGGCGCTGTCAAAGGCTTAGTATACAGACTAAATAGGAAGATGGAAGTCCTGCAATATTAACCACCGAGTGTAGGACTTCAATTCTCGCTTGTCGTTCTGCTAGAACTTGTTATCTCAAGCTGTAAATCTCTAGCATTACGAAGTATATGTAATGTCATACTTATGGAAGGAACATATCACTAATAAACTTATGATAATAATCATAAAAATTAACTTTCCAATTCTCTAGAATCCCAGAAAATAATATAATTCTTGTTCTTTAAATTTAATTATATATTCCTACGAAGTTTTCTAAGAACCTTCTTAAGAAATTTGGGTTTCTAAGTTAATTCTTTTAGAACCATAATTTACTTTTAATTATGTTGATAAGTTTTGCGATAGTTATGGGTGTATAAGGGTTAAGAAAAATTGGTAATATTTTCTTAAGAGTTAGCGGTATAGGGGTCAAGAAGAAAGTTGACCTCAACTGTACAACATAAGATTTCCTTTCAAAACTTTCTTTTGTTTAATAGTATATATATATATTTATAATAAGGTAATGATCATTGGCGCTAAACTATTCGGTCTTAAAGGGAAGGTAAACGTACAAATGACTTTTATTTAATTATAATTTAAATTATACAGTGTGTTTCTGAAAGATATGTTCAGAAATTAAGGGGGATGCGATTTTGAGTCAAAAATGTAACTTCTATGACCAGGGATATATTTAATTTTAGAAGTAGGAATGGAGAACAGAGTAATCTGGGCGCTTCAAAGTCCCGGACCCCCTTCCACGGGACGGAGGGTATGAAAGAAGAGGCGGGTTCATAGCGACAGAGGTAAAAAGGAATTACGTATTTTCCGCCGTCCCTGTCAGTAACGTCATCAAAACGTAGTTTAAAAGTGAGCCAATAAGATAATTTAAACTTTTCGTTACGTGTTGGAGGGAGGGGCTCTATACTGGGCTATGAATCGGACTGAAGTAAATACTAACCGTTCTCCATTCCTACTTCTAAAATTAAATCTATCCCTGCTATGACATTTTGGCACATAAGGGATACAATTTTCAAGTTAAGTTTTATGTGTTTTACGGATGACCCCTTAAATTTAATTAATTAATTAATAAACTGATTTAGACAATCATTTCTAATTAAATTAAGGGGTCATCCCTAAAATACTATAAATATTAACTTTCAAACAGTATCCCTTAGGGTCAAAATGGAGATAGAAGTTACATTTTCCACTCAAAATCGCACTAATTTCTGATAGTTCAGAAACACCAGGCCTGTATCTGACTTAATTTCAAATGAAAGAAAGAAAGGAAATTGCTTTGGTATCCCTTTACAGGCGTGTTTCCTTTATACTTCCTCGCTTAGCCTCTTAACTCTTAATATTAATTTTAAATTAATCGTGATTAAAGTTTAATGATGATATTGTATATCGTTGGGCATTTGTTTTGACGTCCTTAATTGGTTAAAAAATTACACTTAGTGGACACACAATGGAGAAGCACATCAATTATATTTGAAAGAAATCTATGTCGTTTAAAATGGAACTCAATCCCTAGTTTTAAGGTGATATTTAAAAGCTTTTAAAACCTAGTGATAATTTATACGCATTTCCCAATAACGCCCTGCCTTTTGTTTACTCGTATGAACAATAAAAAGTTTCTTTGCATTTTTTTTTATTATTATTTAAAATATTATTATTTGACCTCGCTATACTTAATGTCAAACGTTTTTTCGTGAATTTTTAATTAGGGACCAATTAGCTACTACCGGAGTAAATAAAAACAATGTAAATCTTTTTTGGTTTTTAAAACCATAAATTAAACAAGTATTACTTAAGCGTGCTGATAATAACATAAATTCAAAAGATATGTTCGCTATAAGTTTGTCACTGGTATAACTTAGAAACTGGAGCTTGTAATGAAGAGAATGAGGTAGGTCATAGATTCGAGGTAAAGCGACGCATGGTTTTGGCGCTGTCAAAGGCTTAGTACAGGCTAAATACGAAGATGGAAGTCCTGCGAAACTAATTAACCGAGTGTAGTACTTCAATTCTCGCTTGTCGTTCTGCTAGAACTAGCTCGAGCTGTAAGTCTCTCAGTAGCATTACGAAGTATAGGTAGTGTCATACTTATGGTAGGAACATATCACTTATAAACTTATGCTTATAACGAATAAGCTTTAAACATATTTATATTACGGTTTATAAACAACTATCACTTAAGATTGGAATGCTAAGGAATTAAGTCTTTACGCGGTAATCCTACCGTCAATTTAAAGACTTAACGTGCCACGATTTTTGAAGTTTATTACCGTATTTACTAAAAAAACAAACATAAACTTAATGCCCATTCAGACTATAGAGTAAAATCTTACGATCCCGTCGGTCGCCTTAGTAATTTCGTTTCGGTGATTTCGTCAATACGTTCATGTCCCTGTTCAGACGGAAGAACAGACGACTTAAAACGAGTCACGCGTACATATTTGTGATTTTTGAGCCAAGACTTTTAAATTTACTAAAATTGCCGAATATCCAAAATGAATGAAAAATGCCGCGCCAAGAATCCTCTAAAACTTTTCATATATCGTCTGCTAAAGCGTAGCAGCAAACTCGATCACGTGTCAGTAACAGTCTGGGAAAAAATGGATATTTTTTAAACTATAGTCCTTGCGACCAGTGACCCCCCTAGAGTCCGAAATAATAAACTGGTCTCCGGAGTGGTCCCCACCTTTGTTCTCCTATAAATTTGCAATTAGTAAACTGGTCTCGAGGACCAGTAACCCCCACTTCTGGAATTTAAAAATTAGTCCAAGCAATTAATAAACTGGAAGAGGAAGTGTGCTAGCCTATTTCCCAGACTGGGACTCAGTAAAGCATGATCGAGTGAGCTATGGAGGCTATAGAAAAGGCGCTAACTAGGTGGTAGTGCCATCTGGACACTGACTGCCCCGACGAAATTGAAATTATACAAACTATGAATGAATCTTTTACGTAGTCATTGACACGTGTCCATGCAACAAAGCGACGACTTCACCGACGTGCATGTCTATAGTCTGAATGGGCCTTGAAGAGAAAAGGTCGGCGTAATTTCATAGTGAACATTTTAGCAATGCACTGATGAAACTTCAATCATCCCCTTTTGATTTCAAAGTGCACGACATCGTGTGTCCATTATACCCAAATCTCAACTTGACCTCAAAAATATAATGAATCCATGAAGTAAAGCCTACACTTAAAAGACAAAAAAAAATATCAAGAGTCAGCAGCTAGGGGCCCACCTAAAATACCGTTTCTTAAAATCATTATTCCGCCTTTTAAGAGAAAAATATAATGAAATGAAGAAAAAAAGGGGCTACCTACCCGGTAAAATTAACAATGCAAAAAAACAGTAGAAAATAATAAAATACTTTTCCATTATTTCAAAACGAAATCACGAAGTTAGGAATATTAAAAATAAGAGATTTTTTTCCCTACCATTAAAGGGTTGTGGGTTTTAATCACAGAAGTTAATTAACAAGAAGTAAACTACACGTATGCCTATTTTATTCTTTACTAGCCTTGTGGTTTTTCTTACACGTAATGGAATATGTAGCGTCGAAATATTTGTTAATTATTGTATTCTATATAATATATATATATTACGCTAAGACGTTACCGTCAGCCAGTTATGACATTCTATTAGTTTTCAAGCCACCATTTTTAAAGATGGCGTCAAATATAACCCCAAAATCTTACCATTATTATTATTAGTAACCATAAAGCCCGTCTATAGGATATAGGGAACTAGTGTACTAAATATTAGTGAAATCGGTTTAAAAGCGCAAAAGCCATTCCACAAAAAAAACAGGTTTTTCACATTTATGTCCGCCATTTTTCAAGATGGCGGCGGATTATAAAAATATTTCTTAGGGCGTTTCTACTAGTTAAGAGAAAGGTCCCTGCAAAATTTCAGTCTTCTAAGTAAAGCAGTATGGCCTGGGCATTGATTATAAGACAGTTAGTAAATTGGGACTAAACTTCCAAGAATATTTCACAGCTAATAATGCTTCTATTTAATAAACTTCTGTCATTAATACATAAGAAATACCCACAAAGCAATTCCCCTCCCATCAACCTTACCCCTTAAAAAGAACAAAACGTTTTGCAAAATAAAATATTAGGGGAAAAAAAATAAAATTGATATTGGTTTTTCTCTCAAAGAGAGTTTGCCAGTTTTTTCTATTTTCCATAAACGAGTCAATTACGAAAAATAATACATTTTTCAATGGGATATCTAGGCTTACGAAATACAAATGGACCGAAACAATGAAACCGAAATAAAGGAGGCCAATAATGGAAAGTTTAAGAGCCCCTTAAATGTTTGTAATACAAGCCCTAAGCTCCAGAATCGAGATAATGAGGGTTTTATATACTTTAACTGAGATCGAGTGTTTACCCGGGCCGTGAAAGGGGTTCGGAACGATTTCGTTTTTGTTTTATATTTAATCTAGTTCATTAATGAAATAAATCTTGTAAGGCTTTAACTATTTATAAAATCAACGCGTGGAAAATGCCTACTTTAATTTTGCCCCAAGGGATGAATTTAGAAAAATAACCCGGAAAACAGAAAACAATTGGGAATTTTTGACAGGGTTGACATTATGTTTTTCGACAATTAATTTTTAATATATTCCCATGGATACTTGGTAGGTCTTTTACCTCTCCGAGTAACTTTGTCATTACGGAGAGGTATAACACTGGATGTATCTGTGTGTGTGTCTGTCATCGCGTTGGCAAATCGGAGCAAGCGTGTTCGCAAAAAGCAATATTAGCTTCTACTTCATTATCATCGTTAGGGTTAAGACGTACGCGGCGATCGGCTAGCTAGGAATGTTATGAGAAACGTCTAACCTCCCAAGGTTCACGCAATTGCGGGTTTTATTATCATTTATACCCTAAATTTCCAAAATTTGTTAAAGAGACATACGCTTGAATTCAAACGTCAACAATAGCTATGTTTAAAATGATTTTAGGAATAAAGTTCTTCTTAAAACGATTTAACTAGAATTAAGGTAAATTAATGACGATTAAAATAATTAATATCGATTAAATGTATTTAATCTTAAGCTCTTAATTGCGTCTCGACTAGGAGAGGTTTATTTTGGTTTTCCCAACTTGTTTAAATATAATCTAATTGATCTACCCATGAATTGGATCGACACAAAAGCGAGACTTAAAATCGATCAAAACGAGATTACGATTTAACCGATCTGAAAAAAGACCTAGGCAGAAATAAACAATTTAAACAAAATTTAATATACCAAGACATGATTTAATCAATCTGATTATGATTAAATTGAATTTAATCACATATGGGAATCCATTACTAAACAAGGTCCCTCAAATTCAACTAAAAAAAAAGAGCCACACGATATATTTTGATCGATTTTTGATTTAAGTGGATCAAGTAATAACATTGGGTAGGGTTTGTTTGGACCCTTTCTGTCACACAAAAATATTTTCTCATAGGAACCAGCTGCCAGTCTAATACCCAAAACATATAATTATTGACTATACAGTTTTTATTCCGCGAAATTCAATAAATATACGACAAAATTTAAGGAAAATAAAAGAAAGAAAAAAGTTGTCAACCACGCCCTGTCTACGGGCAATTAAGGGCATCTGAAATAAATAGCATCTTTAAAATTAAATAAAAATTTATATCTAATTGTTTAAAATGAATATCAGCTCCTCGATCCTTTAATTCGCTTAGAGCGTATACTAAAATTTCCTCCATATTGTATTAATTAATTTCTAAAAACACCAAAAAAAGAAAGTTTACATTGTCTTAAATGGGAAATAGGAACTCTGCTAGTGATAATAAGAAAAAGAAAAAAAAACCTGTACCGATAATAAATTTAATTGTTTAAATCAGATATTAAACAAAGATTAAATACCTCAATATTTTTATAACAAAAACTTTCTTTTTCAACATGAAAAACTCTAATTTTATAAATTTAGTGACACACAAATGAAATAAAAATAAAATAATTTAACACTAATTAACACGAGTGTTACCTTTGATTTAAAAATAGATTTAGATCTGGTTTCTGAATGTGTTAAAAGAAAAAATTAAAAATATGTTAGATATGAGATTTAGTTTAAACTGTTGCTACAAATCACTTCACGCTATAGAAACAGATAAACCGTAAATCGTTAATTACGATTTTAGTAAAAGTAACTAAAAAAATCGATAACTGAACGCCTGATTAAACAGTTATTCGACAGTTTAATTTCCGTGTATTATCTACGGTTATTAATTTAAGTTCTTAGTAAATATTTAAACTTGATTTACTGTTGTTAAGTGTCAGGTACGCTAATTAAGTTTATGCTAATTTCAAAACAATATAATAAAATATTTTATCTCCTTCAAACCATATACTGTAAATATTCCCCTTGGAAACATTTCCTCTAGTTTATTTATTTATTTAATTAAGTAGCTACTGGATATTTAATTATAGTATTTAAATTATTGTTTCTGATACAATTAAAGTATTTGAATTGTTTTAAATGATGATAACCTTAATATATTTTGTATAAAGTACAGTACCATGATGTATACCCCATTAAATTTCACTAAATGTAGGCCTAACGAGCCTAAAAAAATTGAAAATTGAGATAATCAAATCTCCTTCCCTTGAAAAGTTGCTACTAAACCACTTTCATCATCCGTTCGTCAAAAGAACCCAAGGAATACATACAGCTAATTGGAATCATTGTGTGCCTCATATATTTATACCCCATGTTAATTTCTAAGCGGGTTTGTGGGTATACCGGGCTTGAGAACTTATTATCGCGCCACTCCTCATAATTTTGATGACGTCTCTCTAACTGTAATTTCATTGGTTGGTAGTAACACGCGTTCACAGGCGCGGCATTCGTAAGGTGAAACAGGCAGCGAGATAGATTATTCACGAGGTAATGATTAGTCTATAGAGTAGTGTCAGTACTACTCAGGCAAACGTCATACCCTTCTATCTCTTAGCTCAGTGTCATCCCCCCACTAGATGCGGACAGTATCCCCTCTTACAAAAGCGCGCCTAGAGGGAGGGATACACACTCTACAACCCCTCTCTACCGCCACTAGTCTAGCTATCTCTTCCCACAAAATCCGCCAAGAAACGTTACGTTGAGTGAAAATGAATTTTGCACAATGCATTATTCCAATTAACTGTATATATTCCTGCCTAAATGTATTCCTGATTACGATCATTATGATTTTGGATAAATTATAGCTTCGTTCGTATTTCTTTTACGTTACCATGTCAAACATAAATAGTTAGTAGTAATCTCGTTTGCTTTATTTCTTATTTTATTTAATTATGTTAATGCACGCTTAAGGGTAGAAACTATGACGAAAGTCTGGAACATTTTAACTCTATAATTTTCCATGTAGATCAAATAAAAATGTATTGTCACTCGAATATAATCTAGAACTAAGGTTAGGCAAGGTCTTGTACAGAATTTATTTTTCCATTGGAAAACCCAAATTACTAACTCAAAATCTAATGACTACCGTAGCATAATTAAAGTAGAAAACATTATAAATTACAGAAGGAATAAATACAGTTAATAGGAATTATTGTGTACTAACCATTTTCACTCAACGGATTGTTTATGGGAAGATCTACGGACTAAACATTATGTATGAAGAATTTTACCTCGCGAATTAATAATCTTTCTCGCAGCGAGTTGCACCTTGAGCGAGTGCCTAAACCTCGCATTGCTACCAACCAATGAAATCACAGAATTTTTAAACGTGACGTCACGGATAGTAAGCTCTCAAACCCGGACCACAAAACCGGCGTGGAAAATATGACTACACAATGATTCCAATTAACTGTATGCATTCCTGATTAGAGTTATAGCTAATCGAACAATAACAAACTGTCCCTTATTAAAATGGTGTTAATAATTGCCCATTAAAAAATGTAAACGTCCTCAAAGTGCTTGAAAAAAAAATAATAAAAATAAATAGTAAACATTTTAATTTACTACCCCTTTAAATACTAACAAAATGGTCGACTAAACCCCAAACCTTTATAATGCATATAATTTTAAGATTTCATCATTACGATACCTTAAAAAAATTAGGCGCAGTTAAAATAGACAACCACTTAAAAAATCCCCCAAACTAAAATAAAATGCAACCTTATCCCAACAATACTTAATAGATTTTAAATATTAAGTGTTTTAAATGTATAAATCACGATTATTACATTAGTAGAAAGAAATTAATATTACTTATTGTACTTATATATCAGGTAAACTTTTCAAAAACTTTCAACAACCAAAAACAGAAGAAAAAAAAAGACCCATGTAACATTGAAATAAGATCACGTTAACTAAAGTTCAAACAAGAAGTGATATCTAGTTTATTAGGGACAAGGTATAAATTCGCCACATTTCCAGCTTTATCTCCAGCAGTCCAAACGTAGGTCCGGAGTTAATCCTCCCGCCTCTAAATTACAACCAGCATCTCATTGGTTCTTGAAAACTCACGTCAGCGCGACACGAATGACGAAAATTCCGTATTTTCCGACTGAGGAGGGGCGAAATAGCCCGGCCTCCTTTTACGTCCCCCTTGTATTTTGAAAGGGGGACTGGGACTATGGCGCGTGAATACTTAGGCATCTTATACCTTCTCCCTAATAAACTTAAACTTAAAAAAAGGAGTAAAAAATAAAAGAACCACTTTGAATAAATATAAAGCGAATTCATGCAATTCGGTAGTATCAAAAAACGTGGACGGTAAACTAGATCTGTTCTTTTCGCAATGCGTCTTGTTTTCGGGGTGTTTTAAAAGGAAATAATTATAATAATTTTGAAGGTATATTAGGCGCTAAGTACCGCCGGATATTTGAAATATCATACAGTCTTTAAAGTTCGCAACCTCAAAGGATATCTTTTTTTTTATTTAATAACGTTTGACCCAAATTCGAATAAAATTATTTCTCCCCCATTTTATTTTATTTTAAATTTACGAAACTACATCAAAATATCTGATCATATTCATTCAGATCTATCAATATCTAATTTGTGATTATATACAGGGTGTTTTAAAAAGTGTAAACAAAATTACAGACAATGGGATGGGAAACCAATTTTGAGTCGAAAAATAAATAAATTTGCCACAAACAAGTTAAACTCCAACAAGTCATTGGAGTGTTTTACGGATGACCCCTTAATTAAATTAGCATTGCCAATAAGTTTCTTAGTTAATTGTAAGTGGGTCTTCCCTAAAACACTCCAATGATCATAATTTGTTTAGGGGTGTTGTCCGACTCCCTTGTATCAAAATATCACAGAAGATATATTTTTCAATAAAAATTTATTTCGCACACAACTAATTGTACAATAATTAATTACCCTTTTTGGAACACCCTGTATAATATTATAATATTATAATTTTTAATTACCATAATTTGGAAATTAACGTAAACATTTTATTTTTTTATTTTTTCGTTGCAATATTTAAAACGTGTTTAAACCTCAAATATTCTAATTAGAAGTTAATAAAAATGTATTCATTCAGCGGCTTGGACAGATACTCGAAGTTTTAATTATTGAAACTAGCCTAATAGTAAAAAGAATGTCGAAAGTATAAAACGTGTTTATACCTCAAATATTTTAATTAGAAATTAAAATAAAATGTATTCATTGAGCGGCTTGGACAGATACTCGATGCTTTGATTAGTGAAACTAGCCTAATATTAAAAATAATATATGTCGAAAGTACAAATCCAATTTACAATATTAACGAAAAGAATAAATCTAGATATGAAAACCCAATTTACGACGTTTTTGCAAATGAAAGCCCATTAAAAAAGGGTGTGTGTGGGTATATCATACATAACCTGATAAAATATTACGTATATTAGACCCCATTGGTCATTATACGTTGGGCATTACCCGTGCTGTACCGTATTTTGACCGGATAATTGATACCGTGGTTGTTTACGAGGACCATTATTTGAATAAAGACTTTATATCAATATATCCAACAATGACATTTTGATACAAGCATTTCACACCATGCAAATATGAAATTATGGAATTTAATGGTTTTGTTCTCGTTGAAAGACTAGTTTGAAAAATTTTATAAAGTGGATTTTATCACTACGCATAAAATGTGTCCCCGTGAACTTTAAATTATACCTAACTTAATATGGTGTCACGTGCTAAATGATATGATGATAATCATAAACGACATTAAAACTAAATTTTAATATATATTTTCTGTGTACCTTTTAAGGTTTATTAAGGCTAGATAAAGCAAGAAGTGATATCTAGTTTATTAGGGAGAAGGTATGAGTTCCCCACATTTCCAGCTTTATCTCCAGTTCAAACGTACAGGGTTCATATAACTTTAGGAAAACAAATTTCCCTGAGATTTCCAGGTTTTTCCCTTATATGGAGTATTCCATGGAGAAAATGTTAACGGAGTGGGGCAAATATGACTATTAGATAATCAAAGGACATCCCCGTATCTCTAATATAAGCAGAGCCTCCAAAGTATAGTGTAATGTTAATCCTATGGAGGGAATGTTCACGAACATTTTGCTCAATTACTCGGCCCCTGTTTGACGCAAATTTCCCTGAGTTTTCCCTCAACTATTTATTGCCCTGATTTTTCCAGGTTTTCCCTGTTTTTCAGGTTTGTATGAACCCTGACGTAGGTCCAGAGTTAATCCCCGCCTCTAAATTACAAACAGCATCTCATTGGTTCTTGTAAACGCACGTCAGCGCGACGCGAATGACGAAAATTAAGGTATTTTCCAACTGAGGAGTGAGGAGAGGCGTATTTCGCCCGGCCTCCTTTTACATCCCCCCTTGTATTTTGAAAGGGGGACTGGGACTATGGCGCGCGAATACTTAGGCATCTTAGACCTTCTCCCTAGTAAACTAGATATCACTTCTTGATTATACCTAACTTAATATGGTGTCACATGCTAAATGATATGATGATAACCATAAACGACATTAAAACTAAATTTTAATATATTTTCTGTTTACCTTTTAAAGTTTATTAAGGCTAGATATAAAGTTTACTAAATATTTTATTTCTTTAAATCGATAAATAGTCAATTAATGGGAATAAAAATTAAAAGGTTTTCCTTATCTTAAATAAAAAAAATTAAAAAATAAAAATAAAATTGGAATAAAAGTGGATAAATAACTTTCACTTAAATCGCCCCAAAACATTATTCTAGTTTCGCCAAAATAAAATGTTTTGTTTTTTAATGTTTATCTAAACATTCTAAAACGATTTCTCCGAATTTATTTTTCTTAGACTAGTCATATAGGGATTCCCCATACTAATAATGATGTACAAAAGGGTTGAACTCGTTAAATTAATTTGCATGAGAATAAAGATGTGAGATTTCAATCATCATTATTAATTTGAATGAAATATTAATCATTTTAAAAGATAAACATTTTTCGTAATTAAAACTATGCTTACACCAAATCGGAAACACGCGTTGTAGAAATAACCCCTTATTGACCTTTGACCTTCAGGAAAGAACAACAACTTCAGAAAGGTTAACTTAAATTTAAATATTAATTAACCTTAACGAACCCGAAATGAACACTATGCACAAACACTTATGAACTTTAACCTCTTGAAAAAATTACCCATCAAGTTAAATTTTTATTCTAACCCTTGAAAAGAATAGTGACCTCTTAATTGACCTTCAACCTTTAAAATCCCCAATTATAAGAAAAAGTAAGGGCTGTTATAGTTTAAAATCTGATTGGCCATTCAAAAAAACACACCACAACAGACAGACAGACACCATAATTAAAAAAAAAGCAACCCATATCAACCAACATATATTCAAAATAGTCCTTTAACAATTAAAACAATACCGGCAGTAAAATTTTAATTTTTAGGTTAATCTATTTAACGTTCTCGTGTGTCTAATAACAGTCAACGTTAATCACGGAATCGAATTGCCGAAGAAAGCCATGTTATATAAGGGTTTAATTACTATTAACGATTCACTAATGGATTTTTGTTCCCCCCTTAAGCAATAATTATTATATAACTAAGAAAATTCAAACAAAATCTCCCACAGCGTTTTCGAATTCTGGCACCCACATACCAATTTTTTTTTTTTTTTTCTATTTAACAAAAATATATATCTATTTAATTACATATTAACTCGCTCAAATATTCGATCTGAATACTTCCTACATTCTAGATATTTTTTTTATAATCCATCCTTAAGGGTAAACTACTTCAAATTAAGCTTCTATTAAATTGGATATTAGTGACAAATGAACGTAATTTTTCCTTATACAGAGCTTTATAAATTAACCAAGTTTAATAGATATATTCCATAAGTATGACACTACCTATAGGGAGCTAATAGTTCTGACCCTATCTCTTACTGGAGTTTCATCCCCCTAACGTTTGGAAGCAGTATTCTACGCGCAAAAATGTCAACCAGGGGGGGGGGGGCTGCATGACGTCAGACTATCTCTTCCCCGTAGCCAGTTGTTAGCTCCCTATAGAGTAATGTCAGTTCTACTATGCAAACGTCATACCATAGAGTAGTGTCGGTAGAGGGGGGAGTAGACTGTGTATCCCTCTACTTCGTAATGCTAGAAACTTACAGCTAGAGCTAGTTCGAGAACGACAATAGAGCTATCTCAGTAGACTTAGTGTGACGTCACCCTTGCTATTTGCCCATTGAACCAAAGCGCCCACTGCCAAACCTAAACCCGTGACGTTTTACCTAGACACAACTGAGATAGCTCTATAGAGAACTGAAGTACTACACTCGGTTAGTTTTGCAGTCCATCTTATTATTATTTAGTCTGTACTAAGCCTCACCAGGCGTCGTTTTACCTCAAATCTATGACCTACCTCATGACAAGCTCCAGTTTGTAACCAGTGACAAACTTATGGAGGAACATATCTTATGAACTTATGATATTAATGGTCCAATTTGAGGATTTTTACGCCGATATTTTAAAGTCATTGATCTTTCATCCCACCCGCAAATAAAAAAGGTTTGGACATATTCTAAGAATGAGTTTAACTGTTAAAAGGAAAGATCTCGAGATATTAAATGTTTTATATAACAGTAACACTGGGTCAATTCAATTATTCCGCTATATCCGATGGCCTCAAGGGCTACTAATGCATAATCGTGCAAAATGGCCATTTAAAAACGTTATTACGCTTTAATTGCGACTGTTTAGCAATTATTAGCTTTCACCTTCCCTTACCTTTATTTCAATTAAAATTATTTTGGTTGAAGCCAAGTGCGAAGACTAAGGTATTTTAGATTATGTTTAATAAAACGTGCCTTTTATGCCAATTACTTCACAACCCCCTCCCCTTTCTACTTTAGAGCACGATGATTGGATGTAATTAAGCCCTGAATTCTTTTAGGCTTTAATTAAAGCAACATAGTGGGAGATGATAATGCATATTGCATTGATATAAATTAGAATCCATGCATGTACTTGCCATTTTAATTTAAGATGGTCTAGTTGCCAAGCCTTTGTCTTTTGAAAACAAGGTTGAAAGGTCAGGAAGTCCATAGTCCGTAGCTTTTGACGTTATTGGCCTATTACTTTCTAGTATATTCCATATTTAATTAGAGTTTAAATCAAATTATTATCTAAATTAGACCGCGGATTAGACAAATTCAGTTCAGAGAGCGCCAAAAACTCGCCTACAAGGCGCGTTCGGCTTCGGCGGGAACGCAGAAACTAGCGCGTGCGCATTGAAACTTGAAAGAAGACCCCTTATTGGCTAAATTAGGCGCGCTTCTGCCAAAAACGGGAAATTCCCACGTGCTCTTAACTCATAGCTTTATTGGGGGGGGGGGGGGGTAAGTGAGGTCTGCCGGTTCAAAGTTCAAACATAGAATGAAATATTTGTAAAAACGTTTATTTCTCGCTATAAAGATTGATATATTATAATATATTCAACAATACGTCATGGAATTATTTTGTTCTTGATTTTTTTTTTGGAGTAATAAATAATAATGGAGTATTTACACAATAATTGTAGAGAGGAGTGGTTATTAGTTATTTCAAAAATGTTGCGAGAGAGCATTTATAAATTGAGATCCATAGTTAATGGCACGATATTATAAGATAATGTGGCTTGAAATTCAACCCACTAAACTAGATATAAGCTTATTGCGTTAAAATTATTTATGCACTAAGATATATGTAACTTCCGAATATTCCGGAAGTGGATCTGTACTTGTACACAAACATTGGTTGGCTGTAAATATTATGCACCATATAGAAAATGAGTTGGTATCTTTAGTTATTGGACACTTGAGCTTAATCTCATTATAGGCCTATATAGAAATGTTGGTAGAAAAAGGGAGCAAAAGGTTTAGCGCGATCTTCTGTCTCCTCTCATTGACCTTCGTCCATCTCCATTGGGTAGACGAGTGTAGTTTCCGTCTCCCAACTGGGCAAACCAATCAAAACATTGGATGGGTGGGTACTGCAACACACGTGTTACCTAGAACCAAAACCTACCGTCATATCCCATGGTAGATCATAAGCTTCCTCTAAGTTCAATTGGCGATGATGTTCCGGTCGAAGGGTTGCTGAGTTGATGGGCATCTGTGGAGGACATTGTTGTTGTTGAGGGGCAAGGGGCATTTTGGCGCAATAATCGTAAGGGGTTTCCCTCAATAAGTGACTAGCAGATTCCAAGGCCCTAGTTCTGGCCACGCAAGCCCAAGCGACGACCAACGTGGACACCACAACAGTTACCGAGACGGCCACTGGTACGATGAAGTAAAGACGGAGGTAGAAGGGTGTGGCCTCGTTTTCTTGAGTCATGGCTTCGGATTCTGCTCAGTACCAAGGTTACAGGTTCATACTGGGACGAATAATACCTGAAATAAACCTCTTACGAAAGTCCATGGTGGTTTCAGAGACGGTTGGAGAGAAGGCGCTAAGTCCGTGTTCGTTGTAAGAAGCCATTCTTAACTCGTACCGGATGTTGCCTTCCAACCCGCGCAACAGTAGCTTTCTCTTACTTCCGGGAATGTGTACTTTCTCACTCATTTTCCCCGCCTTCCCATACTCGAGGACAAACTCTGTTTATTAATCGCGTTCTTAGTAACTTAACCTAAAGCTTTGCGCAACTATTTGAAACCTACGTTTAACCGCGTCAGGTTTGGGTAAACCATGGACATCCCATTCAAGCTGCAAGGTATGACTAGTTGAGGATACAATCCTCAAAACAGGAGGGTTTGGTGGATCTACGCGAATTTAGGTTTTCAAAAAACCATTTATATTCACGGGATGGGATAATTCCTAAAAAATAACACCTACTTCCGCTTG
This sequence comes from Phalangium opilio, assembly GCF_054372755.1. Classification (NCBI taxonomy): domain Eukaryota; kingdom Metazoa; phylum Arthropoda; class Arachnida; order Opiliones; family Phalangiidae; genus Phalangium; species Phalangium opilio. The sequence goes on from NW_028324156.1 coordinate 3,928,757, forward strand.
AGGTGTAAGCCGACACTTCCGGTGACCATGGTCCATTGCCGGCAGCGTTAATAGCGCGTACAATAACATCGTAACGGGTAGAGGGTTGTAAACCAGACAAGGTCAGTTCGGGTGATTTGTGTTCCCGGATACGAACCAACTCAAAGCGATACGCCAACTCGACTCCGTGTTGACGAAAACCTACCTGGTAGCTTGTCAATCTACCATTACAAGTGTCCCTTGGTGGGACCTAAAACGCGTGGTAATTAGGCTAAGCCGCGCTACTGATAATAAATACGTACGAAGCCCTTACCTTCCAGGTGACCTTAAGGTTGGTTGAGTCCATCACTTGCACCATAACATCAGTTGGAGGCGCGCTTGGTTCTTCCTCGCTGGTGGTCAATTCAATCGGAATGGATGGGTTACCAGAGCCTACAGAGTTTTCGGCAACAACCGCGACGTGATATTTGACCCCGGGATGCAAGTTTTTCAACTGGCAAGATATCTCTGATGGTACGTGAACCTCTTGAAGTCTACGACCTTTCCCGTCGTTTGTCCAGTAGCGAACTTTGTAGTGAATAACGGGGCTGTTCCCGGAATACGGTGCCCTCCAGGTCAACCTGGCGAACCTGCTGCCAACCTCAGTTACCTTAATGTCCTTAGGCGCGTCCGGGGGTTCCAGAACAGTCAATTCGGCTGTCCCGGATGTCTCCCCGAATTTGTTTCTCGCTTTACACTCGTAAACGGAAGCGTCTTCCGTTTTGGTGTCCCTGATGACGAGTTCAGAGGTGACGAAAGCGGCTTTGACCTCTTCAGTAGCTTCCAATCTGTCCCCGTGGAAGAGTTGCAAGTGTTTACCCCCTTTTAACCATTCCCAAACGATGGGGCTTTCACCCTTGGCGCTGCATTTGATTTTGGTGATTTGACCTTTCTTACTGTTCACCGTTTGAAATTCGGTGATAATAACCGGTGGCTCTGAAAATCACCATATTCCTCAGGTTCTTAACTATACCTTACACCTTAGACATTAAGTAGACTAACCGTGAACGCGTAAAGTGGCCGAAGCGGTCAACTTTTCCCCAACCCCATTATTGACCTCACAGGTGTACATTCCAGAATCATCCACGTTGACCTTAGTCAAGGTCAGAGTACCGTTTTCAGAAACTTTCCATTTGACATCATTCAGATGGTCTCGTGAACCATCAGCTATTTTTTTAATACATATACCAAAGGGGTTTAAACAAACGCAGAGGTCAAGTTGGTAACCAATTAACTGGTATTCGATTCTTTGACTCACATTCGCGGTACCATAAAACTCTAGGGATAGGATAACCCTTGGCCAAACAATTCATGTTGGCAGTACTATGACGTATTACATCTACGTCCAATGGTCCGGTTATTAACGAAGGGGGGACTGGAAACAGTAATATATGCATTGAGGACTTTTGAGATGAAATCTAAGAATAGGTGGGCGTTGGCTACCTTCAAGGTAAATTGAGGTTGTGTAGCTATCTTTTCCAAATGGATTAACAGCTTCGCAAGTATAATTGCCAATATTGTCAATCTCAAAATTCTTTATCAACAACGTACTCGAAAAGTCGTGCATTTTGTTAATGATTACGTTTTTGTTATCAGGTGTAATTTTTTGGCTATTGTGAAGCCAAGTTAATGACAAGGGCAAACTTCCCTCGGACACAACACAAGTAGCTTGTAATCTTTTCCCCAAAGATGGATTTTTAGGAAGAGGATGTATTGGTTCCATAACCGGAGGCTCTAACGAAACCACAAACAAAAAATTGACAATAAAATCTACCACTTCCCTTTCCAAAGTCAGATGCTAACAATGAAATTGAAATTATTGATTTTTGTTTTTATCCCGAACCCGGAAAATGTAATGGGCGGTTTGTCCCCCTAAAGCTAAGCTACATTGCGGTGAATCACAACCAAAACAAATGTGACTCACGCGCGAGTAATGAAACGCCATAAATTGATTGCCCATAGGCTTAATTACACAGCGATTAAGCTAAATAATAATTACCCTAAATTATAAAACATTTTATTTCTTTTGTCTAGTTCCATATTTTCATTATTGTAAGCTTACATCAATATATTAAAACTAATATCTGAATAAGGGATATAATAATATAAACAAAGATAGTACAGACAGGAAGTAAAACATCCTTCCATTAAAATCATTATCAGAAGTAGGCTACTGATTCTTGTAATCATTTTACTTCAGTTACAGTATCTAATGTTACAACAACAGTAAGGGGTCAGTAATGGCGACAAATTGTCAGTGATGAGAAGGAATTGTACAGAATTTTAACATCGGGTCTGATGGTTGACTCTCATTGGGTTAGATTTAACCGGGGTACAAGTACGCCACTGTGGTGGGTTGTCAACAGGACAAGGCGGTTAATTTAAAGTCAAAGACGACCACGAAGACGCGTTGTCAATCAAAGAATCGATATAAACCAATTTAACACCTTAATTAAAACGGACTTACATTTGTACCTGAACCATAACGTTGTTGGTAATGGATAACCAGTAGTTTCACAGGGTAAAGTAACCCTTTCCCCTACCAGAATATCCACTTGGGCAGGGGGAGTTTGTTTCCATTTAGGAGGGCCTAATAATTTCCCCAACCCATAATTAACATTAAAATATATTCTAATTAATATCAATTTAACTCCTATTGCTAACCTTCGAATTTAAGTTGAATAGTATGACTATCAAAACCAGCGGAGTTTGTGGCAACGCAAGTATAGTTCCCAATATTAGAGACATCGATGTCCTTAACTCTTATTTGTACTGAAGTACCATCATCATCAACAACCTTTATTGCAACATTCTGGGTTGATTTTTCAATTACTTTCCCATTAAATAACCACGATATTTTGAAAGGTGGTTCCCCATCGATAACAGTACAATAAGACCGTACCACACCACCAGCTGCTGGTTTACTTGGAGAGAACCTTAAAGGTTCTATAGTTGGCTTTTCTGTTACAAACAAACCAAACAAGAAACCCCTTTTTACAACCTCACAAATCATTCAAAACCCCACGGTATTCTTAGAAAATTGTCAAACTTCACGCTGACAACATAAAAATAGAACCCACATTAAACTTGAGAACCTTTGAGCATTGCCGTTATCCCATTGCAAAAGTAACACCTTAGAGAAACTTCAAATGGCTTGCTATACGTTCTCAAATCATATATGGGTTCTTAAGAACATAAAACATCCCATATAAATCAAGAACCCACAATAAACTTGAGAACGTTTGAGCCTTGCCGTTATCCCAGTGCGAAAGAAACTCCTTACAGAAACTTAAAATGGTTTGCCATACGTTCTCAAATCAAATATGGGTTCTTAAGAATATAAAACATCCCAATATAAATCAAGAACCCACAACAAACTCGAGAACGTTTGAGCCTTGCTGTTATCCCACTCCCAGGGCAAAAGAAACACCTTACAGAAACTTACAATGGACTGTCACACGTTCTCAAATCATATTTGGGTTCTTCGAGCATAAAACATCCCAATATAAAGCCGCAATTACCACCTACTTGTAAACCCCCAAGAAAAACCGATCCCAATACCAGATAAAGCCCAAAAATTCGACACTAAACCACCCGCAGAGAGTTGCCCCTTAGACCACCTACCCTGAGCAGGGATTGCCCCCCAAAATAAGAAAGGATTTTCAAGTTCACACTCACCCAAACATTTCACCATATTGAGAAGCTGAATAAGACATACACCAATAGAGAGGATAAGGGTCGATGAAGAGGCCATTTTCTTGGAATCCTTGGATCACTTATTGAACACTGAGTATTTTATTCCAAACGTAAAATGAGTCAAATGACGCACGCGCACTTTGTCCGTTTTAGTTTAGAAATCCGTAATTTCAATTAACAAGGCGCGATATCTCGTTAATTTCCGGTTAAATACAATTATAAAACGCACAATGCGGAACCAAGATCACGGAAGAGAGAGAGCAATATGTCTTCGTTTCTATTGTATAATTGTCCGCGACAACTTCGCCGCCTACAGGAACCGCACTGAAGTAGATTGTAGCTAAAAGCACGCACAAAAATGTACTTGACATTTAAGTAGATAATTATAGAGAGCTGCCGTGGACAAAGATGAAGAGAGGATCAAACGGTACTTAAAAGTTTAACTTAATGACTGAACTGTAAGGAACTGAAGAAAAACGCGCGCGAAAACACGAAAACACGAAAAATTTTAACGCGAGCGACGGTTATGTTCAGCCCTGATGGTCCGACGACCATCCCCGTTTTGAAGACGTGTGTAGCTGCCATCATTTAACTACACGGACATCGATATGTAATCAAAACCCTCCCACTAATTGGTTAATCAGGCCTAACTTACAGTCATATCCCAAGGTAGATCGTAAGCTTCCTCTAAAGTCGGAGGGCGATGCTCTGGTCGAAGGGTTGCGGAATTGATGGGTATCTGAGGTGGACCTTGTTGTTGTTGTTGTTGAGGGGCTAAGGGCATTTTGGCACAATAATCGTACGGGGTTTCCCTCAATAAGTGACTAGCAGATTCCAAGGCCCTAGTTCGGGCCACGCATGCCCAAGCAACGACCAACGTGGACACTACAACAGTCACTGAGACGGCCACTGGTACGATGAAGTAAAGTCGGAGGTAGAAGGGTGTGGCCTCGTTTTCTTGCGTCATGGCTTCGGATTCTGCGCAGTACCAAGGTTACGCGAGTTCAAATGAGAACAAAAAACATGTAGTACTTACGAAAGTCCATGGTGGTTTCAGAGACAGTTGGAGAAAAGGCGCTAAGTCCGTGTTCGTTGTAAGAAGCCATTCTTAACTCGTACCGGATGTTGCCTTCCAACCCGCGCAATAGTAGCTTTCTCTTACTTCCGGGAATGTGAACCTTCTCACTCATTTTTCCCGCCTTCCCATACTCGAGGACAAACTCTACACGCGTCCATTTTGTTTAAGTAAATCAACAGACCCCAAGGACTATTTAAAACTGGCTTACGTTTAACATGATCCGGTTTGTTAAGTCCATGAACATCCCACTCTATTTGTAAGGTATGACTAGTTGAAGAGACGATTCTAAGTATAGGAGTAGCTGGGGGATTTCCGCTAGAGGTGTAAGCGGACATTTCTGGTGACCACGGTCCATTTCCGGCCGCGTTAATAGCGCGAACGATGACGTCATATCGGGTCGATTGTTGCAATCCCGAGAGGGTCAATTCGGGACTCTTTTGTTCACGAATTCTAACCATTTCGAAGCGATACGCCAACTCAACCCCGTGTTGTCTAAACCCAACTTGGAAGCTGGTCAACCGACCATTCCAACTGTCTTTCGGTGGCGCCTTCCACGTTACTTTCAAACTGGTAGAGTCCACAACATGGACCACTACGTCAGTAGGGGCCGCGCTAGGTTCTGATTAAATTGTTTAGTTTAAAAATCAGCACAGGACAAAAAGGTAAGTACAAGTACAAGTACCTTCTTCTTTGGTCATAAAGTCCACTGGGTTAGATGGATTTCCCGCGCCGACTGAGTTTTCGGCCACTACGGCCACATGGTACCTCGTACCAGGATGAATGTTTTGTAAGTGACAAGAAACCTCGCCAGGGATGTGAATCTCTTGAAGTCTGCGACCTTTGCCGTCATTGGTCCAATACCTCACCTTATAATGGATGACTGGACTATTTCCGGAATAAGGTGGTCTCCAGGATAGACGCGCAAAACGACTACCAACTTCGGTGACCTTAACATCCTTCGGCGCATCTGGTGGTTCTATTTTGGCAAAAATTGGTCAGTCTGACCTCTAATGCGTATGAACCCACCGAGTTAATCTAACCTAAGACAGTCAATTCGGCAGTTCCCGAAGTTTCCCCAAACTTGTTTCTGGCCTTGCACTCGTAAACCGCCGCGTCTTCCGTCTTGGTATCTCTGATGACAAGTTCAGAGGTGACGAAAGCGGCTTTGACCTCTTCAGTAGCTTCCAATCTGTCACCGTGAAAGACGGGAAGATGCGAACCGGCTTTCAACCACTCCCAGATAATGGGCGTCTCTCCCTTAGCGCTACATTTAATTTTGGTCATCTGTCCCTTCTTGCTTGTAATTGGTTGGAATTCGGTGATCATCACGGGTGGTTCTACGTACAGGATTCAATAGAAAAATTGACGCGTGTCCTCGCGTCAGAAGACGAAAAATTATTTCACGTACCATGTACTTTCAAGAAGGCTGACGCGGTCAGTTTCTGTCCAACCCCATTATCCACTTCGCAAGTATACTTCCCAGAGTCGTCAACTTGTACGTCGTTGATTAGAAGGGTTCCATTCTCGTAGATTTTTCGTTTCCCATCGCTACGTAAACTTACCTGATCTCTGGTGTTATCAGCTGTAATTTTTATCAGCAATAGAAAACTGTTATTTTTTTGGCCTAACCCGAAAATAAAATGCACCACTCTTCGACTCTTTACTCACACAGCAACCAAACTACTTTAGGTAAAGGGAAACCTTTAGCGTTGCAATGCAAATACCCTGGGCTACCACGAAGGATATCTAAGTCAGATGGACTTGACATCATGGTCGGTGGGACTGTATCAATATATTAAATTTGATACGATACTTATAACTTCATTTAATAACACGTAAAGTAATTGGACAAAACCTTGAAGATAAATTGAAGTCATGTGACTATCTCTCCCAAATGGATTGATGCCTTCACACGTGTAATTGCCAATGACGTCAGCATCAAGACTCGGAATGTTTAGAATAGATGTGTAGTCGTTAAATTTACTAATTTGTATCTTATGCCCATCGGGCACGACCTCTACCCCATTGCGTCTCCATGTAATAGAAAGGGGTAGACTACCCCGATTAACGACACACATAGCTTGTACCCGACTTCCCAGAGAAAGCTTTTTGGGCAAAACCGCAATTGGATCCATAACTGGAGGTTCTAAATCCATAGTGAATTGCTTAGAAAAAGCTAAACAGAAGGGCGTATAATTTATCAAACAACAAGTTTACCAGAGTCGGAACACGCCCCAAGTTGTATGACAACGAAACAAACAAACGCAATGGAGATGAACTTCATTATTCTAACGGAGCTACGCCCAAGTGGACCAAGAAAACACAGAAATAAAGCTACGCGACGTATTCAAGCGATTTACCGGAAAAATCGATGTTCAGATTATCTAACTTAGATTGTTGAAGATGATAAGACTATTTCGATCAAATATCTTCCCTTCGGAACAGTGAAATTACACCCAAAACTTTCAGTATTATTCCATTCACGTCGTGTAAAAGGAGAAATGGCGACCATAAAAAAAGCTACAGTAAATTAAGAAATGAAAGCAAACGAAGCTCGGCCACGCCACAGAGCGGATAAAATGGAACATTTGAGCAGGTGGTGACTAGGTACAACATTGATGTAACACTTGCATCGCGATTGCCATTCAATGGTAGGTAATTGAATGACAAATAAACAAATCAGTTTGGTGGCTAGACTAAATTAAAGACGGTCCGCGGGCTGTTCATGAGTTAATGAGCCAAAGAGTTACGCCAAGTACTCACACAAAAGCCAGACCGCTTTGGGTTTGGGGAAACCTTTGGCATTACAGTGAAAATAACCCGCGCTACCACGAAGTATATCACTGTCCGACGGGGTGATTATCATAGTAGGTGGTACTGTAATTACATTAATTCATATACATGACTTGCCCTCTAAGTGTGGCGTCATTACCTTCTAAGTATATAGAAGCTACATGACTGGCTCTTCCAAATGGGTTTATAGCTTCGCAAGTATAATTTCCAATATTATCGGCGTCCAAACTCGGAATGATAAGAATGGAAGTATAATCGCTCAGCTTATTAATTTGCAGTTTTTTGCCGTCCGCAATAACCTTGTCCGCATTACGTGTCCATGTTATGGACAATGGTAGGCTACCGTGGCTTACCACGCATAGGGCTTGTACGTGGCTACCAAGTGTTACTTTTTTGGGGAATACGCCAATAGGATCCATTACTGGCGGTTCTAAGTGCAATATTGCATATAATTATAGACATTCCCCGCAAATTATAAAGAACTTAAGTAAATCAACTTCAGCTGTACTAACCAGAGTCGGCAGAGCACCAGACTTCTTGGAGAACAACATGAAGCGCGATGATAATGGGTATAATTTCCATTATCCAATTCGAAATTAAAATAAGACAAAGCGAAAAGACCAACACTTTGACAACAGACGTAGAATTTGTATAAAACTAAGAATTCAAAATCAAGAAGGGTGTTGGCTCTCTACGTCCCCGATGGAAAGAAATGGCGACTAACGATATGAACTAGAAGAGAAACTAACAAGGCACGACAACGCCACAGAGCGGACAAACCAGAAAGGTGACGGTGACATACTCAACCATGGTGAAAAGGACAAGTATATAGTAATGGGGACTGATATGAAACCAAAACCAGTTTGGGGACATTTTGTGGTGAATAAGAGGCGAAGAGCTTGAAGGTCGTTATAACAAAACGACCGCAGTCACTCACACAAAAACCAGGACACTTTAGGTTTGGGAAAACCTTTGGCGTGACACTGAAAAAATCCCAAGCTACCTCGAAGTATATCTATATCCGACGGACTGGCTATCATAGTCGGTGGTACTATAAGGGGGCATCAGTTGACAGGGTAAATGGCGCGTTAGGTCACGTGACATGGCGTATATTACCTTCTAGATAAATGGAAGCAACCTGTCGATCTCTTCCAAAAGGATTAATCCCCTCGCAAGTGTAATTTCCAATGTGATCGGCGTCCAATTTCGGAATAATTAGAAGAGAAGTGAAGGAGTTGACCTTATTGACTTGTAATTTTCTACCGTCCTCCTTTATTGAGTTCCCATCACGCGTCCAAGTAATAGATAGAGGTAAGCTACCACGACAAACACACATTGCTTGAACGTGGGTTCCGATCGCAAATGTTTTAGGGAATATTGCTATAGCATCCATGACTGGTGGCTCTAAAGCAATAACCGTAGGTCATGAACAAGACTGAATAAATAACTAACCAACAAAACTAACCAGAGTCGGAGCAAAGGCATTGTTGAACTGCGACGAAGAGCGCGAGTACGACAACGCGAATCCCCATATAAGATAGATGGTACAAATATCAATGCGTTTGACTTTGAAAACTGAACAATTCGCGACTAATTTGCAAGACTATAATGATTTGCAAGTTGATGTAGTCCGATTTAAGTCGAAAATTCAAATTACAGAGCTCAGAAGCTCAGGAACTCCCTCCCTTGATGAAAAGAAATGGCGACTAATATATCTGGCCCGAGAAATGAACCGAAAACAGGGACGACCACGCCACAAAGCGGCTAAAGTCGAAGGATAAGAAGCTAAGGGTGAAGAGGACAAGCGAATACTGAAGAGATACCAAAAGAATATAAATAACATCGTTGTGGAGTGGCAACAAACTCAATGTGTATTGGTTGTTGGAAACATGTGTAATAATTCTACAGAACGATTTCCCTTGATACACAAATGTCTTGATGAGGAAAGAGCCAAAGATGGGGTTGGGTACTCACACAAGAACCAGGTCACTTTGGGTTTTGGGAAACCTTTGGCATTACAATGAAAATAACCCGGGCTACCACGAAGTATATCACTGTCCGACGGGCTTGCTATGATACTTGCAGGTACTATAGTTTGCAACGGAAATCACCTTTAGATAACTGGTCAATATAGGCTTGTATAATTTTACCCTCTAAATAAATGGAAGCTAAGTGGCTATCTCTTCCAAAAGGATTGATAGCTTCGCAAGTGTAATTTCCAATATGATCGGAGTCCAATTTTGGAATAATTAGAAGGGAAGTAAAATCGCTAGGTTTATTGATACGTAATCTTTGGGTCTCGGGGTTGACTACGTCACCATTACGAGTCCAACTAATTGTTAGAGGTAGACTTCCACTACTCACAACACACACGGCTTGAACGTGGCTTCCCAGTGTCGGCTTTTTGGGATATATCCCAATTGTATCCATAACAGGAGGCTCTAACAATCAATAAGCCGAAAAATTATCAACAATTGGAGAGGAATTAACTTCAGATGTACTGGCTGTACTAACCAGAGTCGGAGCACCCGACTAGCTGGACAACAACATACAGGGCGATTATGATGGATAGAACTTTCATTATCGAATCCGAAATGAAAATACGCTCGAAGAATAATAACAATACTTTGAAGGAGTATAATTTGTAAATTAAGGACTTAACAACGTCGCTTTCGATTCAATCTTCGTGTAAATCAAGAAGGGTGTTGTCTCGCTTCGTCCCCGATGGAAAGAAATGGCGACTAACGATGTGAACCAGAAGAGAATATAACAAGGCACGACAACGCCACAGAGCGGATAAACCAGAAAGGCCAAGGTGACATACTCAACCATGGTGAAAAGGACAAGTATAAAGCAAAGCGGACTGATATCAATCTAAATCCAACGTGGGGCACTTTGTGGTGAATAAGAGACGAAGAGCTTGAAGGTCGTAATAACAAAGGGACCGTAACTACTCACACAAAAACCATGACACTTTAGGTTTGGGAAAACCTTTGGTGTGACAATGAAAGAATCCCAAGCTACCTCGAAGTATATCTATATCCGACGGACTGGCTATCATTGTCGGTGGTACTATAAGGGGGCATCAGTTGATAAGGTAAATGACGCGTTAGGCCACGTGACATGGCGTACATTACCTTCTAGATAAATGGAAGCAACCTGTCGATCTCTTCCAAAAGGGTTAATCCCCTCGCAAGTGTAATTTCCAATGTGATCCGCGTCCAATTTCGGAATAATTAGAAGAGAAGTGAAGGAGTTGACTTTATTGATTTGTAACTTTTGATCATCCTCCTTAATTGGGTTCCCATTACGCGTCCAAGTAATAGATAGAGGTAGACTACCACGACAAACACACATAGCTTGAACGTGTGTTCCGATCACAAATGTTTTAGGGAATATCCCTATAGCATCCATGACTGGTGCTTCTAAAGCAATAATCGTGGGTCATGAATAAGACTGAATAAATAACTAACCAACAAAACTAACCAGAGTCGGAGCAAAGGCATTGTTGAATTGCGACGAAGAGCGCGAGTGCGACAACGCGAATCCCCATATTAGATAGATGGTACAAATATCAATGCGTTTGACTTTGAAAACTGAACAATTAGCGACTAATTTGCAAGGCTATAATGATTTACAAGTTAATGTAGTCCGATTTAAGTCAAAAATTCAAATTACAGAGCTCAGAAGCTCAGGAACTCCCTCCCTTGATGAAACGAAATGGCGACTAATATATCTGAGACCGAGAAATGAACCGAAAACAAGGTACGACCACGCCACAAAGCGGCTAAAGTCGAAGGATAAGAAGCTAAGGGTGAAGAGGACAAGCGAATACTGAAGAGATACCAAAAGAATATAAATAACATCGTTGTGGAGTGGCAACAAACTCAATGTGTACTGGTTGTTGGAAAGATGTGTAATAATTCTACAGAACGATTTCCCTTGATACACAAATGTCTTCATGAGGAAAGAGCCAAAGATGGGGTTGGGTACTCACACAAGAACCAAGTCACTTTGGGTTTAGGGAAACCTTTGGCGTTACAATGAAAATAACACGCACTACCGCGAAGAATGTCTATGTCCGATGGAATTGATATTATTGTTGGGGGAACTATAATAAAGGTCATTTAGGTCAAAGGGTAACCTGGTCCGAAATGAGAAATTACCTTCTAAATAGATGGAAGCGACATGACTATCTCTTCCAAATGGGTTAGTCGCCTCGCAAGTGTAATTGCCAATATGATCAGCGTCTAACTTAGCAATGATTAGAAGTGAAGTGTATTCGTTAACTTTAGTTATTTGTAATTTTCCACTCTCGGGTTTAACATCGACTCCATAACGTTTCCAAGAAATTGAAAGCGGTAGGCTACCACTACCTACGGCGCACATGGCTTGGACGCGACTTCCGATTGTATATTTCTTAGGAGATATTACAATAGGATCCATAACTGGTGGCTCTAAATACGATAGTAGACCACATGTCAGAAATGGTAAATTCAGCGGCAGACAAATAGAATTATCGTCAACAAAACTAACTGACCAGAATCTGCAGAGCACAGGCCGAGATGGACTACGACGCATAACGCGAATGTAATGAATTCGATTCCCATAGAGCTACGCCCAAATGAAAACATCACCTTATTAACTAAAATCGCTGCTCGAACTGAGAGAATAGTTCTACCTTTCTGGTATTTGTAATTTAAACTATGATCTCCGAAACTGGATTTCAATTATTCTACCCAGATACCGATAAACCTAACTTCACAAAATTACCACAAGACTCCGTTCGGACAAAAATTAATGGCGACTATAATGTATTTCATCTGGAAATGCAGCGAGAAATGGCACAGCCACGCCACGGAGCGGATAAAATCCAACTATAAGAGCATCTCGGGATACCCGTGAGTCAATTGTGACCACCGTGACCCATGGATAATGAAGAGTCAAGTATGAGGAGCAAAGAGCTGAAGTGGTGCACTTCTAAAAATGCAGAGTCTTATTTACTCACACTGAAGCCAAACTACTTTGGGTTTTGGGAAACCTTTGGCGTTACAATGAAAATAACCCGCGCTACCTCGGAGTATATCTATGTCCGATGGACTGGCCATCATGGTTGATGGCACTAAAAGATACGTGGATTTATAAAAGAGCTCCACATAGTATACATGATTTGCTTAAATAAATAACCTTCAATGTAAATAGATGCAACATGGGTATCTCTACCAAAAGGATTAAGAGCTTCGCAAGTGTAATTGCCAATATGATCGGCGTCCAATTTTGGAATGTTCAGAATCGAAGAAAAGTCGTTAGCTTTATTGATTTGCAGTTTTGGGGTTTCGCCTTTAACCTGGGCTCCATCGCGGTGCCAAGTGATGGACATTGGTAGGCTACCATGGTTTACAACGCACATTAATTGAACACGACTTCCAAGTGAAGGACTTTTAGGAAATATTGCGATGGGATTCATGATTGGTGGTTCTAAATTAAATCCCATTCAAGTTAGATATAAACAGAACTTATATTAATATCAAGAAAACTAACCAGAGTCTGAACACAACCCTATCTGGACTATTAGGTGAAGCCCAAGCACAAGGGATACAATTTTCATTGTTGAAGGAGAAGAAAACGGTCACGAGAAAAATTTACAAATATCCGAAAGCTAACTTTAAAACGAATCCCGGTACTGAACGCTGTATAAACTGCTGTACAAATGGAATCTTTCTATTTCACTCAAACATCGCGTACAAATCGGTTATTTTGATGGCGTGTCTCTATTAACTTTTTTCCCCTGACGAAGAAATGGCGACTAATCTATATGTTGCAGAGAAATCAACCCCAATGGAAGCACGGCCACGCCACAGGGCGGATAAAACTGGAGTGGAATGGGTCATTGGTGACATGGTGCAACAAAGAGACACAATATTCCATGAAGTTTAATGTAAATATAGTCGACGAGATGGAAAGATCACGCCCTAACATGGGATGTTAATGAGCAAAGAGTCAAAGGTCTACGTCGTATAACCCTAAGGGGGTACTCACACATGAGCCAAGTCACCTTAGGTTTGGGGAACCCTTTGGAGTTGCAATGAAAATAACCAGCGCTACCACGAAGTATATCTATATCAGATGGACTCGCCATCATACTTGGCGGTACTGTAAATACATTGAGGATGAGGTCGATGGGTTCCATTTAATATGAATACAATTACCTTCTAAATATATGGAAGCGACGTGGGTATCTCTACCAAAAGGGTTTAGGGCCTCGCAAGTATAATTGCCAATATGATCGGAGTCCAATTTTGGAATGATTAAAAGGGAAGTATAGTCATTAACCTTATTGATTTGCAATCTTTGGTCGTCCCCCTTAATTTGCGCACCATTACGGTGCCAGGCGATGGACATTGGGACGCTTCCATGACTTACAACGCACATTAATTGTACGCGAGTTCCAAGAGAAGGGCTTTTAGGGAATATTGCGATGGGATTCATTATTGGTGGCTCTAAAGGAAATACCCCATTCAAGTTAGATAAACAGAACTAAAATTAACATGAACAAAACTAACCAGAGTCGGAACACAACCCTAACTGTACTATTAGGTGAAGCCCAAGTACAAGGGACACAATCTTCATTGTTGAAGGAGAAGAAAACGGTCAAGAGAAAAATTTACTATTTACGAAAGCTGCTAACTTTTAAAAGAGTCCCGGTACTGTACGCTGTATAAACTGATCTATAAATTGAATCTTTCAATTTCACTCAAACATTGCGGAAAAATCGGTTATTTTGATGGCGTGTCTCTCTTAACTTCTTTTCCCTGACGAAGAAATGGCGACTAATCTATATGTTGCAGCGAAATCAGCCCCAAAAGAAGCACGGCCACGCCGCAGGGCGGATAAAACTGGGTCATTGGTGACATGCATGGTGCGTCAAAGAGACACCAACGGTAAGATGGACACAAGATTCCATGAAGTTAAATGTAAATATAGTCGATGAGATGGAAAGATCACGTCCTCACATAGGAGGTTAATGAGCAAAGAGTCAAAGGTCTACGTCGTATGAACCTAAGGGGGTACTCACACAAGAACCAAGTCACCTTAGGTTTGGGGAACCCTTTGGAGTTGCAATGAAAATAACCCGCGCTACCACGAAGTATATCTATATCAGATGGACTCGCCATCATACTTGGCGGTACTGTAAATACATTGAGGATGAGGTCGATGGGTCCCATTTAATATGAATACAATTACCTTCCAAATATATGGAAGCGACGTGGGTATCTCTACCAAAAGGGTTTAGGGCCTCGCAAGTATAATTGCCAATATGATCGGAGTCCAATTTTGGAATGATTAAAAGGGAAGTATAGTCATTAATCTTATTCATTTGCAATCTTTGATCGTCCCCCTTGATTTGCGCACCATTACGGTGCCAGGAGATCGATAACGGTAGGCTCCCGTGATTAACCACACACATTAATTGGACACGACTTCCAAGTGAAGGAGTTTTAGGATATAACCCAATAGGATTCATAATTGGCGGCTCTAAAGGAAATACCCCATTCAAGTTAGATAAACAGAAATAAAAATAACATGAACAAAACTAACCAGAGTCGGAACACAACCCTAACTGGACTATTAGGTGAAGCCCAAGTACAAGGGCCACAATCTTCATTATAGAAAACGAAGCCCAATTGAAAAAGTACTCGATTTTATAAGGCAGACTTTATAAACTCTCTATTATTACTAATAAATTGAACCTTTCGATTTCACTTAAATTCGTTAAATTGGGGTAAAAATCAGTTATTTTTGATGGCGAGATTCTACTAGTTTCTATTTCTCGACAAAGAAATGGCGACTAATCTATATGTACTATCGAAACGAAGCCCAAAAGAAGCACGGCCACGCCACGGAGCGGATAAAATTGGAGTAGAATGGCTAAAACGGGGCTCAACAGGACACCAACAGTAAGATGGACAATGGCGCCATAACGATCAGTGTAAAAATAACATTCGCAATGGAAAGATAGTTGTCCTCCCACGGAATGTTAATGAGGAAAGAGTCAAAGATGCAAGGAGGAACGCGTCTAACCCCATTTTGGTGTACTCACACAAATACCAAGTGATCTTCGGTTTAGGGAACCCTTTGGCGTTGCAATGAAAGTGACCCAAGCTACCACGAAGTATATCTATGTCTGATGGAGTCGCCATCATGGTTGGTGGTACTAAAGCAGCGGATGCATCACTTTAGAGCGAGATAACAATATCAAAAGTGGGTTACTACCTTCCAAGTATATGGAGGCGATATGACTATCCCGTCCAAAGGGATTAATAGCCTCGCATGTGTAATTGCCAATAAGGTCCGCGTCCAAACTTGAAATTATTAAAACTGACGAATAGTCACTCATTTTACCAAGTGACAATTTCTTGCCGTCCGCGACAATTTTATTGCCATTGAGGTTCCAGGTGATAGTCATGGGTAAGCTACCATGATTAACGACGCACATTAGCTGGACCCGACTTCCTAACGCAACCTTTTTTGGAAACACCGCGATGTTATCCATTACGGGGGGTTCTAAACCAAAAATTTCCAAGGTTTCGGCTCTCAATTTAAGCCCAATTAAAGCTTAAAATGATGTACTAACCAGAATCCGAACACCACCCATGTTGGACTACAAGGTGTAGCCCGAGTACAAGTATTACAACCTTCATCGTTGCAAACGATGGACAACCAAAGGAAAGATAGTCGATATAATACAGACTTTAAAACAAATCCGGGTATAGTTTTTTCTGTATAACTTTATCTAGTATCGCTACTAAACGGAATCTTTCGATTTCACTGGAACTTAATACTATTGGGTACAAATAGCTTATTTTTGATGGAGGGTTTCTGTTAGCTTCTAATCCCTGACAAAGAAATGGCGACGACTCGATATGTAATAGCGAAAATAAGCCCACAAGAAGTACAGTCACGCCACGGAGCGGTTAAAACTGGAGTAGAAAGGCTCAACTGCGAGATGGTGCTCAACAGGACACCAACAGGAAGGTGGATAAAAGGTGCCAAAAAGATGTGAGATGTTGATAGGTAAGGGCATCACATGGGAGGTTAATGAGCATAGAGTCAAAGACCCGCGTGGTAAGAATCTAAGGGAGTACTCACACAAGAGCCAAGTGACTTTAGGTTTAGGGAACCCTTTAGCGTTGCAATGAAATTGACCTACGCTACCACGAAGTATGTCTATGTCTGATGGAGTCGCTATCATGGTTGGTGGTACTAAAACGGCGGATGCGTCAATTTAGAGCGAGATAACAATTTCAAAAATCAGTTACTAGTTACTACCTTCCAAGTATATGGAGGCAACATGGCTATCCCGTCCAAAGGGATTAATAGCTTCGCAAGTGTAATTGCCAATAAGGTCCGCGTTCAAACTCGAAATAATTATAACTGATGAATAGTCGCTTAACTTATTGAGTAGTAATGTCTTCCCATCGGCGTCAATTTTATTCCCATTGAGGTTCCAAGTGATAGTCATGGGTAAGCTACCATGATTTACCACGCACATTAACTGGACGCGACTTCCTAGTGGTGGATTTTTAGGGAATATCCCAATTGGAATCATAACTGGTGGTTCTAAATTAAATATCCCATTCAAGTTAGATAACAGAACGACAAATAAGATCAAAAAAACTAACCAGAGTCGGAGCCCAACCCAAGTTGAACTATAAAGTGAAACGCGAGTACAAGGGACACAAGCTTCATCATAGAACGCGATATAAGATTTTGTAATGCTGGATTTAAGAAAAAATTCCGCGAGGAATGTATAGTTCTCTTACTGATACTAAAAAGGTTAAGGTATCTCCCGATTTAACTCAAACTTCAGTATATAACCCAAAAGAAATTGGATATTTTACGGACGGGACGCCGTTTGCAGCGTTTCCCTGAGAAAGAAATGGCGACAAATCTATATATTCTAGCGAAATCAACCCCAAAGGAAGCACGGCCACGCCACAGAGCCGTTAAAATTGGAGTAGAAACGCTCAGCTACGAGATGGTGCTCAACAGGACACCAACAGAAAGGTGGGCAAAAGGAGCCATAAAGATGAATGTAAAGCATACCAGAAGATGTTGATAGAAAAGGGTCTTATACGGGAGGTTAATGAGCAAAGAGTCAAAGACCCGCGTGGTAAGTATCTATGGAGTACTCACACAAGAGCCAAGTGACTTTGGGTTTAGGGGACCCTTTTGCGTGGCAATGAAAATAACCCGTACTACCACGAAGTATATCTATGTCTGATGGGGTCGCCATCATAGCTGGTCGCACTATAAAAATTTACCTTTTAGAGCGTCGCGTCATTCTACAAATCGAGCTATTACCTTCTAAGTAAATGGTGGCAACATGAATATCCGAACCAAAAGGATTAATTGCCTCGCAAGTGTAATTGCCAATGTGATCGGCGTCCAATTTTGGAATATTTAATGCTGAAGAATAGTCGTTCACCTTATTTATTTCCAATCTCCGTTCGTCACCCTTAATCTGCGCCCCATTGAGTCTCCAAGTGATAGTCATGGGTAAGCTACCATGATTTACCACGCACATTAATTGGACGCGACTTCCTAGTGGTGGATTTTTAGGGAATATCCCAATTGGAATCATAACTGGTGGTTCTAATGGAAATATCACGACCAAGTTAGATAAACAGAACGATAAATAAGATCATAAAAACTAACCAGAGTCGGAGCACAACCCAAGTTGGACTATAAAGTGAAACCCGAGTACAAGGGACACAATCTTCATCTTAGAACGCGATATAAGATTTTGTAAGGTCGAATTTAAGAATAAATTCAGTGAGGAAAGAATGTATAGTTAACTAAAAAGGTTAAGATATCTCCCGATTTAACTCAAACTTCAGTATACTACCCAAGACAAATTGGATATTTTATGGACAGAACGCCGTTGCAGTCTTTCTGCGACAAATAAATGGCGACTAATCTATATATTCTAGCGAAATCAACCCCAAAGGAAGCACGGTCACGCCACGGAGCGGAAAATACTGGAGTAAAATGGGTCAACAGTGAGATGGTGCTCAACAGGACACCAACAGAAAAGTGGATAAAAGACACCACGAAGATGAATGTAAGCGTAAAAGTTGAGGCTCATATTATACGGCCTCACATGGGAGCAAAGAGTCAAAGACACGCGAGGTAGAATCTTAAGGGAGTACTCACACAAGAACCACGAAACTTTGGGTTTTGGGAAAGCTTTGGAGTTGCAATGAAAATGACCCACGCTACCACGAAGAATATCTATGTCCGATGGACTCGCCATCATGGTTGGTGGTACTATAACAATACACCACTATAGAAGGGAAAACCTTTTTACTGAAAGAGTTCATACCTTCTAAATAAATGGGAGCGACACGTATAGCTTTCCCAAATGGATTAAGGGCCTCGCAAGTGTAATTGCCAATAAGGTCGGCGTCCAAACTTGAAATAATTATAAGCGAGGAATAATCGCTCAACTTATTTAGTAGCAAATTTTGACCGTCAGCCACAACTTTGTTTCCGTTACGGGTCCATGTTAAAGTCATTGGTAGGCTACCATGATTAACTACGCATATAAGCTGGACACGACTTCCCAGAGCGAGATTATTAGGAAATACCGCGATTTTATCCATAACTGGTGGCTCTAAAGTAAGCAAAACCCGCAAGTGTGTCATGTTACAAGGACACAAAGTCTTCAATCATTCTAATAAATACTGACCAGAGTCGGAGCATAACCCAAGTTGGACTACAAAGTGAAACCCGAGTACAAGGGACACAATCTTCATCATAGAACGCGATCGCGCCCAAGGGGACAATATAAGATTTTGTAAGGCCGAATTTAGGACAAATTCCGTGAGGAATGTATAGTTATATTACTGATACTAAGAAGGTTCAGGTATCTCCCGATTTAACTCAAACTTTAGTATACAACCCGAAACCAATTGGGTATTTTACGGACAGAACGGCGTTTGCAGCGTTTCCCTGACAAAGAAATGGCGACAAATCTATATATTCCAGCGAAATCAACCCCAAACGAAGCACGGCCACGCCACGGAGCGGTTAAAATTGGAGTAAAATGGCTCAACTGTAGTCTATGAGATGGTGCTCAACAGGACACCAACAGAAAAGTGGACAAAAGACACCACGAAGATGAATGTAAGTTTAAAAGTTGAGGTTCATATTTTACGGCCTCACATGGGAGAAAAGAGTCAAAGACCTACGTGGTAGAATCTTAAGGGAGTACTCACACAAGTACCAAGTCACTTTAGGTTTGGGGAACCCTTTGGCGTTGCAATGAAAACGACCCACGCTACCACGAAGTATATCTATGTCCGATGGACTAGCCATCATGGTTGGGGGTACTATAAGTAAACACCGATATAGATGGTACAATTTTGTTGCAAGACTAACCCATACCTTCTAAGTAAATGGAAGCTACACGACTGGCTCTTCCAAATGGGTTAATAGCTTCGCAAGTATAATTTCCAATAAGATCCGCGTCCAAACTCGAAATTATTATAACTGACGTAAAATCGCTCAATTTATTGACCAGTAATCTTTGGCCCTCGGCCCCAACCTTGTCTCCGTTTCGTGTCCATTCTATGGACAATGGTAGACTACCCTGAGTAACGGCACAAATAAGCTGGACTCGACATCCGAGAGATAGTATACTTGGCAAGACCGCAATCTTTTCTAAAACTGGCGTTTCTAAAGGCACAAGCCACAGAAGGGTTTCAGATTTATGTACGCTTATAACTTCGAATGTCATATACTAACCAGAATCGGAGCAAAGTCCAAGATGGACAATGGCGCAAAAGCAAAACAAGATCGCCCTAATCTCCATGAATAAAATTGTAACGCTGATCTTTATAATATGACGAAACCAGAGAAATAACTAATTCGCGATAGTGTACACTCAATAACCCACTATGTTCACTCCACCGATTAAAACACGCCCTAACGTTACTGCCGTCTTCTTAGGAGGAACAAAAATGGCGAATAAGGTTGTCGATTATAGAAAAGAAGATGGATAAAAGTACGGCCACGCCACGATGCGGAAATATTTACAATAAGGGACACGCGAGGAAAATGCACCACCTGCACTAGTGCAAGGTGGTGCCAAAGGTCGTCAAGTACTCGGAACTTCATTGGTTTCTATTAACCCCCCTTGTTGGTAAAGAGTGGAAAAGTGTCGCGCAATATTAACTAAAATGGTACTCACAGATTTCTAGGAACCACAAGGCGGTTGGTATCGGGTACCCATAAGACGCGCAGGTAAAGATGGCTTCTTGTCCCGCTAGAACGTCCAGATCAGTAGGTGGTCCGGTCTTCCATTTTGGCGGTCCTGATATTTGTAGCACCCATGACACATGTTTATTAAAAAGACTTAAGGCAATAAAATTATTTGAAGCAAGTACCTTCAAATTTAAGTTCGATGGTGTGACTGTCGAACCCCTCTGAATTTGTTGCGACGCATGTATAGTTCCCAATGTTGACGATATCGACCCCATTTACACGAAGCAAAGTCGACGTCTCGTCGACTGCTTTGATGTCCACGTTACCCGATGACTTATCAAGACGTTTTCCATTGTGAAGCCAAACTATGGACACAGGTTGAGCTCCCTCTATTACATTACAGTAGGTTCTAACAAGAGCTCCGGCCGTTATTTTATTTGGGATGAATTTAAATGGGGATATCATGGGTTTTTCTGTTACCACAAGATAAACAGAAAATTATTATATATCAATAAATTAGGCCTAATTACTTAGAAATAATAGAGCTTACGGGAAGCACTGATTTGAAGAGTTAGAATACAAAGCATCACGCAAAATGATGTAACGCGAGTGAAGGAAGAAGCCATCTTGGAATTTTTGGCTTGTATGGCAGTGTGGAGGATGGCACAATTATTAGGTTTGGGCTTCTTTCGTCTTCAATATGTTCTTGTTAACAGTTCATACACACTGGGGCACTTTCATTTAAACTTGGCACTGAACTTATCAACTTAACAATGGGTTCAACGCGTCAAAACCGCTAAAAAATAGCCGGGACTTATAGGAGATTGTAGAGAGCCTAAATACTAACACCTTCTTCGATAAAACAAGGCGTTGTTGGCAACCGCACTGCCACTAGTGGTGACCTATCATGATAACTGTCAGTAACCTTAAACCATGGCGACTGACAAACAATTCCAATCCCAGTGAAGATATTTTTATAGAATTAAATCTTAAAGGCGTTTGAAAAGCTTCCAGAGTAGAAAAGAACCAAAATAAACGAAGAATAACGACAAAGAGTCCATCAGCCTTTATAAATCAGGTCCACATAAGACCATAAAGAGTTGGCGCATTCAAACCGCAGTCATGTCTACATTCCAGAGTTCAAAATACGCGCGTTTTTTCCTTTCAGAGTCTCGCACCTTGCACGCGGATTGGTGAACTCGCGGCATGCCCATGGTGCAGTGGATAACAGAAATGTGGGAATGCACCATGGTGCTAGGGTTTAAGGGTTAAGAATAGTTCGCGTGTTGAAAACGTAGGTAAGAACCGAAAAGCGCGAAATTAAAAAAAAACTATCTATGAGGTACTGAAGAAACTTAACGCGATCGCCTGTTCTGGTCATTTTTAGGATGACCCAAGGTTCTGCGTCCATCACCACCCAATCGTGTATAGCTACCATCTCCCAGCTGCAACCAAACACGCCAAAAAAATTCAAAACTGGCCTACCTTTTAGAACCATTAATTCTTCATCAACTCACAGTCATATCCCAAGGGACATCGTAAGCCTCGTCCAAGGTCGGTCCCATGTTGATATTATGTTCCCTGAGTGTGGGTACTTGAAGGGAACCATTCTGAGGATGAAGCATGGGTTGCTTATAATCGTAAATTGGGTCCCGTAGCAAATGGCTCGCCGCCTCCA
This sequence comes from Phalangium opilio, assembly GCF_054372755.1. Lineage (NCBI taxonomy): Eukaryota > Metazoa > Arthropoda > Arachnida > Opiliones > Phalangiidae > Phalangium > Phalangium opilio. The sequence continues at coordinate 3,951,289 of NW_028324156.1, forward strand.
AAGCTCTTGTACGGGCGACGCAAGCCCAGGCCACAACCAGGGTGGATACAACCACAGTAACTGAGACGGCGACAGGCACAATAAAGTATAGGCGTAGGTAAAAGGGTGTCGCTTCGTTCTCTTGGGTCATGGCCTCGTGACCTTTAAGGTTTAAAGGTTAAATGGGGGGATTAAGGTTACTTTCTACGATTGCCTACTTAATTCCATGGTGGTTTCCGAGACAACGGGTGAGAATGGGCTTTGTCCGTGTTCATTGTAAGACGCCATTCTTAACTCGTATCGCAAGTTGCTCTCCAGGCCACGGAGCAATAATTTCCTCTTGTTACCCGGGATATGAACTTTCTGGTTCATTTTACCGGCCTTCCCATACTCCAGGAGAAATTCTGTGACGCGTATTCTGGGTTACCTCAAGCGCAAACGAAATAGTACAAGGCTTGCTTACGTTTGACGCTATCAGGGCTAGGATGACCGGGGACATCCCATTCCAGAAGTAGGGTATGACTAGTTGAAGATACAATCTTCAAAACGGGCATTTTCGGGGGATCTATCGGTATAAGGTTTAGGGTTAATGTTAACCCTAATTTTGGGTAAACATTTTAACGTACTTCCGCTTGAGGTTGAAGCCAAGGTTTCGGGTGACCATGGTCCCATCCCGGCTTGATTCATAGCGCGAACAATAATATCGTAACGCGTTGAAGGGTCTAATGACGTTAAAACTAGTTCCAAATTCCGGGTTTCAGAGACGCGAACCATTTCAAATCGGTAGGCCAGTTCGGTACCGTGTTTTCGGTAACCAACTTGGTAACTAGATAAACGCCCATTCCAAGTGTCCCTTGGTGGTGGCTAAGTCCGTTTTGATTTAAATGAAGCTTCCCAATTTAAGAGCTAAGCCTAAACCATAAAAACTCACCTTCCAAGTGATTTTTAAGCTAGTAGAATCGGCGGTATGTATTGAGATATCAGTGGGTGGTCCGCTTGGTTCCTCTTCCGTCGTTTTAAACTCAACAGCGGGTGATGGGTTCCCACTTCCAACTGAATTTTCAGCCACAATGGTGGCGTAATAAGTCACACCCGGGTGCAACTTATTCAAAACCGTCGTGGTTGCCGCGGGAACTTGAACTTCGCGTAACCTTCGACCTTTCCCGTCATTAGTCCAAAAACGAACGATATAGTGAATGACTGGGTTACTCTCGGAGTAGGATGGTCTCCAAGACAAACGCGCGAATCTACTTCCAGTTTCAGTTAGTTTAACGTCGCTGGGAGGTTTAGGCGGCTCTGCGGATGGTTCAAGGTACCTTAACCTTAAAATCTTTAAGCCTAAATGTTAGGCTTACCTAAAACCACGAGTTGCAATGTCCCCGACGCTTCTCCGAAACGATTCTTCGCCTTGCATTTGTAAATTCCCGCGTCTTCCGTTTTGGTTTCGCGGATGACGAGTTCCGAGGCGACGTACCCGGCTTTACGTTCCTCTGACGTTTCAAATCGATCGGAATGTGGCAAACCAAGGAGTCTCTCTCCTTGGCTCCATTCCCAGACAATAGGAGCTTCACCTTCCGCGCGGCATTTAATTTTTGTCGCTTCCCCTCTCTTACTACTTACAGTTTGAAACTCGCTTAACATTATGGGTGGTTCTAATTCAAAAACGTACCAGAAACGTTAAAAATAAAGATTTATCTAATTTTATGGCGGGTATCCTAACCGTGGACTCTAAGCTGGGTAATGGCCTTCAAGGGTTGACCGACTCCATTGTTGACCTCGCACGTATATTGACCCGAGTCTTGGGTGGTGACATCACTTATTGTTAGGGTTCCATTCTCCCAAAGACGTTTGCGGACATCATTGGGCATAATTTCCTCTTTACTATCAGCTATGGCGGAAATAGGCTTAGCTCAAAAAATGCCGCGTCATGGTGTGTACCCGAGGCACTTACGATTGTACCAAAGTACTTGCGGTCGGGGATACCCTTTGGATAGGCAGTGAAAAGAGACCGCACTGCCTCGAAGTACGTCCTGATCCGTGGGGGTTTGGATAAAAGCGGGTGGTACTAATAAATTGGTTCAGTTAGGCCTAACAACTTGGCGCCATTTTTAAAACTATTCAGGATTATACCTCGAATGATTATGGACGCTGTATAACTCTCGGTACCAAAAGGGTTAGTTGCCACGCAAGAGTAATTACCCAAGTCGTCGGCATCGAGGTTAAGTATAGTTAAAGTTGAAGAAAATTCATGCGCATTTATAAGAATTTTCTGTTTGTTTGACAACACTTTTTGGCCATTGAGAACCCATGATATAGTCATGGGCAAGTCGCCCTCAGTAATAGCGCAAGTACCCATGACCCTACCACCTAAAGATGGTTTTCTTGGCGCAAAACTGAAGGGGTCGATTTTAGGCGGTTCTGTATACAGAATTTGCGCGATTTAGTTGCCATTTTGAACGATTTACCGGAATATAAAATTTACCTGACGCATGACATATCACAATGGACAGACATACAAGCCCAAATATGATCCTCATAATGAGGTGCGCTACCTCTTGCGAGCTTACGACCGAAAATAGGACGTTGTAGGACAATAAACGGGATTTTCTTTAAAATAACGATGTCTAGTGATTCCTTGAAAAGGGGGTTTATAAATCTAACCTTACCTTCACGTTTTTAACCAGTTTTTGGTACCCAATTCGACGGATTAAAGCCTGAAATATCGCTTTCAATTTCGCGAGTTCGCACGCAAATCAATGGCGTCCCTACCCGTTTCCTAGTCCTTAGTACATCTTCCCCCCACCCAATGTACGTCACAAATGCGGGAAATATACGGGATCAAGCACGCCAGAACGGGGAAACTTAGAATTAAATTCCAGCGCGATTTACAACCTGAAGAATGGTACAAAAGGGTATCCCCAACCGTTTTCTAAGACCTTTTGATGTTTTAGCTTACAGTTTGGACCATAACGCCACGTGACTATAGGGTAGGGGTATCCTGACGCGTGACAATTGATAGAAATGACTTGTCCCGTCAAGACATCCAGTTCTTCTGGCGGGGATGACGTCCATTTGGGTGGACCTGAAGTAATTGTTAATATCCTTCAAGTAATTGTCCTTTGGGGGGGAGGGGTTGATTCGTGGTGAAATCCCTCAAATACCTTGAAATTTCAGTGGTAAAGTGTAGCTGTCGAAACCGGCGGAATTGGTAGCGACACAAGTGTAATTTCCAATGTCCCTGACATCTATAGATACAATTTTGATGCTTTTGGACATTTCGTCCAAATGCTTGATTTCAACGTTGTCCCTTTCGATTTTCTTGCCATCATGAAGCCAAGTTATTGTTAAGGGTAAATCACCTTGGGATACTGAACACAATGTTCGTACAGTGGACCCTATTTCCTGTTTCCTTGGCGCAAAACTGAATGGTTCTACTTTGGGTTTTTCTGTAAAATTACTTTAAATTATTATTACGCCATCTTTTCCCATTAATCATTAATTTTAATTTGAACCCTAATATTAAATAATTAGTAATAAAACATTTTTATGTCAAAGAAAGTCAAATTTGGGTATACCTGCGACTACACTCCCAAAGAACAGTAGGAAATATACCATGGCTTTGATATAGGATTCCCTCATCGTAAAGAAAGCAGCCATTTTAAGGATTCTATATCGACGAGATCAAAATACGTTTATTCTCGTAACTAATAGTCTAATTAACCGATTTTAACAACTGTACATCAAAATAAAGATAATTTTCTACTGAACATTTTGATATTAAAATTACCTTTTAATTCAAACTGGTTCTTTCTCTGCGAAGGTTTTTGTTTTCGCGAATCGGGGAAACACTACCGCCGCCTTTGATGTCTAGGCCGGCTTCTGTTCTGTCACAGTTTCGCATTACTACAACTACAAGCCCTAGGCCAACATGGCGTCACGTTTGGTAGGTTTTAGTTGGACAGAATGGTACTAACGCGGGAAAACAAACGCGCTCAAATTAATGATTAAAGTAGTTAACTATTTTTAGACGATAATTGATTAATAATTAGTAAAATTTCTAGTTTTCTCTATATAATTCATTAAATTTCCTAAAAAGAATCCAAGATATTGGTAAGCCTTACAAAACAGACATCTTACACGCGACTTAGTGTATTTCAAGTACGCCGCGTTATGACGATATTTAGGCTTATGGTTGAAGGAAGAAGTGACGTAAATCACGTGATTCTATGCAGTCAATAAGAGGGTTCAATACGCAACATACAAAACCAAAAGCACCTATAACCAGCATTCCTACCTATATTCTCCATGGATGGACGACGGGTTCCAATCTGTCCCAAAATATTACCTTTAGCGTTTTTATAAAACACTCAATGTTTCAAGTTTCAAAGAAACTTTCAAACGATAACTTTTATTACAAACAAATACAATTGGACAAAAATGACTATGGTTTTTATTGTTTTATTTGTTTTTGGTTGTTGTCAGAATCCTTAAGAGGTGAATAGACTAAACCAAGAAGAGTAGCGTCAGCTTCCAAGAGTGTTACGTCTTTAGCAGCTCCCAAGAATCGAGATGACAACTCGAGATCGTGTAACCTCAGTCTTACTTTAGCCCCACGAACAAATAATCTTGATTTATGATAACAAAAAGGGTGTGGGGGAAAAAAGACAAGTGATTGGGAAAGAAAGAGATAAGAGAAAGAAGTTTTAGACTTCAGAAAGAACTTCCTTTTATGCCTATTTTTGATAAGTATCTTAAGTAAACAACAGGACAACTGAGAAAAAGCCTGAAAACCCTCTACAGTATTGCAATGTATTGAAAAGAACAGGACACTTTGAAGGGAGAGTTGTAAGAACCCCCCTCCCCTCTGGAAAGAGACTTTTAGGCCTATTTTTTGATAAATATCTTAAGCTAACACCACTGCAGTCTGGCAATGTATTCAAAAGAAGGGGACAAAGACACATGACACTTTGAAGGGAGAATTGAAAGAACCCTCCCTCAGGAAAGGGAATTTTTACTTCCCACCACCCCCTGTACCCACAAAGCCTCCTGATTATAAGCACACCTGCAGGGACTGGGGAGACCACCAATGTGCAGAACAAATTGATTTATGGTACTATAGTATAACGGAGGGTCTAAAAAAATTACAACTTTTGGGGTCCCTTCTTATCTTTTTTTCCCCAAATTCCCAACTGTCAATAACTGAAGTAAAATGACAGTTTAAGATCTTTTATAAGTAGGCAATAAATATGAACGTGTTTTCTTTTTTCTTTTTGTTACAATTTTCGGACAAAGGACATTTTAACAAATTCACCTTTATGTCGCTATTAACTTACTCTGGGTTTTTGTAGGGCCTTTGACAAACGCAATGAAATTTCCCTCCAAAATCAATGTACAGGTCTTCGGCTACCACTCGGAAGATCTTACCAATGACAACGCGACCATTGGGATCTCCTAATTGCATTAATTTTGAATTTCTTAATAAAGTTACAAACGATTGTTCAGGTTCGTTCTCTGAAGCGACACTTTCGCGGTTTTCTTGCAAAAGGTCAATATCTTGAAATTTTTCAAACGCTTGCGCGAAGCCAGTCAGTCCTTTACCCAAACCGGCGTCTTCTTCATTCTCTTCATCTTTGATCACGTTTGAGGATTTTATTGATTTAATAATTTTATTTGAATCGTCTGAAGAGTTGCTTGATAACCTAACACTGTTTAAAACCGCCGGAAAAGAATATTTAAACTGTTCATAACGTAAAATTGAAAAAATTTTGCAGCTTAAACGCGGCAAAACACAGGCGGCCGCCATTTTGTTTTTCACTCACGAGGGTCTTTAAACTACAGTTCTGCCACCTGCGCGCGCAAGCTGGAACTATAAATATAAACAAAAAGAAGGCGGGAAACTCCAGGCGCACGTGCTTTTATCGGGAACACGTGTTTTGCCATTTATTTACAAAATACGATGGCTTTAGCTACTGAGAGCGGCAAAATGATTGAATTTTTGACATTAGTTGGAAAATTAAAGGTAATTTATTCATACATAGACGTTATAAGCTCTAAATAAAAGGAATCTTTAGGAGGTTAAACGCACGGGATGGGTACTTAGGGGTATCCCAGACCCTGAATGTGTCGCTGGACATATGTATCGTATGTCCATTATGGCTATGATGTTTGAAACCGATGAAAAATTAGGCATTGATAAAGATAGGTACATAATTCTCCAAATTAAAAAACTTTAAAATATGTTTAGGGTAATATATTTATTTTAGGTGCATTAAATTGGCATTAATTCACGATTTGGCAGAGTGTATAGTAGGTGACTTAACGCCTAACTGCGGTGTTCCAACTGAAGAGAAGCATCGAATGGAAAGGGTATGATTAACTATTAAATAGTTAACCCTAATCCCGATAACTATTTCTATATATTTAGGAAGCCATGACGCATTTATGCAGTTTAATTCACGAAAAGGCGGGAAATGAAATCAACTCTCTTTACCTCGAGTACGAAAATCAATCTACTCCAAACGCGATATTAGTTAAAGAACTCGACCGTTACGATATGATACTCCAAGCCTTTGAATACGAAAAGAAAACTGAACAACCTAAATCCTTGCAAGAGTTTTTCGACTCAACTATGGGAAAATTTAAAAATCCTATTGTATTGAAATGGGTAGAAGAGTTGTACGCGAAACGGGGAGAATTTATTGCAAATGAATGTAACCCAAAATTGGAATAAATAATTGGTTAACATTACTACTCCGTTTCACCTTACTCCTCCAAGGTCTTATAGCTCGAAAAACCGAGGGGCTGGTCTTTCAGTGTAATCGGCGTACACAGCTGTACCTTTCGCTGTAATAAATTGATTACGCGTAATCTTTAAAAGCTTTGCCCTTGACAGTGCTAAAATGATTACACGTAATCCGTAATCGGCGTACAGGATCTTTGACAGTGATTAGCCCCTCGCGAAAAACACATGTCAAATATTAAGGCTATAAAAGCGCGCCTGGCGATCAATAACCACAAACTTGACCTAATTCCGCACATTACTATAGAAACGGTGCATACTGTGGTGTAATAAAAACATTAAAATGGTAGCATTCCTAATAATTTTATATTCAAGCGTTAAAATCTAATCAAAATTTATTTAAATATCTAAAATTTAGCCTATTAAAGAGGAGGACCTGGAGGAAATTCTCCGACTTCAAGAACATGCCTATAGAGCTCTTCGTTTGGAAGCAGTTCTCAAAGATTATTCCTCGGAGAGTTTAAACGCGTCATCAAAGATGCAATTGAACCATCGCGAGGTATTTATTGGTATGTACAATGTGTTGTGAAGGGGCGGACCTAAGTTTAATGTATCCGCCACCATGGAGGCTGTATTGTAAGAGGAGCGGTAAGCAATAGCCTTCCACCGTACAACAATTTGTCCCTCCCCGAGTCTCAATCAGATACAGCGACTGGCCTAAAGTAGGCGCCCAAACAAGAAGCGATATATAGTTTACTAGGGAGAAGTTATAAATTCGCTCCACATTTCCAGCAGCTTTATCTCCAGTCCAAACGTATAGTAGGTCCGGAGTTAATCCCCGCCGCCTCTAAATTACAACCAGCATCTCATTGGTTCTTGAAAACTCACGTCAGCGCGACGCGAATGACGAAAATTACGTATCCGACTGAGGAGAGGCGAAATAGCCCGGCCTCCTTTTACGTCCCCCCTTGTATTTTGAAAGGGCGACTGGGACTATGGCGCGCGAATACTTAGGCATCTTATACCTTCTTATCGCTTCTTGGCAAAAAATATAGTTCTAGAAACCCCCCCCCCCTCCCTATATAATGCGTTGTACATCCCTTTAAACTATATTATCTTCCATAATATGTGTTGTACTCATTTTTGTTGGTTATATTTTCTATAAAATGAAACAGGAAAAGAGGTTGAAACAATTACTTTCAATTCCTGATCGCTTTCAACTTCGACCTTTCAGGCTATAACTTTAAAATCTACAAGTGAAGATTCTAAATTTTTTTGAGTAAAATTTATATTAACATGAATAAAATTATTACTATAAACACACACACAAAAAAAAAGATATGTATTTGGATATTTTTATGGATCTTGACATTGATTACAGTGTTGCATGGCCTCTTCATATTCCTCGACTTGCAAAGTTAATTCGTAAATATCGTAACGGTTACGAATTTCTTTCGAAACAATTTGTAAGATTTCTGACGGGACTTCGCCTTCTCCTGTTAGGCGGCACGATTTTAATTGCAATTAACTTAAGATGAAACTTTTAAATGATACTTACTGACAACAATATGAGCGGACAAGGCAATTTTGTCCATACTTAAAGACCATATCCTAAGGTTATGCGCCTTAATCACTCCCGGAACCGCGAATATAACTCGTTGAACTTCCAGGAAATCGATGCTTTTTGGGATCCCTGAAATTTTCCCAAATAGACCCTTCCTTTAATTACTTGCAGAGAAAACAACGCACAGGCGAGAGGGGTCACCATCTTAGGTTATTTCCCTGGCGCCAACCAACAGGCAAAGCCAGACGGAACAGCCCGAGTAACAACCCAAGAAGGTGACCCTCCCGTCCCTGTAGTGTTTAATGGAAAGGTCTATTGTTTAAAGTAATAGATTACCTTCCATCAGTACGTTTAAAGTTTCTCTCATGATATTGAAGGTCGTGATAAGAACCAATACGGAAAAAAGGAACGTGCAAATAGGGTCCACAATGACTAGACTGGGCTGTTGAATGACAATTACGATTAAAATTCTGTTCATATAAACATCGGAATTATAAATTTATCGACCTTGAAGTAGATGATTAAAGCCGCGATAAAAACTCCCAAGGATTGGATAAAATCACCAACGACGTGAATGAAGGCCGCGCGAACGTTGATGTTGCCTTTGCCTCTAGCTGAACTCATAACCCCTTTAGGGACGCTGTTGGATTCCAGGTGGTGACCCGAACTACCGTGGGAATGATTGTGGCTCGAACCACCCCCACCACCGCCGCCGTGAGAGTGTCCATGGGGAACACCACCAATTTGTAAGGAAACACCCATTCTGAAATGTTTCAAGAGTACAATTGGATTGGACTAACCAACGCACTTGACGACAATACAAGACTACTCTATAACTTTTATAAAGCGACCTATTTCGAAATTAATACTTCAGCGGTTACCAAAGTACTTGTAAGCAGTTTTAACCCCTAAAAACTTTGAACCCGGCAGAGTCTAATGTAAATGCACTTACATAATATTAACAACAACGCCAACTCCAGCTGTAATTAGCATAATTGTCGCGTCAATCTCGTAATCCAACGTAATAACTCTTTGGACAGCCATATAGACCAAGATTCCAGTCACCACCCAGATCATAAGTACGGACGTCAACGCTCCGATAACCTCTATTAGAGCAAAATTACAACAGGCAAGTAACTCTACAGTACCACCCCAAAAACCACGACATACCGGCTCTGTGCCATCCGAAACTCATTCTTTTCGAGGCGGGTCTCGACGCTAACCATATGGCACTAAGACTGATCATAAAACTAGCGAAATCCGTCAACAAATGGGCGGCGTCCGTGGCTATGGCTAAGGAATTGGCCATCAAACCACCGACAATCTCGGCGATCATGAAAATTAGACACAGGACACTAGCGAAAATTAAACGACATCTGGCTTGTTTATCGATTCCAGTTTCTCGCGAACCAGGATGACAATGTTTGCTGGAACCCTGTTTAGGTTTAAAAGTAGAAAACATCGTAGGATCGAACAAACTCTACTCGGGAAATTGAATATTATTCAAAGCCTCAATCCTCGTTTAATTCTTATTACCTTTGTAACCTTATCCAAACAAGTTTCGCAGTTTTCATTGCAGCAATTTTGAGGGGCTCTTTTACCGTGACAACAATACAATATCAAGTTACCATTTGTTCTGGTAATGGATTCGTACGTTTCTGTTGTTGAATCCGAACGAAATGAGTTTCTAAAGAAACGATAAACTTTTGGTTAATACAACAACTCATTGTACAGGGTGTTTCTCTGAAATACGTCTGTTAGAAATATTAGAACATGTAAGTAGGAGGGAAAGACACGTGGGTAAAACTCTGTATTCCATCCCGCATTTTAGCGCCAGCGCTGTAGCCTCTTTGTATCATGAATGCCCCACGCTATTTGCCCCTCCCCCCCCAAAAGCGGCACCAAACATGACCGCCCATGACGTTTTAACCAAGGAACTGACGTCACAACTGAGTCAGAACTATCGAGGGTGGATGTTCTTCGGGGGATTTCGAGTCGAAATTGTTCCATGAACTTTTGCAGTCCGGGACACCATTTTCGAGTTACGATTGGAGTCTTTTAGGGACGACCCCTTAATTAAATTAGTATATCCTTTCAGTTTCTCTTGTTAATTTTAAGGGGTCATAAGTAAAACACTCCAATCTTAACTTCATTGGCCCTTAAGAACATTTTTGATTCGTAATCGCCCAAAGAACATGATCCCCCTTAATTTCTGACAAACCTTTCAGAAACACCCTTTATATGGTAACTGCGAGCTTAAACGGTTGATCTCGGAATCATATCAGAGTTAGTCCCCGGGTTTTAAAACTTTCCGAAATCAATATTTTACGTTCTAAGTGAGTCATACAGTATAAATCAAGTTCTAGAATATGTTTTAAATTTAACTACCAGGTACTAATGACTCAAACCATTACGGAAATCAACGAAAAACAGTTATTTTCAATGAAATAATGTACTTACAATGGAGTTTTTTCATCCGTAGCCATTTTGCGTGGTTTAAACAATGTCACGGCTAGGTACTCGAATTAGAACTGCGAAACAAAATATGATATTTGAGTAGACCGAACAAGTACTTAGTAGATGAGTTAATGTATAGTTGTTTAAAATTAAAGCTGGTATATTAGCCTATAGTAGTTTAGCAAAACGAGTACCCTCTTCAAACACAGGCCTTTACTATTACTATATCGTCATAATTCCTCAAAAAGCGCTAAGAAATCTTTTTAAAACACGTCGTTTCAAAAAAACCCGTGCCTATAGTTCGAATTGAACTACAGACTAAAGTAAAATATTCCGCAGGTCCAAAATCTAGTTGATAAAGAATATATTGTTTATTTTAACAGTACACATATAGGGTGCAAAGGTTGAAAAATGTATATAAAATATTTAAAAATTTTACTCCTATCTCAATATATACATAAACTAATGGATTTAGAGAGTGTGGCGCGACCTCGACACGTTCTTTATCGCTTCCGATTTCAATTAGTGATAATATTAAAATTCCCCCACTTTTCCTGGATTTTCCCTGATTGTTTTTAGAGGATGTGCAAAGAGTTATGTCCCAATAAACAAACCACTTTCACAAATATACAGTTTATTCCAAAAAGCGAGGGTAATTATAGGACCGAAGTACATACAATGGAATGGTTCTATGGACAATCAATTTTGAGTCGAACATGTTATAACTTCTATGACATATCGTCCTAAGTGCCACTGTTTAAAAGTTGTCATTGGAACGTTTTAGGGTTGACCCCTTAATTACATTAGAAATCATTGTCTAAATCAGTTCCTTAGGTTAAATATAAGGGGTCATCCTCCAAACACTGCAATGAGTACAATCTTAACTTGAAAATGGTGTCCCTTGTGGCAAAATTAACGTCCCACAATATAATTATTTTGGAAGAGACGTCCCACAATATAATTATTTTGGAAGAGACGTCCCACAATATAATTATTTTGGAAGAGACGTCCCACAATATAATTATTTTGGAAGAGACGTCCCACAATATAATTATTTTGGAAGAGACGTCCCACTACAACCTCTAGCTTTAAATTTGAAGTACTTGCATATTCGTTAATTTAGAATAAACAAAACTAAATTGAAGAATTCATACAATAGAACATATCTCATGAACATATGTTCGTACGTGTACTGAAAACATAGAAGCAATGTATTCAGTAATAACACAGCAACCAGACCTCCATGTTTTTAATATATTAAAAATATTCCAAGGTTTCACCATTTTAAGTGGCCAGTGTCCCGCTTATTTAATTAAAATGGCCAGTTTAGGTTCAATGGGATTACCTTTGGGAGGGGGGGGGGGTAAGAGGTCAAGTCATATTTTCCGCGACAATGTAAATGAAGCTATTGGAAAAAAAGTGCTGTTTCTATACCAGCGAGCGGCACTTCAAAACGAAAAAACTATGATAAAACTTACGTATAATCGGTGTAGTTGTGATCTTCATCTAAAACCTTTATTTTCTAATCAGAAAAAGCTCTTGACACGATATTTTAACGTTTTTTTTTCTTTTGCACACGGTTACCGTTTGTTCGTTTACCGATAACAATTGAACTTCCCGAATCACGATACTCGACAAATAAATTCCGGGAACCTTTTTTTTATTCGATAACTAATCGCTCACCTAATTCAAAATTATGCAAAATTAATAAATAATAAAAAAAAAATTAAAATATGAGTTGCGTTTCTTTTTCGATTTAATTGATTAGGAATGATCTATTAGTTGTTGTCAATGATATAAGATTAAATTAAAAACGTTTATTATTAACAGCTCGAATGAACCAACCATCTTTCCTTAGATCTTTTCCAAAAACATGTACGCGAATTTTTGAGTGTAAAAGATGCGATAAATGTAGATGTTTCTTTCTTATCTTAACCGTATAATCGTTGAGAAACTTTACTTATCCCAAAAACAATATACTTGAAAAACGTACTAACGCCTTCTCAATATTGAATAATTGTGAAAACCCAAGCTGCTAAAACACTATAGGAGCCAATAACTTCTAGAGTTCTTCCATGACGCGAATAAACAACGCTATCAGAACTTTTCCATGATATTCAGAGATACGAAACTTTAAAAATAATACCACACGGTGTGTTACAAGAACCTTTCTATAGTATAACCAGAGAGCACAAATCTATTTTTGTGCTCACTGGTATAACTGTGTTTTACGTTACATATACACTGTCATGTGTCGTGTTTCGTCCATGAAGGTTTGAGAAGTAGACATTTCGCAGCTGTTGTATGTAATGAAATGAAATAATGACTCTTCAATTGAAATGAAAACAAAACAATAAAAATTAATTAAGAATCAACGTCAACGTCGTCAAGGCTAGTGAACACGCGAAGACCATAACATCAAAAGCTTATAGATAAAAGCAAAAAGTATGATTCGTTCACTGTTCCCAGTCTTTGGCTGTAGACGCCATGTAAAATGAGATGCAAACGACACCCCTATCAACCCCCTACACGAACCAATCAGAGAAGAGCGTTTTGGGGGTAAAAGTTTTATAGAAAATAGTACTCTATAGAACATTTCGAAAGTTACATACAGAGAAACCAACACACAGGGGCGGGGCCGAAATAGGGGCTTTCTCCCTCTCGCCAAGAAGAAACGGTAGAGGCAGTGGGAGTTGACTAGCCTCCCACCTGTAGTGAACTCGGCGTTGCCTCTTGGTGCGAGGGAGAATACAACAATGGCGGCGTTGCCTCTTGGTGCAAGGGAGAATACAATGGCGGCGTTGCCTCTTGGTGCAAGGGAGAATACAATGGCGGCGTTGCCTCTTGGTGCGAGGGATAATACAACAATGGCGGCCTCGCCCCTGCGTGTTGGTTTCTCTGTATGTAACTTCCGAAATAGTCTATGTTGGCGATCCAAAGGTAATTCTTTTCACTAGAGATAACATCCACTACTGCTACAATATGAGCCTATTACGCGTGTTACCTGCACTACATACGCAAAGGGGGGGGTCGACACTATTCTGAGAGGTAAAGGGAGGGATGGTTTCTCGTATTACACGGCGCGACCAACTCGGACCAAGCTTCAATGTAATATACTTTTTGTTTTTAAACTATGAACCTTTGCTAACAATAAAACGCATTGCAATATTATCACCTACAATCTTGCAAGAAAAAAACCCTAAGGACACCTGTTACATTTGAGAAGAAAGTAAAACTGATAAAAGCATTGACGCAATGAGTCGTGGTTATGTTTTTCTTTTATTGTGAATATAATGTAGCAATTTAAGAGTATTGAATAAGCGAATTCCAAACAAATTTCGAAGTTTTGATTAACATAAAATATAACTATGTGGTATTAATCGTCTTGAGAGAAGAAAACAACAAAGACGCAAAAAAAAAAACTTTAATCTTTATTAATCAAGAGTCATCTCCTCATCCTTGGAGTCCTTTTTATCTCCATCTTTCTTAGCTTGGCTAGCTTGGAGAGCGCGAACAAACGCTTCCATATCTGAATACATTAGATATGCTTGGTATCAGAAGCGCATGACATACAAAGTGATTTTCTAGACTCTTTGGTAGACCCGTCTCATACGGAAAGATTTTTATTTGAGTCGGCACTAGCCACCTAAGGGGGATACTGACAAAAACTGCATCGATTTATTAGGGTTGCCGTCTGGCGAGAATAAGGGGAACTATTTCTAGGCGGTGAGATACGCCTATTGGCTGAAATGTTTTGGCTGCTCCTACAAACGCCACCCGAACCCCACCCGCTTGGATTTCTCGGCGCGAGAGGAAAAATAGTGTTGGAAAGGGGGCTGACATTTTCCCCCCCTTGATGGTAAAAGCTTTCCGTATAAGACGGCCGCTATGTTATGCATAATAGAAAATCACTTCGTATGTCATGCGCTTCTGTTGGTATTAATTTCATCTGAAACCTATTAATATCCCGCATAAAATTAATAAGAAAAAACAGCTTGCCTCCAGAATTAGCGGCATTGACCACTTCCTGACTGAGACCAAACTGAGCCATTAAAGGACCCAATTGCCCAGATTGCAATGCGTGGCTAAATATGCTCAAAGACTGAAATTGTTCCAAAAAGAAAACCGCGTCTTTGTAATTGACACGTTTTGAAGGACATAAATTTGACGCCGTTAGGCCCTACTTAGTATGGTATGCATTGGCTATAGATAAAGTCTATAGAGTAATGTCAGTTCTACTATGCAAACGTCATACCATAGAGCAGTGTCGGTAGAGGGGGGAGTAAAATGTGTATCCCTCCCACTAGGCGCGCTTTTGTAAGAGGGGATACTGTACGCGCCTGGTAGGGGGATGACATTTAGCTAAGAGATAGAAGGGTATGACGTTTGCATATGTAGAACTGACATTATTCTATCTCTTAGTGTCATCCCCCTACCAGGCGCGTACAGTATCCCCTCTTACAAAAGCGCGCCTAGGAGGGATAAACAGTCTACTCCCCTCTCTACCGACACTACTCTATAGGGGTTGAAATGAACTCGGAAATGACTGGCAACACTTGTCCGCCTATTGTATGTTTTGTGTCACATTAATTATTAACTAACAACGTAAAGCAAATGTTTCCGAATTCAACACGCATTTTTTTTTTTCAAATATTCCTCGATTAAGCACCCACTTTGAACCTATGGTAGCCCCTACGTTTCGCCAATTCCTCAAATTCAACACGTGTAATAAGGGCCTAACAGCGTTCCAATTAGTAAATAAAATATAGACCTGCTGAAATTGAGGCGATTGTACAGTATTTTTCAACTGTTCAGGTACAGCACTCGCACTGGAGGCCGCACCACCACTCTTAGGAGCTTCCTGAGTAGAGGGGAGCAAGGAACGAACTCTTTCCATGAGTTCGGCATTACCCAACAAAGGTGCCAATGCCTCCGCTGTAATGGCATTGGTCAGATCAACCGCTGCGTATTACCATTGAAAACGGGAACAAACGTAAATATAAACCAACCCCAAAAAAAAATAAAAATTGCTTTTTTTTTCTAATAAAACTTTAAAGCAAAAAAAAAAAAAAAAAAACAATAATGCGCATGTCCCACAATATAATTACAAACACACACACAGCTCAGACTGATAAAGATTCTTACCAACACCAGATCCTCCAGCCTCTGAGAGTTAAGTTAAAAATAAGGGACACAAATTAGTCTTTACTTTATTTAAGTGGTGACAAGTAGGCTGAGGGCTCCCAGTCAACTTTTAACTTTTCAAAACTTATGTAAGCAGCCTTTGTACCCCAGACACAAAACCAACCCAACTTTACTCAGAGCAGTTATGTATAAAGACCAAACCCACTTAACCCAGGGTGGTCAAGAGAAGGGGACCACCTGCAGGGCAGTGTCAAGAGAAGGGGACCACCTGCAGGGCAGTGTCAAGAGAAGGGGACCACCTGCAGGGCTGTCAAGAGAAGGGGACCACCTGCAGGGCTGTCAAGAGAAGGGGACCACCTGCAGGGCTGTCAAGAGAAGGGGACCACCTGCAGGGCTGTCAAGAGAAGGGGACCACCTGCAGGGCTGTCAAGAGAAGGGGACCACCTGCAGGGCTGTCAAGAGAAGGGGACCACCTGCAGGGCTGTCAAGAGAAGGGGACCACCTGCAGAGCCGTCTTGATGGGGGGACCATGATCTTGTCATTTTCCCCACGCCCTGACCAAAGAGGAGAGAGAGATAGAAACACGCTTTATAAAATCCCCCAAACAATTTTCGGTAGTTTAGTTTTAGGACACACATCCTTTGCGCATGGGGGGATTGACCTCCTCGCCTTATCTCTGTCATCCCCTACGCCAACTGTGCGCGCAGCTTTTCACGCAGGCGCCCGTGTACCATAGATTTACCCCCCCCCCCCGTTTTCACCGGTATGTTATCGATTGGGCGTGTTATCAAAACAGCATTGTCCAAAATGGCTTTTTCATAAACGCGTTTGCCATTATAGCCATTTCTCGTTTTAGCGCATTTTGATTACAGCGTTTATATCTTGAGCGTACAAAAGTACGCCTTTTCCAAAATATTGCTGTTTATCTTCTTTAACTTCCCAAAATAATATGCCTTTTCCAAAAAATTATATTTTATATTTACTTCCGATATAACATTACTCCTTTTTGCATAATATTGTTCTTTGTCCTAAATAGTTATTATAATAGATATTTCCCTTCCTATCAATCACAGTTTGGGCGGAAACAGCAACCGCTGTTTTGGGAAATAGCGCTGTATTGAGAAACGCGGAAACAGCAACCGCGGTTTTGCAAACCGCTGTTTTAGGAACCGCTTTATTCCAAAACGCTCTTTTGAAAACCGCTCAACTACCCGTGAACCGTTTTCACCACCCATGGATTGGATCCTGCTGTCTATACTGATTCTCTCTCATCTTTCTCTACTCTTTGCCCTGACCATAGGGAGCATTCGGTTTTGGAGAAAGGTCCAAATGCAACTTTTTATTGTTAAACATAGGTATTTTACCCCATAAAGCAAAATTTAATTTATATAAGAGTTAGGCCTTTGAAAAAGGGTTTCAAAGAGTCTAGTGTGAACGCGGCTTAAAAGAAAGCCTCCTCTTAGTGGGAGGCATTAGTCATGGTAGGGGTTGCTTTAGAAATCGCTTAAAACTGTGAAAATCCTTCAATAGAGCTATTTCAGTGGGGGAAAAATTTCGTCTGCTACGAAAATTGGGCCTGCCTTTGAGCGTAGGGCGGCCATTTTATGAGGGTTTTCTCTATGGGCAAATAGCATTGGTGATGTAGCCATTACCCCCTCTGAAATAGCTCTATAGACCCCTAAATTTTATAGATTTGGTTTTTATGGCAAAAAAAAAAAAAAGTGTGAAATTGTTTTATGTAGTTACTGAAAGATATAAAATGTATGCTTAACTAGAAATGGCACCTTATAGTGTTTTGGTGACCCTATGGCTCAAGTATTGAATTGGACAGGTATTTGTAGGGCGTTATACAACCTTAGCACATTGTAAAACACATTGACCAAAGAATTTTCCCTGTTTGTTATCATTCCACCCCCATTTTTTTTGGGGTGGTAAATTATCATCTCATTGACAGTTTTGACACCTCTCTTAATAACTAGGAGCCCTGAAGACTTAAAAAAAGGCTAAATCTTAACCATTTAGATTTGAAAGTATGCTCTGAACATCACTCAATTGAATTTGAGTTGAGCCAGCTGAAGAACTAGGCACACTTGGAGTGGTAGCGGCAGCTGGAGTTGCTGACTGAGGGGTTGGAGTAGCGGTTGAAGAAGGAGTGGTAGTTGGTCTGGTACTTGATTCAGTTGAAGCTCTAGCTGGACTAATAACAATAAAATTCATCTTACCTTATTTGAATCTCGAAGAATTGAAGAAAAAAAAAATTAAATTCATTTACGGTGTTGGAGCTGCTGAAGATGCGTTAGTGCTTGAAGCAACTGATGAAGATTGCATAGAAGAAGGACGCGAGAGTAAGCTACTCAAATTAGCAACTCCGCTAGTACCCAAGAATTGAGCCAATTGTTGTTGGCTGATGTTGTTGAGCAAGTTTTGCAAGTCTCCATCTCCTAAACTGCTCAAATCAGATTGTAGGCTACCCAATCCTCCCCCTGATGATCCCGAGGAACCAAGTCCACTACCGTGTCCTGAACCAGGAACTGGAGGGTTGTTCAAATATTCATTGACTTTGCCACAATATTCATCATCTTTATCATTTTTTGGCTCCTGAAATGTTTAAAATCCCGGTTTCGCGTTAGATAAAAGTACTTAAAGATGATTTTTACCGTTTAAAACTAACCTGCATCCAATAGAAACATCTTCGATTAGATGACTTGAATTTCAAAACAAAGACTCTGCCAGTAGTGCATTGGGACACCTTCTTGAACTCGGCATCATCAGGGAAAATGATTAGCTCCTAAATTAAAACATTATTTAATCTGTACTTTCTTCAATTTAGAAATTTATTAACGAATAAACTGTATCTTACATCTTCAACTGCACCCGTAGTACGATCTTTCCAGCAAAAGTGCATCAATGAATCATCAGTTTGGTGCACATAGACAAGGCCCTTCCTTTTATCAGGATGGACCATTTTTCCCTTTACAGTCATCTTACCGGCCCGAAATTCAACTAAATACTTATTTTGGGATTGACTACCCGATGATCCACCGAAAAGAAACGGTCTTCCGGCCATAATTATTGATTAATTACTTAGTTTGGAGCAATTAAAACTCAAACACCGATATAACACGTCGCTAGAGCCTAGAAGACAACTGTCGTGACAATGCAAAACTTTCGCGGTTTACAGAAATTCTAGTTCGCCCATTGGTGGATAGATGTCCCAGTCTCCCAGACAACGCTAGTCACGTGATCATATATCGCGTTTTTTACCCGCCAAATTTGAATTGGTTTTTATAATACTTCATTTCGAAACCGATGTTATTGGCAACCGCAGAGGGATAAAAGCCTACCTACATGAATTTTTTACCTTGACGAAACAATGCATATACCTACATAAATTAACGTAACGTCAGCTGCGGTGTACGATTAAAGATGTAATAGTAGTATTTTGTTAAACACTTCAGGTTTATCATAAGTGACAAAAACTCTTTCGATCCCAAATTTATGGAACCATAAATTAATTTATAAAGATAAGAATATCTTGTAAATTGCGCAATAAATTATTTTTATAATTATTATTATATGGGTAGATAATGAATAATTTAGGTATGAGAATTTTATTTCTCCACACAGACAAGAAGATAGGGGACTGTCTAAACCGATACCAACCGGTTCCCAATCGGACCGAGTAATGTGAATTTAACATTTTTAAAAGGTACCTTTCTTGACCTAAAACTAAATCAAACCTAACTATTCTTTACCAGAACCATCGATAAATGGAAAAATCGGAGGTAGGAAAAAGCCAAGATGCCATTTTAGAAAAAAAGGTAGAGAAGGGTAAGTTTTACACCATTTTAGTAACTCAAATGGCACCCATTTTAAATTAAATTAAAATCTATGAAACTATTGTCAAGATGGTTTCCCAGTCCGGTACCTCATTACTGCCCTATTCTTCTTGGGATGTTGTATTATGTACCCTTTACGGGTGGGCCTTAACATCGCCATCGTTGCCATGGTAAACTCGTCCATCTACGCGTCTGGTGACAACGACACATTGGTGGAACAGGGATGTCCGATTGAGGGTGAAGGGAATAATACAGCGGCAATGGAAAAACAAGTAATTTTCTATCTTATCTGGATTAATTAAGCCCCGATGTGTTGTTAAAATTATATTTGTGGGTTCAAGGGTCACTTTACTTGGACACCTTCCGAGCAAGGAATCATTTTAGGCGCCTTTTATTATGGGTACACCGTCACAAACCTTTTGGGTGGACGATTATCCGATAGATTCGGGTCAAAACTGACCTTTGGAGGTCAGCCTGATTAATTATTCAAGTCCTGTCGCGCGCGCGCTAAGATCTTTTTGGGTTTATAGGTGGAATTGGTTGTGGCGCAGTGTTGACCCTTTTAATCCCAGTCCTGGCCGAATGGCACTCTGCCGCCTTAATAGTTTGCAGGATTCTAATTGGCGCCTTTCAGGTAGCGTTTCTGTAAACTTAGGGGACCCATAACTTCGTTACGAGATGACCATTCCGTTTCAGGGTTTCGCCTTCCCGGCTATATTCACAGTTTTCCCGGTTTGGTTCCCGCCCAATGAGATTTCGGCTCACTTAGCCATGGCGTTATCAGGAAACCAAGTTGGTGTCATCATTGGAATGTATTTGGGTGGTTACTTAAGCGAGAACGGGTTTGCTGGTGGATGGCCCAGCGTCTTCTACGTCTTTGGCATCATGGGATGCGTCTTTTTTGTCCTCTTCTGGTTCCTGATGTATAATACACCGGAAGAACATCCGAGGATATCGGCCAGGGAACTTCAACTCATTACCGGACATAGAAAAATGGGAACCAATGACGCGGTAATATTAATTAAGTTTTCGGTTCTAATTATCTATTGGACTATAAAATTTGTTTTAGACTCGTCCGGTACCGTGGAAGAAAATTTTAACTTCGGTTCCGGTATGGTCTCTCATTACGACGCAAGTACTGGCCATTTACGCCATGCATGTCCTATTGACCAGGATTCAGGCGTATTTGGATGGCGTCTTACATTTTCCCGTTGAGAAGGTGAATTTATAAACGCGTGACGTCGCGAAGCTTAAGTGCGCGATTCTACACACGAATAGGAATACATATAGCTAATTGGAATAATTGCGTATCTGGGCGGATTTTGTGGGAAGAGCTAGACTAATTATTATGTATGACGAATTTTACCACGTGAATAATCTACCTTGCGCACCTAACCTCGCGTTGCTACCAACCTATGAAACGACAGTTAGAAAGACGAAATCAGAATTATGAGGCGTGACGCGATAGTAAGTTCTCAAGGCCGGTATACCCACAAAATCCGCATAGAAATTGACGTGGGAGATAAGGGGGCACAATGATTCCTATTCGCTGTATGAATTCTTGATATTAATAATTACAGAATGGACAAATAAATGCAATCATGTTCTTGGGTAAAGCGATTGTTTCTATATCCATCGGGTTCCTGTCCAATTACATCCTGAAGAGGAATGTAATAAGAAAGAATTACCTAAGAAAGATCTGTGAGAGCATAGGTAAGATGTACTGATCAAGGAGGTGAAAATTATGTCTTTACATTTCTCCGTCATACGTTTTCGCGCAGCCTTGATTGGTATTGGTACGTCCTTACTGGTGGTTCCTTTCCTGGGTTGTGACAGTACCGCTGTCTCCATTATTCTCGTTCTCTCGATGACCATTTCCGGTTTTGATTGCGGCGGTGTTGTTCCCGCTATAACGGAAGTGGCACCTGCCTTCTCCGGTACCATATTTGGTATAGGAAATACCTTTGTCGCCATTACGGGATTCGTGGCACCAATGGTGGTTGGAGCCATATTGGAAGAAAATGTAAATAAACCACAATTAAGTCTGATTAAATCTTTAATTATATTTGATTTTGAGTCTAAAACGTTCTCTCCGTACCTAGCCAAATAGTGTGGATCAATGGAGCTACGTCTTCTATAGTTCAGCAGCCGTCTGTTACTTGGGTTTCATTGTCTTTTCACTCTTTGCTTCTTCAGATTTGCAACCTTGGGCAAAGGATGATTCAGATTGTGATAAAAACGAAACAGAGCTTAGTGAAAAAGAGAGATATTAATGTTAAGTTAAAAATTAAATTAATTAAATGTTATTTAGATTAATGTACCACAAACCTATTGTACCATCTCGAACTTGAATAAATTTTAAAAATTTTCGTACCATCTTCACGAGAACGTGTTTATTTATTTCAATTCAAAATATTGTGATATAAACGAAACTGAGGTCCGTGAAAAACAGATAATTAATATTAAATCAAGAAGTGATATCTAGTTTACTAGGGAGAAGGTATAAATTCGCCACATTTCTAGCTTTATCTCCAGTCCAAACGTAGGTCCCCGCCTTTAAATTACAATCAGCATCTCATTGGTTCTTGAAAACGCACGTCAGCGCGACGCGAATGACGAAAATTTCGTGTTTTCAGAAATTGAGACTGCGGAGAGGCGAAATAGCCCGGTCAAGGAAGATGGAGATAGGGAAGTTTGGTCAGTATAGGAATCTCTCTTCACGAAATGTAGCAGGTCACATGACTTATATTCGGCGTTAGTTTGAACTGCGCAGTCTCGGTTGAAAACCAGTAGTGCCGCCTATCCTCAGCACGATGCGCGAGAAAAGTGCGCACATGCACATCCAAGCCGAAAACGGGATTTTGGGCGACCGGAGTTATAGCGTTACACGAAACTTCCCTATCTCCATCTTCCTTGGCCCGGTCAAAGAGAATATACCAAGAGGAGCGGAAGCTCTAGCATTTTTTGGTAGCCCTGAGTTTTAGGGTTCTAGTTCCGGTGAGTCACGTGATCGCGAAATTCGCGTCGTCTATTCCGTAGTCTGCTAAAGTAGGGTTAGCGCATTAATCAACTGTTCTGTAGCTTCAGTTAACACTAAGACTCGGCTCTAAAATTTTGTCGATATGCAGACGACATATTCTAACCAATGAGAGGTGTAGTGAATAAGCCAATCACGAGAAACCGGATGTAGTTCCCTAAAACTCAAAGCCACCAATTTTAAATACCTTGGCAAAGGCTAAAGCTTCCGCTCCTCTTGGTATATTCTCTTTGGCCCGGTCTACTTTTACGCGCCCCCCTTGTATTTTGAAAGGGGACTGGGATTATGGCGCGCGAGTACTTAGGCATCTTATATCTTCTCCCTAGTAAACTAGATATCCCTTCTTGATTAAATTAAAAAGTAAAATAATTAAATGTTATATAGATAAATGTACC
Source organism: Phalangium opilio (assembly GCF_054372755.1). Classification (NCBI taxonomy): domain Eukaryota; kingdom Metazoa; phylum Arthropoda; class Arachnida; order Opiliones; family Phalangiidae; genus Phalangium; species Phalangium opilio. Next base: position 3,974,444 of record NW_028324156.1, read on the forward strand.
ACAAACCTGTTGTACCATCTCGAACTTGTTGAATAAATTTTTTTTTTTAAATTTTCGTACCATCTTCACAAGAACGTATTTATTTTTATCAATTCAAAATATTTTATCACAATAAAAACTTGATACACTTCTTTCAAAACAAAATAAAATTATGACTTTTAAAACGTACGTGTGGCTGAAAATTGACAAAAAAAATACTTTGTGATGTGACAAAATGGACAAATAAGAAAAAGCTTCATCTTTATCATCTTTTGCTAAATTCGGAATAAATGCGAAATATTACTTGAAATAGAGAGAAAAAAATACTTATGTGTTATGCTAAAAATATCAAAATTATTTTGGGGAAATTAATTACCCATATTTCAAAAAAAAAAAAAAAAATATTCAAAAAACAGTGAAGGTTGTTGTTATTTTTGCCATTTTTGAGCGTGACAATTTTCGCGCTAATATTTACAAAAAAGCCCTGAATTTTCCTTACAAGTTTCAATATACATGTACATATGGATACAGAGCTAAAAAAAATTAATTAAATTGAAAAATAAACACCAATAAAGCAAACTTTGGCACGCTATTTTCGATTTGTTTTTTTCTTCTCGAAGTTTTCTACTAAAAATAAAATAATTTTCTGACTACAACCAAGAAGTGATATCTAGTTTATTAGGGAGAAGTTATAAATTCGCCACAGTTTTAATCTAGCTTTATCTCCGGTCCAAACGTATAGTAGGTCCGGAGTTAATCACCGCCGACTCTAAATTACAACCAGCATCTCATTGGTTCTTGAAAACTCACGTCAGCGCGTCTACGCGAATGACGAAAATTACAGTCATATTTTCCGACTGAAGAGAGGCGAAATAGCCCGGCCTCCTTTTACGTCCCCCCCCCTTGTATTTTGAAAGGGGGACTGGGACTATGGCGCGCGAATACTAAGGCATCTTAAACCTTCTCCCTAATAAACTAGATATCACTTCTTGCTACAACCAATTTGAAGTTGAACAGGTTTCTTTTTAGCGTACGTTTACAAAAGTAAACGTAGCTAACAGAAGAAAAAAAAAATGTCTAATCATTTTATTGTAATTTAATATTTTGGCCCAATACCTGGAACGTTCAAATTTTTTATATCTCGTATGATATTATTTTCTTAACATTTCACAATTTTTATTTTTTATTATTAATGAACGCACATTTAAAAGTTTTATGTTCAAAATGCCCGCAAGCTCACCTCCTTAATCATCTTCATCATTATCTTCGATTAAATATAATTAAATAAAGAAATTCTTGTATAATAATTAATTGAGAATATTTTGAGGTAGTAAATAATAATTAAATAAAAATAAATTCCGTTGCTAATTAACTTAATTCCTTCCGAATTTAATTATTAAACTTAAATCTATTCTACATACAGTGAAATAGGTTGATTTTATCTTAAAAAAAAAGAAGCTTAATTTGTCATTAAATATTAAACTTTTAAAAAGTAGTTGGTATTTAATTAGTTTAGTAATTATTTAAATTTGTACCCTATTAGTTATTTTCTTTTAAACGAATTAGTTTATACTATTTATAAATTTCTTTCTTATTTGCGTTTTGTTCTGACTCTTTAAATTATTTACTATTATACGTAATTAAATTTAAATTAAATTAATTAAGTTAGAAATAGATTAACTATATTTAACCATTCCAAGCTCCCAACCCACGTGGTCGCATCGCAATACGGAAAAACCATAAACATATTTTTTTGCAGCCTTCGTAACCATCTCAGAGGCCCACAACAGCGGGAATGCATACAACTACCAAGAATAATTGCGCTACATCCATTTTGACTCAACGTATCTAGGCGGATTTTGAGGGAGGAGCTATAGACTAATAATTATGCATGAGGAATTTTACCTTTGCGACAATCTATCTCGCTGGGCATGTTGCACCTAGGAACACGTTGTTGCTACCAACCAATGAAATTAAAGATTTATAAAGACGCCATCAGAATTATGAGACGTCGACGCGATAGTAAGTTCTCAAGGCCGGTTTACCCACAATACCCGCGTAGACACGAACATGGAATATAAATATATTGTGTCACAATGATTCCTATTAGCTGCATGAATTCCTGACCAAGGCTTATCATTTCTTAATGCCCTTCCTCCTTAGCCTGAATGAAAATTTAAATAATATATAGAACATGATCAGAAGCAAAATGTCCTTACCCTGCAACTTTGTTTGTAATTGTAAATACAATTCAAATCCTAATCTTCTTTAAAACTAATTAAAAATAAATTTACACAACCTTAAGCTCTAATACTATAATTAAACCGTTTAAATAATTAAGTACTTGTAAAATACGCCACTTAACTTTAGTTAATACAATAATTTTTCGGTAGTGATGTTTGATTTTTAAAAAGCTTTTTTTTCTTATTTTCTTTCTTTTTTTTTTTAGTTTAAAAAATGACTTAATTATTTCGCAAAAAATCGCGATACGCATTCTAACATGATGAGTGTTTTTTGGTGTTTATGTTTTCCTTTAAAATATATCATATTTTTGAATACAACGTTGAATTTTGGTTTGGTTTAGCAAATGTGATTCGTTAGCGCAATATTGGTTATTAATTATTAAAGGGGTTCCCAATAAGGCAGCAGAGAGTGGGCAAAAGTTATTCAAAATACGTCACAGGCACCACGTGACCGAGGAGACGAAGGCAAGTCTCAAAGAAACTCATTTTCATTTAGTTTTGGTTTTATTTTGAAAACTATGGCGCTTCAAAGTTCAGGGTCATTTAGTTTTGGTTCTATTTTGAAGTTCAGGGAATTGGCGTTGCAAAGACTAGTGTCCAGTCCAACTCCATACATCGTTTATGGATCTTAACGTCACGTGGTGTCTGTGACGTATTTCTAAGTAATTTCTACCCACCCGTCACTGCATTCATTGGAGACACGCCTTTAAAACGTTACTAACTTAAAAACGTTTTGAAAAAAGTTCAGAAGAAGTTAATAAAACCAAAATAATAATCAATCAACAAATTTTAATTAAACTTAGTTTTAATTAAAATTTGGATATTATCACTATATATCTAATATTATAGTCTAATTGGTATACTATATAATTTTTCTTTGTTATTGTTGTTTATTTAGTTTGAAGAATGTTTCGTTCGTTACCTACGATCAACTAAAAAATATTTTTTCCATTGATCCATACGTGAAAGCTTGGGGTGTTTGTTTATTTATTTATTTATTTATTTATTTAAAAAATAGATGTTATTTTTTAAAATCTCAATCTGTGTGATATTATTTTGGTTTTTTTGGTTAGGAAGGAAGGAAGGGGGGATCTATTTGTTAATTAATATAAGGTATTTAAAGTTTTCTCATTAACCCATTAATTGTATAATTATTTTTTTTCCTTTAATTAACGCTGGATTGTCGTCGTGAAAAATGTGTGCAATTTTCCATATTGAGCCAATACCACTGATTTGATGTTTTAATTATATATTTCTTTTTTTTTTAATTAATTATGTTAAGGTTCAGGAATTTTCTACCATAAAATGTTTTGTTTTATTTTATTTAAAACCTAAATTCTGGTCAGTTTTAATATAAAAAAAATAAATGCATCTATCGTTTATTTATTTAAAATCTAGACTTCTCGTGAACTTCTTTCTACGAAAAATTTAAAATTTGAATGACATTTTAATTTTTTGTTTTTCTCTATTATTTCCCCGACGTCTAATTAAATAAATTAACTCCCAATTAATATTAATTGTAGTTGTATAACTAATACTTGTTAATAGACACCGAGTAACGTGTTATATTTTTTAACACGTAAGAAAGAATGAATGGAAACAAAGACTCAGTATGAAAGAATTCAATTAATACCAAAAGAAAAAAAAGTTATGTCCCCAAAACGCTCCCTTCGCTGGAAATACTAAAAAAATGGTGTTTGTTTTTATTGTGTATGTTTGGAGTAGGGAAGGGATTGTTTGTTTATTTATTTATTTTTTGTTTATTTGATTATGTTGACTGGGCCATCACGGAATTTTTATGGCGATTTGAATTGGTGGTACTTCTTGACTTGGGATAAATGTAAGGTAGGACTAGTATGGCTGCGAAGCACAAGATGTGTCCCATAAAATAAAAGTTCCTGAAGTGAAAAAGAATAAACAAATGTGGTACGGAACATCAATTGTTACGAGGAGATTTTGCGTAAACATAAACATCTAAGAACTATGTCGTGTCTGGAGTCTGGTTAAAGTCTCGACGTACGCGACACAGAAAAAAAAATGCTTCCAAAATGGCTGTTCTTACAGGACCCATGGGATTTAGAGGGCAGGGTTGACACGAAGTTGTCAAATTCCCCCGATCTTTTCCGGGTTTTAAACCCCCCTCCCGATCTTTCCCGAGTTTCAACCCCCCCGATCTTTTCCCGAGTTTCAACCCCCCCCTGATCTTTTCCCGAGTTTCAACCCCCCCCCCCGATCTTTTCCCGAGTTTCAACCCCCCCCCCCGATCTTTTCCCGAGTTTCAACCCCCCCGATCTTTTCCCGAGTTTCAACCCCCCCCCCCCGATCTTTTCCCGAGTTTCAACCCCCCCGATCTTTTCCCGAGTTTCAACCCCCCCGATCTTTTCCCGAGTTTCAACCCCCCCCCCTGATCTTTTCCCGAGTTTCAACCCCCCCCCCGATCTTTTCCCGAGTTTCAACCCCCCCGATCTTTTCCCGAGTTTCAACCCCCCCCCCCCGATCTTTTCCCGAGTTTCAACCCCCCCGATCTTTTCCCGAGTTTCAACCCCCCCCGATCTTTTCCCGAGTTTCAACCCCCCCCCCGATCTTTTCCCGAGTTTCAACCCCCCCCCGATCTTTTCCCGAGTTTCAACCCCCCCGCTCCCCCGATCTTTTCCCGAGTTTCAACCCCCCCGCTCCCCCGATCTTTTCCCGAGTTTCAACCCCCCCCGCTCCCCCGATCTTTTCCCGAGTTTCAACCCCCCCCGCTCCCCCGATCTTTTCCCGAGTTTCAAAACGCCCCCCCGATCTTTCCCGAGTTTCAAAACGCCCCCCCGATCTTTCCCGAGTTTCAAAACGCCCCCCCCGATCTTTCCCGAGTTTCAAAACGCCCCCCCCCGATCTTTCCCGAGTTTCAAAACGCCCCCCCGATCTTTCCCGAGTTTCAAAACGCCCCCCCCCGATCTTTCCCGAGTTTCAAAACGCCCCCCCCGATCTTTCCCGAGTTTCAAAACGCCCCCCCCCGATCTTTCCCGAGTTTCAAAACCCCCCCCCGATCTTTCCCGAGTTTCAAAACGCCCCCCCCGATCTTTCCCGAGTTTCAAAACGCCCCCCGATCTTTAAGGGGTTTAAACCCCCCCCCCCCCCCAATTTTTCCCTGACTTTTCCGGGTTTGTGGCAACCCTGGAGTAACATGGATACACTTACCTGTAAACTAGTAATGACGATCTCAACTCAAGTAAAACAAAAGGTATTACACTATTCCCCCCGACCTTTTCCAGGTCCCCCACCCCCGGACTATTCCAGGTTTGTTATAACCCTGGAGAAACATGGATAGACTTACCTGTAAACTAGTAATGACGATCTCAACTCGAGTAAAACAAAAGGTATTACAATGTACATGACTATAAGCCTCGTAGACAGGCAAGTAATGATATCGTAGAGGATGGACATTCTACGACTCGTCTGAAATAAGGGTCGTATCGTACGACGAACCTTCACGCAAATTTACGGGTTTTTCAAAATAATTAGTAACAAGAAATATGTAAAATACTTGTTTCTTTTTTCAATGAAAGACGTTTCTTACCACGCGACCTCCTGACGTGAATACCGCGCCACCTAAAAAGGTAAGGTAATAGCCAGGATAAAAACCATGCCATATCGCCGATAAGAGATACGTCAATAGAGTTTTGTGTTTGGGCGCTCTGTCGTAAGCTATAACTTTCAACCACGATTGAGTTGATTTATTCCACGTTTCGAGAGTTTCTCTTAAATTCTGAGATATCTAAGATAAATAAAAGAGAGAAATTTTTTTAATAAATTTAAGTGACACCATAAGTTTATAAGATATGTTTCCCATAAGTATGACACTTCCTATACTTCGAAATGCTAGAGTTTTACTGAGAGCCAGTTCTAGCAGAACGACAAGCGAGAATTGAAGTACTACACTCGGTTAGTTAATTTTGCAGGGCTTATCTTCTCCTATTTAGTCTGTACAGGGATAGATTTAATTTTAGAATTAGGAATGGAGAACAGAGTAATGTGGGCGCGGACCCCCTTACACGGGACGGAGGGGTATGAAAGTAGAGGCGGGTCATAGCGACAGAGATAAAAAGGAATTACGTATTTTTCGCCGTGCCCGTCAGCAACGTCATCAAAACGTACTTTTAGTGAGCCAATAAGATAATTTAAAATGTTCGCTACGTGTTGAAGGGAGAGGCTCTATACTGGGCTATGAGTCGGACTGAAGTAAACTAACAGCGTTCTCCATTCCTACTTCTAAAATTAAATCTATCCCTGGTCTGTACTAAGCCTAGCCTTTGACAGCGCCTCTGCAGGCGTCACTTTACCTCGAATCTATGACCCAACTCACTCACTTCATGACAAGCTCTAAGCAGTTACCAGTGACAACTTATGGATGGAACATATCTTACGAACTTATGGTGACACGTAAAAGGTGGAATTTCAACAAATTCAAAATACCTCAAAACGTATAATATCGATATTAGTAACTAAATCCCATTTCGGGGTCCCATCTTTAGCGTATCCGCTGAATCCCAAACCAGCCGCGTTACAAACGGCTTCCCCTAATAGCCAAGCGTGATAGTACTTGGATCTCATAACGGACGTTGATATAAGTAGATACCATATTTGACTAAGGTACGATTCCTCATTCAGAAACTTATCGGCTTTATAAAAGGTACACAAATATTTCATTTAATATTTGATAAGTCGAGAAGTTAAAGGCCGACTTCCATCGAAAAGAGTTATAGCTAACTGAAAACCGTGCTTAGAGACTAACAATTAATCGACCGTGCCGATTTTCGAATCCATGCTGGGGTAAAAGATGGAAGGGTTCTAGCTAACTGAAAACCGTGCAATGTGGTTGGTTCTAGCGAACTGAAGATGAACAATAGAAATCCTTTTAAATTTATTTCCTCTCGAATTTTTGCTTTTCAGTTCGCTAGAACCACATTGCACGTCTTTCAGTTAGCTAGAACCCTTCCATCTTTTACCCCAGCGGGGATTCTAAAATCGGCAAGGTCGCTCCATTGTTAGTCTCGATGCTCGGTTTTCAGTTCGCTGGAACTCTTTTCGATGGAAGTCGGCCTTTAAAAACTTCACATCATTACTGATTAAAAACCCTTTCCACTTCATCCAACAAAAAACATTTTGTCGAGTTAAACTTAGGTTTAAACTTCAACCCCGTCCTTAAAAGTTTTATGAACATTCCCGAGTCACGTTTTTTTTTTTTGAAAAAACAACTGCTCAACAAGTTATTTTGAAAAACAACTCGGTTCAAAAGTCAATTTTATCAGTAATAACGAGAATTTGCAAACGACTACCAAAACAACAGGGAGCCCCAGTCAAAAAATTAAAACGCCTTATGGAAAATTACTTTTTGGTTTTTAGTTTTATAGAATTTTATTATAGGATAAAAATTATTTTATTTAGGATTAAATATAACGTAAATATAGGATTCTATAGGACTTTTTTATATATGCAAAAATATTTTTATTTAAAACAAAAGGAACTAAATAAATAAATTAATTAAAGAATTAAATGCTAGGATAGAAGTTTTTAGATTATTGGAGGATAAGTCTAAAAAAAATACAGGATTTCATAGGAATTATAGGACAAGGTTTGTACAATTTTTGGAAACCCCGATTTCCCTAATATTTCCAGGTGCAAGGGCACCTAATAACTTCGGAACTTAAATGTTAAAAAAAAAAAATCCCAAATTAGTTTACCCATGAATATTTAGTCAATTTATTCCCTGAAATTTCCAAGTACTCCCGCGGGTTTTCCAGGTTTGTACGAACCCTGTAACCCTGTATGACCTTTGGGCTCCCTGGGACATTAAAAGAAATACCACATAATTTACTTGTTATATAGGATAGAGGAAATTTGGGTACCACAACCACCAGAAATAAGGCAAAAAAACCACTGCATAAACATTTACGAAAAACAGCTGCCTGTTTTAAGGATAGAAAAAAAAAATACCAAAATTGTATTTTATACGTTACATTTTATAAAACACTTCTCCCAAACCAAAAACAAACCAAATTTGAGTGGGTAGGTATATTAGTTTTCAAACTTGAAAAATAAACCGGGGAGTGGGTGGTTGGGAATGACACAAAGTTCTAGGGTTTAAGATTGATTACCTTAACCTTGTCCCTGAAAATTGGTTAGTAGCAAAATGATACCACAAAAATCAGATAAAATTTGTCACCAAGGTAAAAGTTAAAAGAATGTTTTTTTGCAATCTCGACATAAAATATCACTTTTCTGAACAAGTCAGATCAGCACTTACTGAAGGAGATGGTTCTTGACTCGTTGATATATGCTTTTCACCATCGCTTGTCTGAGATAAAAGATATAGTACATTTTTAACTTTTTAAAAAATTTCGAGATCTTAATAACACTTTGCGGTAATAAACAATTATTTTAAAGGCCGACTTCCAGCGAAAAGGGGTTCTAGCGAACTGAAAACCGAGCATCGAGGCTAACAACGCTTGTCCGAGGTAGTTTTCGTTAAAGCGCTTTATCTCGAAATTTTTCGGGAAAACCGGTTTCCAGGTGTTACATGAGGGCGGATTAAAAGCGCCTTTCGATAAAGCGCTCTTCGAAGGCCCATGTAACCGGGCTCAGAGAAGCGACCGTTCCGATTTTCGAATCCACGCTGGGGCAAAAGATGGAAGGGTTCTAGCTAACTGAAAGTCGTGCAATGAGGTTCTAGCGAACTGAAGATACGCAATAGAGAATTTCCTGCAGGGGAAAGCAAAAATTTGAGAGGAAATAAATTTAAAAGGATTTCTATTGTTCGCTAGAACCACATTGCACGGCTTTCAGTTAGCTAGAACCCTTCCATCTTTGGACCCAGCGGGGTTTCGAAAATCGGCACGGTCGCTTCATTGTTAGTCTCGACGGTTTTCAGTTCGATAGAACCCTTTTTCGTTGGAAGTCGGTCTTTAAGGTGCAAAGACCAAGAAATGAGCTCACCAAATATCGACTATATTGTCTGCCTTCGACAAATTCTACGTAATCGTTATAAAATATTAACGGTCCGCACATGAGCGATTGAAAATGAAATATATAACTAAAGTATTCCAGAAGCGTTAAATTTCGCCTTGAATTAAATAATAAAAATTCGTACAAATTAAATACGGGTTTTTTTCGTCAAGGTGTAGGAAGCAAAAGTTACTAAAAAGAGTCTCTCTCCCACCCACATTCAGGGCAAAAAAATGTACGAAGGAAAGCAAGTTTTAATCCAACTTTGATGGATATCTACACTAAAATCAACGCAACCTCACACTGAAGCAAAAGGCAACGAGACCCCTTTATTTCGTACGGCTTAAGACCCTTTCTGACGATACAATGTTTCGACTCATTTAGATGAGTCAACTTTAGTTGAGTAAACTAGTTGTTCGACAAGTTGATTCACCAAATTATAAAATGATCACTGACCAATTTTTGCTGACTTAATTTTTAATACATCTAGTTGAGTTAAAAGTTGTATGGTCTGAAAAGGCCTTTAGACGTAGGTGAAACCATGAATAAGGACAGGAAAAAAGAAGGGGTTTTTTTTCCGTCGAAACTGATGTTATACAGGGTGTTTCTGAACGGTCTGTCAGATTCATGGGTATACACAGAGTGTTTCTGATAAGTCTGCCATATATTACGGGGGATGTTCTTTGGGAAATCAATTTTGAGTCGAAAATGTAACTTCTATCGCCATTTTGACATCCACAAAGGACACCGTTTTCAAGTTAAGACTGTAAATAGTATTTTACGGATGACCCCTTAAATTTAATTAAAAAAACTGATTTAAACTATGATTTCTAATTTAATTAAAGGGGTCATCCGTAAAACACTCATCAAATCACAACTCAAAAACAGTGTCCCTTATAGCAAAATGGAGATAGAAATTACATTTTCGACTCAAAATCGCATAAAAGAACCGAGGGGCTAATCACTGTCAGTGCCTACGGATTACGCGTGATCATTTAGGCACTGTGAAGAGTAGGAAGCTTAAAGATTACAAGTAATGACTTTAGTACAGTCAAAGGTACAGTAGTGTACACCGAATACGCTAAGTGACTGGCCCCTCGAAAAGAACACGCTCAGTCGCTCACCCCCCTTAATTTATGGCAGACTTATCAGAAACACCCTGTACATATAAATTCACGGTATGATAACATTGAAGTAGAGTGGTTAAAAAATGTGGCATATTTTGGCATCAGTCGCCTTTCTAATTTCTCGGGATTAAAACTATATCTTTCTTCATCAATTCCTGACGTTTTAAATACATTTTAACTACATTTTTCCCCCAAGAATGTGGTGATAGACTCTTTCTAGTAAAGAGAAGGTTATAACAAGAAGTGATATCTAGTTTATTAGGGAGAAGGTATAAATTCTCCACATTTCCAGCAACTTTATCTCCAGTCCAAACGTATAGTAGGTCCGGAGTTATTATATAGCCTCCACATTACAACCAGCATCTCATTGGTTCTTGAAAATTCACGTCAGCGCGACGCGAATGACGAAAATTACAGTCATATTTTCCGACTGAGGAGAGGCGAAATAGCCCGGCCTCCTTTTACGTCCCCCCTTGTATTTTGAAAGGGGGACTAGGACTATGGCGCGCGAATATTTAGGCATCTTCTACCTTCTCCCTAATAAACTAGATATCACTTCTTGGTTATAATATAGTACTTTATAGCGTATCTTTTCTGTTCAGGCGAAAGTTTCTCGGTATCATATACGAATCCATCGTGTCTACTGAAGGCTACGCTTGTTACTTTTTGCGTAGCAACCATGAGTGGCCTGAATTTATAAACGAAAATTCACCCTTAATTTCTCAGTAACCCTAATTTAGTTTTCTTTCAAATATGAGAAATTATTTTAAATTACCCCGTAATGTCAAGGGTCCATCCTCCGTAATCATATTTCATTCTTAATAAATGCATGGAGGACAAATACAGCATAGAAACCACTAAAACTATTCTACCAGTGTGGAAACGAAATAATCATTAGTTTAACCCTTTAATTAATTTATGTATTAGTATAAATAATAATGGACGTACATATGCATAAGATCTGGTCTCGCCACGTTCATTATTACGTAAGCGAGTGTTGACTGAATTACTAAATGGCTGATTTGACTTTAGTAACAATTGTAATGTTAAAAATCAGGTGTTTATATGAAGACAATGGATTGCAAAAATGTCATATTAAAGGAATAGTCTCAGGAAAAAATAAATTAAAAATTAACAGGGTTCATACAACTTTTTGAAAACTGATTTCCCTGAGTTTCCCAGGTTTTTTCCGTCATATATGAAGTAATGACAACAAGAGTTGTTTTTTTATAGTTGAAGCTACTCCTTCAGAGCAGACTTGCCTCAAATTTCTCCGAATTTTATTAAAAATTCTAAATTTCCCTGACTTTTACTAAATTATTTATTTCCCCAAGTTTTCCAGATTTCTACGAACCCTGATTAACAGAAGTTATACGAATAATTCCCACACTATTCTTAATCATCCTTGGAATAGGCAGATTAAGCTAGGTATTTCTCATAGGCCTTTCCTTGTTTCCCAGGTCATTATTTTAAAACATTTTATAGATAGTGTGAAAACAAGTGTTGCAAGTCATTTGCGAGTGCTATACGATAAATCTTGCAGTATTCTGTTGGCAACCCTGTTAAAGCGCGGTTTAAAGTTTCGAAATCGGGGGGGGGGGGGTATTAAATTTCTCTAGCCCTTTTATCTCACAGTATTGGATACAATTTCTTTAAAACGTCCCTTTCTTTTATAATTTTTATTCGTGAGACTTTTCCTTTATTATAATAAGGGTATTATCTATTCTTACTTTCCAAAACAAAAGTATCCCAGTCCAATACCAACAACCATCGCCACAGTATGGCGTACTTCGATAGATACATATTTTGGGTGTAATACTTTTCTATATATCACAGCAACAATTAAACCCACTATGTTGCAAACAACAAAATTTATCTGCAAGAACGAAATAAAAAAAAAGAAAACCATACGCGTTTCATATTTCAATCGTTTTTTTCCTGATTTTTTTTTGCGGTTTTATCTTTCATTATTATTCATATTTCTATATAAGGTTCCTTATAAATATGCAAATAGCCTATAGTTGATAAGGAAAACCGCAATAATGATATTTGATGCAATATAAGCAATTATTTCCAGAAAACAACTATAATGAGGTATTGAATTTAAATTTCACAATAATTATTTATGGGAATAATAAGTAATTTACGGTCGTTATTTTGGGAATAATAAGTAATTTACGGGCGTTATTTTGGGAAGAATATTAAATTAATGGGAATAATTAATTTACGGGCATTAATACAGGAATTCTTAATATATATATATTGGTAATATTGTAGAAAATAAATTTACGGGCATTATTATAGGAATAATTAATATACGGGCATTATTATAGGAATAATTAATATACGGGCATTATTATAGGAATAATTAATATACGGGCATTATTATAGGAATAATTAATATACGGGCATTATTATAGGAATAATTAATATACGGGCATTATTATAGGAATAATTAATATACGGGCATTATTATAGGAATAATTAATATACGGGCATTATTATAGGAATAATTAATATACGGGCATTATTATAGGAATAATTAATATACGGGCATTATTATAGGAATAATTAATATACGGGCATTATTATAGGAATAATTAATATACGGGCATTATTATAGGAATAATTAATATACGGCATTATTATAGGAATAATTAATATACGGGAATTATTATAGGAATAATTAATATACGGGCATTATTATAGGAATAATTAATATACGGGCATTATTATAGGAATAATTAATATACGGGCATTATTATAGGAATAATTAATATACGGGCATTATTATAGGAATAATTAATATACGGGCATTATTATAGGAATAATTAATATACGGGCGTTATTATAGGAATAATTAATATATGGGCGTTATTATAGGAATAATTAATATATGGGCGTTATTATAGGAATAATTAATATATGGGCGTTATTATAGGAATAATTAATATATGGGCGTTATTATAGGAATAATTAATATATGGGCATTATTATAGGAATAATTAATATATGGGCATTATTATAGGAATAATTAATGTATGGGCGTTATTATAGGAATAATTAATATATGGGCATTATTATAGGAATAATTAATATATGGGCGTTATTATAGGAATAATTAATATATGGGCATTATTATAGGAATAATTAATGTATGGGAATTATTATGGGAAAAATTAATATATGGGCATTTAAAAAATAACTTTGAACTATCAATGAGCTGATTTAAATAAAATTAATGAAAATTAATGTTTAGTACTTGTAAAATAAATTTCCATAAAATAAACCTGGCAACCAGTACTTCAAAAATTCTGATGTAATCTTGGAGTACAACATATTATTATAATTTCCCCACTACATTTCTCGTCACTGTACCGTACTCTCATCATGTACAAGCACAACAATGAAATTATAAGTTAAAAACAAAGCGACTAATTACACTCATAATCTAAATTATACACTTGGAAACATGAAACTGTGTATACAACGAATTTGTGAAAAATTAAAAACCTGTGGAACATATGACATAGTAAAAAAAAATTGTCTTGAATATTGACCTTAGTCTTCTATATAAAGGATGTCTTACTCTTACAAGGAAATATTTATTGAATTTTTTTTTTCAAGAGGGAAGTTTGGAAATTTTGAAATTAAAAGTCATTATGGTTAAAGGCTTTCTTCATTGGCAAGATAACAATCACAGCTGCATCAAATAGGACTGTAGTTGAATGACTAATAGCACGATTTAGCAATAAATTTCATTTATTTTATGTTAAGTGCCCATAAATTTGAAATTTCTTAACTCTAATTGTGGTAGAGAAATATTGGCAAATGGCAACCATCCCATAGGACAAAAATCAAAAGCTTCATATAACATGTAAGCCTACAGTAAATAATAGCCCAAAAATTGGGCTTGAATGCCCTGGGTTTCCAAATAAATGCACAGTTTTTGATTCTATTTAAAAGGGCATAAGAGTAACTGTAAGTACAAACACACACTTCCAACCCACAAAATGAATTAACAGGGTTCGTACGAAATTTTTACATTGAAAATCCCTGACTTTTCCAGGTTATCCCTGACCAAATTTTGGAAATATTTAGTATTTACCAGAGCCCACTTTTCACACCTGGCTCATATTTAACATTGCTCGAAGCATGGTTTGACATACCAAACGAAATCCCTGACATATCCCTGACTTTTTAGGAAAATATTTTAAATCCCTGACTTATTCCCCTATTTTCCATATCCCTGACTTATCCAGGTTTTCCAGGTTCCGTACGAACCCTGAATTTAAAACTAAACTGGCAGTTTTGACTGCTCAAATGCAATGAATGTTGATGAAAATGTAGGAAAGTAAATAAAGAAATTTACCTGGTCTATAGGTAGATCTATCATTGGCGCTAACCACTCGAAAGTGTGTGCGCCAGTGTAAAAACTACGATCCGCAGAAGACATTTGGGTATCTTAACAACAAAAAAGCTGATCAAGCGAAGAGACTTTATCTTCCACTTCCAGAAGACTTATGTCTGCTGTATCATTCAAATTACGTACTGAAAGTAAATTTTTTGCTTTCTCAGCGTCAAGTTTAACTAAATCTACACTAAGAGAATGACAAAAGCGGAACTTTAAGTCTTTAACAGTCTTTTATTCAAACTCTAATGAAGTGGCAGAACTCTACTCTATTCATAGAGACTTTGGCTTTTTCAACAGCTTAATTTAAACGGTATCAAAGTTAGACCTTGCACCTCTTATTCCACCTTTTGAATAACTCGATAACAATTTCTGAACGCTAATGTCAATTTGTCAAATAGGCAGGGGTGACAAAATTTGGGGGAAAAACTACGCGAAGAAGAGGGTGATGCATAGAAAGAGACAGAAAAATTTCAAAGGACCGAAAGAGATAGTGGCCAAGGCTTAGGAAAAATGCCGCTTACCGAAGAATGGGTAGCTCCGAGGAGGATAATCATGATTGGTTAACACGTTCACAGACGATAGAAGTAATCCAAAGGGCGATGATATCACAAAGGAGAACTTTAAATTGGATAGTTTAAGATTATAAAACCAATATCTAATAGATTAGGATGACAAAATAATCGCGCTAAAACCTTCCCGGTCTCACCGCCGAACCCGCGTCTCAAACTGCTGTCACGATTTAGAGAATGACAATCGGGGGTGGAGAGGGCAACCAGCCAATCGTATCGATTGAAGCGATGACGTCATTCATCACGTGACACTGTTGCAATCGATATTTCCGCGAAATTTTTGAATGATTCTACGCCATGCTTTCAGCTAGATTTTCTTTCTTCTAAACAAAAAACAGGCCAAAAACGTATATTATACCATGTTAGTTTTAATTTTCTGGTACAAAATTTCTCTAGAGTAGTGGAAATTATTATTTGTATTAATAATAAACATTTTTTTTGTCAGTTAACAGACCCAATTTTGTTCCTTTAAAACAGTCACACCTTGCTTTTGACCTTAAGTCATCATTAAAGAAACAAAATTTAGTTTTTTTTTCTAATAATAATAATAATATTAAAATTTCTTCACTTTTTTTTTTACAACATATTTTGGAAAATGCAAAGAATTGACACATTATTGGTTATTGAAAAAGGGGGAAATAAACCAATATAACATTGAGTCAAACTTTTTTCTAAGTTAGTATTTGACATATTACATAATTAATTAATTATTATCCTTTCATCGTTATTTTACAATCAATTAAATTTATTTTAACGTTACGCGGATAGGTTTTGCTCATTTTAGGGTAAAAAAAACTACGGAATTTTATTTTAAATTCAGTAATTCAGTAGGAAATGCAGAGTTACACATAGAGACGTAAAATTTCAATGTTTTCTTTTTTGAAAAAATGGAAATATTGGAAGACATCACAGAAACGTTTTCTTTTAATCTATATGTATATAATAAAATTACGCTGGCGTGTTTGTTTGTTTTATGTTTAAATTATCCAAATTGTTATTATTTTGCATAATCAATCCGCGTATACTGTGGTATTGGTATTAATTTTAATCTCAAAATATTTACAAGGCAAAGGGGAATTGGGATTGAAAATGCTTATTAATTTTCTTCTTTTTTTTTGGAATGATCTACCGTTATGTTTATTTACAATGCAGGTACTATGAGTATTACTAAGATTTATTAAAATAAAAACTAAAACTAACGGAGGAGGAATGCGGCGGCGGGGAAAATAAGTGTTTGTTTTAGTCCGTGAAATATTATATTACCCGTTGAACATGTTGTTTTTCTTTTTTTCTTATTATGCTGTTAAAAACCCTGTACATTTAATTTAATTCAATTCAATTCAATTCAAACGGGGGGGGGAAATGCAGTGTTGTTTAATTTAAATTTACTGGAAATGTGTATTATAATTAACTATCTCGTTAATGGTAAATTAATTAATTAAATCTCCTTTCAATAAAAAGACTAGTAGTAAAAAATTGGGCTACTGTTTATTTATATATCCTTAAAACGTTTCGTGTCCCGGAAATTTATTTTATACGAATATTTTTAAATATGCCTACAATTTTAGTCCATTCTTATATATACGAAAGCCTGAACTATAGACTAATGGCACCCCATGTTATTTCCCCATAGAGCTTAATACAGTCGAATGCAGAGGGCTGCCATTACCCTATATTTGAATTTAATTTTTTTTTTTAATAAATGCGTTTACAAGCCTCAATATTATCTGTTTTTCAGTTGTTTTTTTTTTTAAAAAAATGTGTTTTTTATACAAACGTACGGTCTTCTTCGTAAGCCGGCGTAACATACTTCAACATGAAAACTTTTACGGGTTATTTTTCTTTAAATTTTTACTAGACTTTAATAAAAGTTGTTCGTCGTTCTATCTCCTAAATTATATAACTTTCAATTAAAGTTATATAATATTTAAATATTAGTGTAATGATCACAGGAGGATTGTGTTTTGTATTTGTTTGTTTCAAATATTTTTTCCTTTCTTTGCGTTTAGCGCGAAAAATTTGATATTTCTTAATCAAACATACCACGTCGCTTTATAGGCTTACTATTTATTTGTTCATATCCTCGTTAAAAAAATTGACTAGCTTATTATTGGTAAAATTAAAATATAAGGGGAAATAATGAAATAAAACATGCATTACTAATTAAGATTTACTCGCAATAACCTAAACCTAATTGGCTTTTTAGGGGGAAAATTGAAGAAATACTGCATGTACTATGAAATACTTAAGCTTGGCCTACTACTAAAGAAAACGTAGAACGGCGAGAAAATAAATTTAATTTCAAGAGGGGATTATTTAATTAACTTAAACTTTCCGAGCATTAAATATTAAATTTGTTCGATGAAAAACTCAATTTTCTAAGAATTTAAACTAAGATATTGTTATTGTTCGACAAAAACTAAAACTCTTTGCTATGAATTAGCGTAGCTTATTCCTGATCAGCGCCACCTACCCATAGCGGCGACTTTGAGAACTACTGTAATCGGCAAGCCAACCAGATGTTGCTAAAATCTGGTGACGTCATTTTTGGTAAGACCCCGAGAGTCACCAGATTTTAGCGACATTTGATTGGCTTTCCGATTACAGTAGTTCTCAAAGTCACCGCTATAGCTAGGTGGCGCTGATCAGGAATAAGCTACGCTAATTCAAAACTAATTAAGCTATTGTTCTGAAAAACTCTACAAAAAAAATTAAAGCTTAGAGAAAAATCGCAAGATATAATAATAAGAATAAATCCCTGCCAGAAATATTATATTTAAATATAGTTTGAAGAAAAAAAATTGAAGCAAATTCAAACGCACCGTCCGTAAAATAACAAGTGACATAACAATCAGTCAGTAGTATCATACCTGACACTTACTGCCGGCCACTACGATAAAAGAAACTGTAGCGCACCTTTTTATTAATTTTTTGAGCTGTAGTTCTCTAAAGAAATAAGATTAAACCGAAAACACCCTCAAACAGAAAGAAAAAAATTAAAAATATATCAATAAAGTCAATAGAAAAAGCACCATTTTTTCTCGCAAAAATTTTCAGTCACTCTCTAAGTAATAGTAATAATATTAGGTAATTTTTTGTTGTTTTTTTTTAAAAAAATTCTTTCTTTTTCGTATCACAAGTTGGCTATATTAAATTTGCTCTTTGAAAAAATTCGCAAACTATAAAATGAAAGAGTTCTAAACTCTAAAAAACAGATCTCTAAACAAATGAACTTTCAACTTTCTTCGCTAATATTAATTTAGTTTAGTCAACTGTAGCGAGCCCGAGAGAGATTCCAGAAACGAAGAAATAATTACAGACAATAATCTTAATTAATTAACGACGACGACGCCATCTTCTCTAATCTTTTAAGACATGAACGAAACTAGAGGGAAAGACGCCTCTTCTTTCAGGCTGTCCCTCAATAATTCCTTCCATCCAATCATCGTCATCGGTAATCTCGCTTAAGATAGTTATAACTTCGCCTTCTTTAAATGAAAGTTCGTCTTCTCGATCGGCATCGCAATCGTAGAGAGCTCGACATCGACGAGGTTTTAAACTATCGTGTCTCTAAATTGTTGGGAAAAATAAACACAAACAAGAAAAGGGGGGAAAAAAAAATGTTTGCTATTGTTGTTTTTTTTTATATTTTCAAATAAGTAATTAAGGTATTAATTAATTATTTAAGCATTTCATTAAGGATTGAGTGCGCAATTACATTGTTACAGTGACAAGAAAACAACAAACAAATTAACGTGTGGAATTTTTAAGCAAGCGTGTGAGTGGACAAAATTAAGCTACTAAAAATTTTAATTAAAAAGAGCCTAATGAGATAATCACTTTTCTCGGTGGAGGAACTGGAATTTGTGACTGTACACTTTCGCAGTCTGAGGTAATCGAAACTAGACTCTCAGTCGATTGACCATTACTCATTCTTTGAGTTTTTGGCGTATTATGTACTGAAAAAACATTGACAGTACACATAATTGTTAACAACAACAAAAACAACTGTCACCCATGGGTTAAACGAATACGAAAACTAGAAACTTCTATAACTTGAAATATTCCCACTGTTAAATAGAGCCATGTTTATATTTTCAGTCTTCGAGGTAGGTATAGCCAAGAAGTTATATCAGTATCTCAGAGAGAAGGTATAAGATGCCTTTGTATTCGCGCCAGGCCATAGTCCCAGTCCCCCTTTCAAAATACAAGGGGGGACGTAAAAGGAGGCGCCGGGCTATCTCGCAGCCTCTCCCCAGTCGGAAAATATGACTGTAATTTTCGTCACTCGCGTCGTCGCGCTGACGTGAGTTTTCAAGAACCAATGAGATGCTGGTTGTTATTTAGTGACGGGGATTGACTCCGGACCTACTATACGTTTGGACTGGAGATAAAGCTGGAAATCTGGCGAATTTATACCTTCTCTCTGAGATACTAGATATAACTTCTTGGTATAGCGCGGGTTAACTTAATTATAGTACAATTAAACAATAAGCGTGTAAGTGTGCTGTTTGTTGACACGAAAAGACAAGCTAGGGCAAATATCATTTTACAGTACTCCGTGTGGTTTTCAATGTGCTAAGCTTGTACAGCAGTGACCCAACAACGATCTAAGGCGATACCGTGGCTCGCATACACTATTAATTAAGTTACCAAGAATGCCACATAAACTTGAGAGAAATGCCTACCCAATACAATACTCGCGCAGTACAGTGAGTCAGTGACCACGACACTATAAGGTGTTACTTCTAGTGAGCGTACATTTTTTCTCTTTCCATATATCGTTAAAAAAATCAACGCAATCATAAATAAACCCTTGCAGTAACAAATTTCAGAATTTACTTCGCCAATCAACTAAATCCATCACCTTAGTGGTCAATTGAAGGGGTTACCGATGTCTATGGAAGTTCGAAAACAACCCTAACGTGTCTAATAGCCCCCACTGAGTGAAGGCTTTCGATACAAGAATGTGTAAACGAAAAACTGGTTCTGAAGTCCAGGTTAAAACTGGCGTGTCAGGGACAATATATAGAGTAATGTCAGTTCTACTATGCAAACGTCATACCATAGAGCAGTGTCGGTAGAGGGGGGAGTAGACTGTGTATCCCTCCCTCTAGGCGCGCTTTTGTAAGAGGGGATACTGTACGCGCCTGGTATGGGGGATGACACTTAGCTAAGAGATAGAAGGGTATGACGTTTGCATACGTAGAACTGACATTATTCTATCTCTTAGTGTCATCCCCCCTACCAGGCGCGTACAGTATCCCCTCTTACAAAAGCGCGCCTAGAGGGAGGGATACACCATCTACTCCCCTCTCTACCGACACTATTCTATAGAGTAATTTCGGTTGAGAGGGGGAGTGAACTGTGTATCCCCTACGTTAGGGGCAACTTTGTACTAGAGAATACTATTTGCCCCCGGAAGGGAAGGGGAGCGGGGGGATATCACTAAGGTAAGAGATAGAGGGTTATGACGTTGCCATATATGGGAAAGAAATTACTCTATATACTCAAAGGAGACTAGCAAACAATGCGAAATTCTTCATTTCCCCTATGAGCTGTCACTTTCACGATTGATAATGAAATCGCGCCCACTGACATTTCGCGTGCATAACACTAACTAACTGGTTGGTTATCAGCTCTTAACTCTGTTGGTTATTAAATACATAACCACACGGAGTAAAAACGAACATGGCTCAAAAAGGACTGGGGGACAATTCAAGAAATAGACGTGACGAATAATATCGAAAGTACCTGAAGGTGTAGGAGGTGGTGGAACTTTTGGTCTCTGTAGGGTCCCGTAAGTTGATTGGGAATTTCTGTCAGACACACTAAAGTATTTAAGTTTCAACTTCTTAATTACAAAACTGAGTCCCAATTACCAGTAGACCTCAACCTAAACTAAATATAATAGAGAGAGCCACGTTTCGTTACCTTTTAAGAACTGGGAACTCTACAGGTTTGGGAAGCACTAATTTTGCTCCAGCCAAAGGCACTCCGTGTGGTGGCACTTGACTTCTTAGTAAGCTACCATTCATTTCGGCGTGAGGTTGACTTAAGCTGTGCGCTCGTGAAACGGGAGTTCCACCTTCGGAACTCGAACTGGAACTACTCATAATTCCTACCATATTAGCGTTGACACCCGTCGAGGAGCTGACTAGATCCGTGGAATGATTTCTACGATGAATATGACCCGAAGTTGCCGGTGAAAGTCCCGGGTCAGAGGGCGTCCTCGAATGTCCTTGGGAACCATTTGTTCCGTTTGTCTGACTGACTGCGGGTGGCGGTGGCGCCACCCTTTTCTTCATACTACCGTGTGAATTCAAACCGGGAACTACTACTGCCGAAATTTGGGATTATATGGTTTTTATATACACTTTGTTCTCAGGGACATAAATGTATTGTTTGAGTTAAGAAAAGAAAAAAATAAAGAACAAGAAGAAAAGAGTTCTGTACCGATAGGTTTCTTATTTTGAGGAGGTGGAGGTGGCATAGGTCTGGGAGTTGATTGAGGACTGTGCTTTAGGACATCGCTGACCGAGCTGGAACGCCCTGTCGGCGATTCATTGCCTACAACACTAGAAGGGCGTGATCTAGTTCGTCTATCAGCGGTGCTAGTTTGGTTCTAAGGATAAAGAGAGAAGAGTTTTCTTTTGGTCTAGATGATATAGTCACGAATTGAGGTGCAACTTAAAAAATTAGCGATCATAATAGCGCTTCCTAAGAGATATACTTCGATCTACCCAGGAATACATACAGCTAATAGGAAACATTATATCTCAACGTATATAGAGTGGTACTGAGAGGGGAGGAGTTACGGGGACGTGACGTCAATATAGGTAGTCTAAATTGTATTGCCTGAGCTGACGACTTCAAATATGGTCGCCAAAATCGAGGTAAGAGATAGGAGATAAGAGTGTTTGACGTCACGAGAAAGTTCGTAGTAGCAGACTATAGGCGGATTCTGTGGGAAGAGCTAGACTAATCATTATGTATGACGAATTTTACCTCGCGAATTTATAATCTATCTCGCTGCGCGTTGCACCTTGTTCCCGCGCGCCTAGGACCTCGCGTTGCTACCCAACCAATAAAACTACAGTTATAGAGACTCCATCAGAATTATGAGGCGTGACGCGATACTAAATTCTCAAGCCCCGCCCTCAAACCGCGCATAGAAATTATACATGGGACATATAAGAGGACACGATGATTCCTATTATCTGTATGTATTCCCGTTCTACCTATATAATAATGAAAAGGAGGTAACAACAAACAATGCGGGGATACTAATTAGTGCCGTAATTATCCGCTTTATGATTATAAATTATAAAATTAAACTAAAGTAAGTAAAACTAATATATAATTAAGGTATTCCGAGATGATTGTGATTTAGGTTGGTATGTATGAAGCAAATGAACCTGAAGTTATCAACTAAGATCTTAAACCCAAAGCAAAGCGCGGGTCACGTACGTGGTTCCCCTACAAGTTCACATATCCCGCCCACTAACCTTCACCAACTTGCCAAGCCAAAACTGGAGTAAACTTGTAGGGGAACCACGTGACCCGCGCTTCACTTACTATTAATTACATTAAACTTCGGGTTAATTAACTTCTTAAAAAATCCCGATACAAAGCAGTGCAGGGATATAAAAAAAACACCACAAAATAAAATAAATACAGTTATTACCAATCATGCGTGTAAAAAAGTAAAAACCCAAAAAAAATAAAAACCATCCACCCAAAAAACATTTCGGAACCCTTTCCTATTAAAACCCTGATTGATTGAATTGTTAACCCCAATCAATTTAATTTGTTTCATTATGATGATTAGTGTTTTTTTTTTATTTGTTACCCCGGGAGCTAAAAGATGGTCTTCATTATCTCTCGGTTCGAGAGACGAGAGGGAAAACTTCCGTATACGAGACAAAGGTCGTGAAGATGTGCCATTCACCGCTTGTTTGTAACTGGTGTAAACCCACGAAGACTGAAACGAGACAAAAACTAAAGGGACACGTACCGCAGGGTCCGCGCAGCCCCCAAGAACACAAAAACAAAAAACTTAAGATCACCGCAGTTTTAAACACCCTTAAAATGTTCTACAATCTAAATGATCTCACTCAAACGACATAAACACGACAACACACACAAAGACGTTCACGACATAAAGCGTAGCTAATAATTAAAAACATTAATTAAAATATGAACTGCGAATGAACAAATGAACTGAGAATGAACGCGACCCCCCCCCCCCTTGACCAACACGTCCATGATTTTAATTTCTTACTCTGTCATCTGTTGTCTCATCATCGCTAAAATCAGTTAGTCCATCTTCTTGAGAGAGACGCCAATCCATATTGACGTTTTCAAACAACGCTTTCTTATTTTGAAGAGCGTGTTCGAGCTGTAAACAAATTTAGTTCAGACGCCTACGTAACGTTACCATAAGTTTATAAGATATGTTCCATATAAGTTTGTGGACTGGTTACAAACTGGAGCTTTTCATGAAGTGATTAAAGTAGGTCATAGATTCGCGGTAGGCTTAGTAATGCAGACTAAATAGGACCTAGATGGAAGTCCTGCAAAACTAATTAACTATCCGAGTGTAGTACTTCAATTATCGCTTGTCGTTCTCCCTCGAACTAGCTTGAGCTGTAAGTCTCTCA
This sequence comes from Phalangium opilio, assembly GCF_054372755.1. Taxonomy (NCBI): domain Eukaryota; kingdom Metazoa; phylum Arthropoda; class Arachnida; order Opiliones; family Phalangiidae; genus Phalangium; species Phalangium opilio. The sequence goes on from NW_028324156.1 coordinate 3,998,426, forward strand.
GTAGCATTACGAATAGGTAGTGTCATACTTCGGTAGGAACATATCTTATAAACTTATGACGTTGCGTTACTTATGGAAAGAAGGAAACAAATAAATAATAAAAGGCTTACCAATTCAACGCATATGTGATTCCCATTTTCTCTGGCAATATCTAAGGGCGTCTTTCCATCAACATTTTCTATTTGGGGATTAGCGCCGCTTCTAAGTAGTAACTTCATGCATTCAGTTTTGTTGTGCATGGCGCAAATGTGAAGCGCGGTGTTACCGCCTTTAGTTTGTTTATCCAAACTTCGACTGTTAACGAAAAAGAAACAAAGAGGAAAAGTTATAGGCGTAATCGAGGGGCTAATAACTTTCAGACGCCGATTATGGATTACGTATAATCATTTTCGTACTATCAAGGGCGGGGCTAAAGGTTACGCGTAATCACTTTAGCACAGTCAAATGCACAGCCGTGTACACCGATTACACCGAGTGGCCGGCCCCTCGGACGTAATATTCACAAGCAAAAACCGTTGGCCTACGATAAATAAATAAATTACCTGTTCTGAACTAGAAAATCCACAATATGTAACGTGGAGCCATCCTCTTGAACGCACGCCACGTGTAGACTAGTTTCACCATTTGCCTGAGAAAGTTGATTGAATCTCAATATTACTTACCTTTAAGTTTACGAATTGAAAAATTTTAGTCTAGTCTTACGCTATTAGGTAAAATGGCTGTTAAATCGGCATCATCGACGAACGCTTGTAGTAAGGCAAATATTTGCCTTGACCTGACTGCGGCGTCTAATGAACGTAAAACAACGGCCGAATCCAGACTAGACTTCTTACAAAACCTCCTTTCGACGTATTTGGCTCTGATAAACTCGTACCTCTCTTCCCTTTTGGTAGAAATACAAAGAAAACGCGACGATAAGAGTGTGTGAATTACGTGAGGAACGATAGTGTGTGTGTGAATTACGTGAGGAACGATAGCGTGTGTGTGAATTACGCGAGGAACGATAGCGTGTGTGTGAATTACGCGAGGAACGATAGAGTGTGTGTGAATTACGCGAGGAACGATAGAGTGTGTGTGAATTACGCGAGGAACGATAGAGTGTGTGTGAATTACGCGAGGAACGATAGAGTGTGTGTGAATTACGCGAGGAACGATAGAGTGTGTGTGAATTACGCGAGGAACGATAGAGTGTGTGTGAATTACGCGAGGAACGATAGAGTGTGTGTGAATTACGTGACAAACGATAGAGTGTGTGTGAATTACGTGACAAACGATAGAGTGTGTGTGAATTACGTGACAAACGATAGAGTGTGTGTGAATTACGTGAGGAACGATAGTGTGTGTGTGTGAATTACGTGAGGAACGATAGTGTGTGTGTGTGAATTACGTGAGGAACGATAGAGTGTGTGTGTGAATTACGTGAGGAACGATAGTGTGTGTGTGTGAATTACGTGAGGAACGATAGTGTGTGTGTGTGAATTACGTGAGGAACGATAGAGTGTGTGTGTGAATTACGTGAGGAACGATAGAGTGTGTGTGAATTACGTGAGGAACGATAGAGTGTGTGTGAATTACGTGAGGAACGATAGAGTGTGTGTGAATTACGTGAGGAACGATAGAGTGTGTGTGAATTACGTGAGGAACGATAGAGTGTGTGTGAATTACGTGAGGAACGATAGAGTGTGTGTGAATTACGTGACAAACGATAGAGTGTGTGTGAATTACGTGACAAACGATAGAGTGTGTGTGAATTACGTGACAAACGATAGAGTGTGTGTGAATTACGTGACAAACGATAGAGTGTGTGTGAATTACGTGACAAACGATAGAGTGTGTGTGAATTACGTGACAAACGATAGAGTGTGTGTGAATTACGTGACAAACGATAGAGTGTGTGTGAATTACGTGACAAACGATAGTGTGTGTGTGAATTACGTGACAAACGATAGAGTGTGTGTGAATTACGTGACAAACGATAGAGTGTGTGTGAATTACGTGACAAACGATAGAGTGTGTGTGAATTACGTGACAAACGATAGTGTGTGTGTGAATTACGTGACAAACGATAGTGTGTGTGTGAATTACGTGAGGAACGATAGAGTGTGTGTGAATTACGTGAGGAACGATAGAGTGTGTGTGAATTACGTGAGGAACGATAGAGTGTGTGTGAATTACGTGACGAACGATAGAGTGTGTGTGAATTACGTGACGATAAGAGTGTGTGTGAATTAGATTACGTACATTGTACTGCTCGGAGTTGGTTTTCGGGCGACTGTAACAGTCGCTTCCATAATTTCATTAAAACCAACGTTACTCGTGACTCGGGCCAGCTATAAAAGGGACTCAAGTACTTAGTTCATTCAATTCAATTCAACATTTTCATCCGCCAAAAACCGTACCAGTAATTGCGAAGTTCCTATATTGTCCAACGTCAAGGATTGTATCCTTGAAATATGAACTCCCAAGTCTCTATGGACCCCTGAACACTCGATACAAGTTAAAATACCAAAATTTGTAGAGAGCCATGTAGGATCTATTAACATCAACAACAAGGGTTTTAAAGAATATAAAACACTAATTAACAATTGAACCCCAAACGCTGTATTAACCTTTAGTGGAACTGCAATCGCAGCACCTATCATTGCCAGGCATTTTTTGAATTTGCTGAATAATACCTTGTTGCAATTCTAATAAACTATGGTTAATTTTGCCTCCGCCAACCAAACCAGAATCGTCAAACGCTTTTCTAAGAGCTCCTTCTTTACAGTTAATTAAAACGGCCATCCACGCTTCTAATTCGTTTTCATCATCCGTTTGAAAATGATAAGTGCGATTGTCTATTAATTTTAATTATACAATCAAGATCAATTAAGCTATCTATAAGAAGTATACGCGAGGTGACGATATCTAATTTAAGTTTGCTTACACGATATTAAATCAAAACACCTTTTCTCATCAGGTATTGTCTGTAAAATAATTAATTACTCGCGTTAATTAATTAAATAGTTATTTACGATTATTTATATTTAATTGTTTACTTTCACTTGGCACGTTAATAAGTTTAATTTGGTGGGTTGTTTGGTTTCCTAATGAAATAATATAGCAAATATCAATAAATATATATATTTTCCCAATATTAAAATCAGGGTTCATACAGCTTTTGGAAAACCGAGTTTTCAAGGGTTTTTCCCCCCCATATATTTCCCCGGGTTTTCCCCCCACATAGTTCCCCGAGTTTTCCACGTTTGCTCCCATATATTTCCCCAGGCTTTTCCAGGTTTGTATGAACCCTGAAAATTATACATAAAAAACGTACGTCGGAATGCCATATAAAAAGATAACCATCTCTAATTTCGCATCTCCGTTTTTGCCAAACTTTTCTCATTTTACCATCGGATTTTTTGAGCAAATATCCTATTTTATTGTAGCCGTAATGTTTATTGCCTTGCAATTGATGCAAGTTGTAAACTGACTGTAGATTATTCGACTATAAAAACCGTAAACAAGAAATAAACAATCGGCATTCAAATATTTACAACTTTACGGATATTAAAAAAAATAATAATAAAATAAATTCCTTATAGCAAAAAAAAAAAAAAATTCTAAAATAAAAATTTTGATTTTTCAATAATTTTTTTATGCGTAATTTGTCAGCTAGAAATTTTTAAAAAAATTAACCAAGCGTGTTAGGTGGTGGTGGTATAAGTCAGGTAGCGGTACAACAAGTAAAAACATTTTTCATGGTTCAAGTACTTGGGTTAGCGGCGTAGGAGGAAAAAGGGGGAACATAATTCAGTTGTTAACCCCTTAATTCAGTTTAATTTAAGCATTCATTTTAGTTTTGGGAGTTACGAAGAAATTGGGGGGGGGGGGGTTATTATAGGAAGACGAACGTAACGAATGATTATTAGTTACAATAAATAAAATATAGGCAAAAAATTAACCTCTCGCACGTCTAAAGAAGGTGAATTTCTTAGAGTATTCCTGAGCTCTAGAAGTTTCTTCCTTTCTTCGTCTTGTTTTTGTCGAATTCTTTGAAGATTGGAAGCCAATTCGCTGATGTAACCATTAAAGTGTTCGATAGTTTTTAAACCATCTTGGAAATAGCTAAGGTTGGTGAAAGAATTGATTAAACCGCAAAAGAGTTGAAAAGATTGATTGATTCATTGATTCATTCATTACTTATTTTGAGCGTGATAATATTCGACTAAATGCTGTAAAAGCTCGACACCTTTCTTGGTTTTGATTTCGTTAACTTTTATTAAATACTAGTTAGAATGGAGAGACGAGAAAAAATTTAATTTAAAATTAATTCCTCTTAAATTAATTAAAATAATTTCGGAGACGTACTTCACACATTTGAAGTTGAAAAACTTTTCTTTCTTTATCCATTTCATCCGCAATCTAAAAACCACGTAGAATTTATTTTTAATTATCCCTAAAATTCCCCAGGAATGCATACGGCTACTAGGAATAATTGTGCTACATCCCTGCATTTTCATTCAACGCATCTTAGCACATTTTGTGTAAAGAGCTAGTAGACTAATCATAATGTATGTAGAATTTTACCTCTAGAATAATCTATATCGCACCTTGCGCGCGCAGCCTAGGAACTCGCGTTACTACCAACCAATGAAATGACAGAAAGACGATAGAAAGTTCTCAAGCCCGATATACCCACAAACCACGCGTAGAAACGAACATGGGAGATAAATATAAGGAGCACAATAATTCCAATTATCTGTATGTATTCCTGCTAAAACAAATAGACATCCAGACGCGACGGTAAATCAATCTAGAATTAATTTACCTCAGCGGGTGAAATTTCAGTTCGTATAAAACCGGCTTCTTTCGCCTGCTGTTTCTTTTCTTTTTCAATTTTTGTCCTTTTTTTTATTTATTTATATAAATTATTTAAAATTAGTCTCGCATTAACAGCAAAAAAAGAAATTAATACATTATTAATAAAAAAAAAACCAAAATTACATTTTAGTTTCGTAATCTCGCCACGCTTTATCGAAAGGTCTTTTTAAATCCTGAATGGGGGGGTAATAAAAAAATATATATCCGGTTTGTAGCAACTCAAAGGCATTTAATTACTAATTAATCTAATTAAACTTACTCCTTTTACTCCTCTTAAGTCGCCTTTGAGCAAGTTATCAAGTGGGAACATTATTATGTTGTTTAAATTTTGCATCTAAAAACATATCGCGGGTTGAATTTACATAAAACTTTCAATTTATAAAAAGGCGAAGAAGTGATGGCCGGATATCGATACCGATATCGTAGTTTTACTGGAACCGATACCGATATTTTTAACTCGGCGAAGCGAGCTAACCGATTATTTATCCCGATGAAACCGATTTGGACTTATTAATAACCGATATAGACCGAATATTAACCGATATCAACCGATTAACCAATTTGGACCGATTATCACACGATTTTTAACCGATAGATCGGTAAAACAACCACGAACCGATATCAAATCGGTTTGCGTCCATCACAATTAAAGGGATAATCCGGGCCAGTATTATTTTCTTTTCCTTTTAAATCGAAAGGCGTATTTACATAATGAAGCACCCTATAGGGAGCTAACAGTTCTGACCCTGAAACGTCACACCCTTCTATCTCTTACTTGAGTTTCATCCCCCCCTAACGGTTGGAAACAGTATTCTACGCACAAAAATGCCAACCAGAGAGGGGCTGCGTGATATCATTATATCTCTTCACCCTAGCCAGTTGTTAGCTCCCTATTGGACGAATCCGTCAGGTGGTCTAGTCGTCCAATAGGGGTAATCCCCAGTGCTTTGTGGGAAAGCCTAAGGCGTAGTGTAGATTAAGGAAAAAAATTGCTCGTATCATCTTTAATACTGCAGATAGAAACATGGTTCCAATTGAGATATTCATTATATAAATGCGCTCTTTCGATTAAAAAACAAAAATAATTCTAACCCGAAGTATATCTTTAACTAAGCACAAATAAACAAACAATTCATACCAATGTTTTCATTAATGCGGATAATTCTTTGGTAACAACAGAAAATTTTATGAACGCGGCGCCTATATTTATTTTACATTATTTAAATAAATAAAATATAATTAAATTAATAACAAACCCCAGTAAATTTATTTATAAGAATGACTGTTTATTTCACACCCACCTATATCATTTTCTTGATCTTTGCTTAAAGCGTTGGCACCTAATTTTTCCAACGCTTTAGACAAACACATTTCATTGTCAACGTGGGCTGCAATGAAAGGGGGCTTTTTTTACATTTTTCTTAAAATCGGATCTTTTTCAATAAAAACCCTAACACGTCTTAATTTAATTTTAAAAAAATTAAATAAGTACCATTGCCGCTATTGAAGATATCTTTAACAGATTTCTTCATTTTTGTCAAGCCGTCTCGATCGAAATCTAGCGTCTAGAATATTTTAAAATTAATATTCTAATTAGAATAAGTTAGAAATACCATTCTAAAAAGTCACTTTAAATTCTCGAAAACCGAAAATTACTTTTCACTATTAAATAATACTTCTATAAGATTATTACAATGAATTAAACACACATATTCCCTTACCGAAATTAACAGCGCTGGCAACAGTTTCATAATTAAATCACGACTAATATTTAAATGGATTAAAAGCTCAACTTGACATTTTTTGAATCGAAATCTCTTTTTAATATAAAAAAACTAGGCATTCATGATAAAAAAAAGAATAAGACGATTTCAAAAACAACAACAGATAGTAGTGAAGACAAGTGTTGCCGGTCATTTGTGACGTGTGCAATTTAACCGTTATCTACAACAGATTAAAATGATTAAGTAGTTCCGTTCGATTCAGTTCCAAACCCGTATACACACAAGCGACGCTCTAATAACAAATTACTGAAGTGGCAACCCTGAAGCGCATGCGCAGTTAAAATTAAGAAACGTTGGTTGGGATAAAATTTCTCTAACCAATTTTAGAGCACACTTTCAAATAAATCTTTGTATTCAACTAGATTCAAAGGTATACCCAACACCAAGCCAACACACATTAATGTCAGTTCTACACAATGACAAAAGGATCGAGCTACAAGTTGTGTCTACAACTCTACACACACTATAATGGGATCAAATGGAAATAAAACGTCATTTTAATGACAGTGTCTACGATCAGCGCACCCTCAAAAGAGGGTACTGGGGGAAATGGGTGAAAGGGGAGAGGAAAGATTAACTTTTGTCTAGAACGGTCGAACCCCCATAAAAGTACTTCTGAGCGTTGATCTTTTATATCTACTATTGTTAATACAATAGAAGTTCATAATATGAAGTAATTGAACTACCTTCAATTAAGAAATTTCCGAAAATACGACCAGAAGTTTATGAACTCCGACGCTTCTGGTAATTCCCATATAATAAACTACCGCTTACAATAGTCATGTTTGTCACTTTACAAGTATAATAAACAGCAACAAAAACAAAGTAAATAACGCTTCGCAGAAAATACCCGGCGTCTCAAGCAGGGTTCGTACAACTTTTTGGAGAAAAAAAAAACTGATTTTTATCCTTTTCCCTAATTTAGTTTAACTTTTAGTCAACAACTGCAGATTTTCTAGATTTACGTGAAATCCTACATGGGTAGCACAGCCATTGAAGACACTACTATAATAGGGTTCATACAACTTTTGAAAAACAAATTTCCCTGAGATTTCCAGGTTTTTCCCCATATACTTCCCTGAATTTTCTGTGTTTTTCTCGTATATGGAGTATCCTATGGAGCAAATGTTAACGAAGTAGGGGGGGGGGTGCAAATATGACTATTAGATAATCAAAGGACATCCCTGTATCTCTAATATAACCACAGTTATGAGCCTCCAAAGTTTAGTGTAATATTAATCCTATGGGTATGTTTATGAACATTTTACCATAAGTTTATAAGATATGTTCCATAAGTATGTCACTACCCATACTTCGTAATGTTAGAGGCTTAATGAGAGCTAGTTCAAGAACGACGTGAGAATTGACTACACTCGGTTTTGCAGTCCATACTCCTCTTTAGTCTGTACTAAGCCTTTGACAGCGCCTCACTAGGCGTCACTTTACGAGATTCTATGACGTTTCACCTACGTCACTTCATGACAAGCTCTCATTAAGGAATGACACACTTATGGAACATATCTTATAAACTTATGATTTTACTTAATTACTTGGTCCCTGTTTGTCGTAGTCCTACGTTTTTAGTATGGTTGGATGGGGGATAAATTGGACTATAACATACTCAAAGGACATCCTTATATCTCTAGTAGAACCAGTGTTATGAGCCTCCAAAGTTTAGTGTAATGTTAACACTACGGAGGGTATGTTTATGAACATTTTGCTTAATTACTCGGCCACTGTTTGACACAAATTTCCCTGAATTTTACTAAAAATTCTAAATTTCTCTGAGGTTTTTGTCAACTATTTATTTCCCTGATTTTTCCAGGTTTGTATGAACCCTGTATAACAACTGCGAATGACAGGCTTCTGTTAACACGCGTAGTTCCCCTTATAATAAGGGAATAAATAGAGGTGCTAACCACTTAGCGTAATCGGTGTACACGGCTGTGCCTTTGACTGCACAAAAACTATTACGTTAGCCTGCCTCTGACAGTGCTAAAATGATTACACGTTAGCCTGCATTTGACAGTGATAAATTGATTACGCGTAATGGGTGTACAGGGACTTTAAGAGTGGTTAGCCCCTCGGAAGGAATGGAAACTGAAATATTCAGACACTGAGCGGTGGGTAGTTAGAGACGGTATAACATGATCGACCACGCATTACTCCGGGTAACAACCAAACCACTCTTCCTTGGTCTAGTAGGTCTACCAAAGAGAGAGAGAGGAGAGAGAGACAGACAGTGGGAGAAAGAGAGAGAGAGAGAGAGAGAGAGAGAGAGAGAGAGAGAGAGAGAGAGAGAGAGAGAGAGAGAGAGAGAGAGAGAGAGAGAGAGAGAGAGAGAGAGAGAGAGAGAGAGAGAGAGAGAGTCCTCAGGATATAATGATAAATTCAGTGTCTTTTCACTACAATAAGTGAGCTTGTTATGACGGAACTATGCTCATGGGTGGAGTTACAGCAACAAACGGAAATCACCCCCCACCCCCAAAAGAACCTAAGAAGAAACAGGATACGGTGGTGGTGGTCATTGTCTTTCACTTTTATAATAACGGATATTCCAGAAAATTGGATTTTTGGTAACTTGGTTCTATAAGTGGCGCGAAAAAAAAAAAGCTTATTTATACTTAATTTTTGCTAAATTATGGATATATACAGGGTGTTACAATTGCGAAAAGGGAGGTTTACTAAAGGACCGAAGTACAGTGGGATGGTTCTATGGGAAATCAATTTTGAGTCGAAAATGTAACTTCTATCAGAAGTAAATAATACTTCTCTTCGAGAGAAGTGTACCACCACAAAGCGAGTGGGGTAGTTGAAACATAATTCTTCCCAACATCAGGAGCAACGTTAATTATAGCAAGGTTACTAAACCGAATCACATACGCAAGATAAATAGTTCCTTCATCATTACTCTATTAGGTAACGCTCAAATATTTGGCAAATTGGGCTTGTGCAAGGACTTTTTCCCACGTCAAGACGAGGTAAGTTTGTGGGTTGATTGCTACCTGGATTTAGTACCATCAAACAGTTATAGAAGTCACCCTAGCACGGTGCGATAGTTACCAATTTGATGAGAGGGAGAACCTGGGAAGAATCATGTTACATAACTTAAGTATTAAGATAATACAGAGTGTGATACTTCTTCCATTATCACCTTCTGCTTCTATAACATTTTGTCACAAAGGAAAACCCCCTAAACAAGTTATGATCAATAATGTTTTACGGATGACCCCTTAATTAAATTAGAAATCATTGTCTTTCGGGCGGGTTTATAACTTAAATTTTTTACTTCCAAATACTTCTGTATCCGAAATTTCCGAATCAATGAAAAATGAAACAAAAATTATTTCCAAACAGAATACTTGGTAAATGCAAAGCAAATGAGGTCAGCTTAGGTCACAGACGCTACTTTAAAAATATATATAAATATAAACTCATAAACTCGACTGAAAGTCAGTCAATGTTTATTTTACTGACAGGTTTTCCAAGCTTAGATAAAATAAATGGTTGAAGACATGACTGGAAAGAACCATCAGTCGTCGCTCGCTCTCTCTTTTTTATATAGATAGCTAGTGAGGTAACCTCGCCTACATATTTTCCATAATTTATTCAAAGAAATACTTTCGAAAGCTTAAAAAAGAGAGAGAGAAAAAAGGAATATTTTCAGAATTTTTTTTTCTTTTTTCCACTTTATTATTATTCGTGACTAGCTGAGGTATAGAAGAAAAATAGGAGAAATTTTAACGGCGTCCATTTTTGTATGGAAATTTCTTTATCCTAACCCTAACCCATGCACTGTCTTGAAAAAGTCGAGAGATTTAGCTTTTTGGAATTTAAAAGAATCGTGAACTTCAATACGTTTTTTTATAAAGATTATTTTTTAAAAAAGATTTTCTAATCGGTATGAAAAAATCGTGAGTGTTGTTTAAGATTACAAACTAAGGTTCAAGAACAACTTTCAAAGTTTTGGAACATTGCGTAATAATCCGCTTAAAACTTTATATAAAAAGATTGCAAACTGCGCTTGGTCAAACCATAAGTTTATAAGTGATATGTTTCTACCATAAGTATGACACTACCTATACAAGTTCGTAATGCTACTGAGAGACTTACAACTCGAGCTAGTTCTAGCAGAACGATAAACGAGAATTGAATACACTCGGTTAATTAGTTTTGCAGGACTTCCATCTAGGTCCTATTTAGTCTGCATTACTAAGCCTTTGACAGCGCCAAAACCAGGCGTCTTCGTTTTACCCCGAATCTACGACCTACGTCATTCACTTCATGACAATCTCCAGTTTGTAACCAGTGACAAACTTATGGAAGGAACATATCTTATGAACTTATGGTCAAATCTACATCGTCTCCTCAATATTTCCAAAGAAAATTTATTACGTTTCCAATAAGAATGTTCGTTCTAGATTTGTTACTGAAGTGGAAAAAGCCAAGCCAAAAAGGACGCGTTAAGTATTTATTTTTTTTCAAATACAAAATGTTTTTCAGACCATGAATTGATCTAAGATATAATAATGGAGAGTTTTAGACAAGGGGTAGCCAACCTTTTTCGGCTAAAGGGCCAAATTCGAAAATTATAAAAAATGTCGCGGGCCCAGAGTTTCAAATTTAAAATTAATAGCGCAGAAATTAAGTGCATAACCACTTGTATATTTAAATCTGATTGCACAAAACAGCCAAATAGGGGGGAAACGGGTATATACAGGGTGTTTCTGAAAAGTCCATCAATAATGAAGTAGCGTGTTTATTGGGCTATTTTGAGTCGAAAATGTTCTATGACATTTTACCGTCCCAGCCACTGTTTTTGAGTTATGCTTTGAATGTTTTAGGGATGATCCCTTAATTAAATTACTGTTCTATTTCAATTTTCTAATTAAATTTAAGGGGTCATACGTAAATTACTCCAATTCCAACTTGAAAACAGTGGCTCGGACGGAAAATAGTCATAGAACATTTTCGACTCAAAATGTTCCAATAAACACGTCCCTTCATTATTGATGGACCTTTCAAAAACACCCTGTATATAAAATGGATGAAGCAACAAAATCCAAACAATTAGGTTCGGTGGTTGCGTATGGCCCGCGGGTCGCGTGTTGGCCATCTCTGGTTTAAGAAATGCACTAAAAACGTAGTTGAGACTTTTGGCGCGAGAAACAACACCGGGCGCACGTGCTTTGAAATTTAAATTAAGTAAAAATCATGTCAACAACATCAATACTCCTTCAACCAAAGAAAACGCTAAAAATAATATTTCCTTAATTTCCCAATAAAGATTTTTGGAAACTAAAATATAATTCACAAATATATTAATATTAACGTCAGCGATTGCGCTAGAAACCGGAAGTGGAAAAACGATATTTTCTTTTTTCTTGGGAACAGTAGGCGTCTTTATTACGTAAGAAATAAAAGGCATAGACAAGGAAGAAATGAAGGATAAAGATGGGCTGTACTTTGACTTATAGCTTCTGGACATATTCCCACCCTTGATATTTGAAAGGTCTCTCATCATCGTAACGGCGATCGCAATTAGTGATCCTATTTTTTAAAGCCACTCAACCAACCACCGAGCGGAGAATAATGATGAAGACGACGGGCATACCGGTATGTTTTAAATTAGAAAAATAAACGTATCATAGGGACGACAATTCAAACTTTTAGATAAAAACTTATTTCGCTGGTATTTCCAGGTTCTTTCACAGATATTTGACAAAATATTTCAATGTTTTAACACAGTTATTTCACTCAAAATTTTCCCAGTTTTTTCCACAGATATATCGCCAAAAATTTAAAGGTTTTTTCCACAGATATATCGCCAAAAATTTAAAGGTTTTTTCCACAGATATATCGCCAAACATTTAAAGGTTTTTTCCACAGATATATCGCCAAACATTTAAAGGTTTTTTCCACAGATATATCGCCAAAAATTTAAAGGTTTTTTCCACAGATATATCGCCAAAAATTTAAAGGTTTTTTCCACAGATATATCGCCAAAAATTTAAAGGTTTTTTCCACAGATATATCGCCAAAAATTTAAGTTTTTTCCACAGATATATCGCCAAAAATTTAAGTTTTTTCCACAGATATATCGCCAAAAATTTAAAAGTTTTTTCCACGGATATATCGCCAAAAATTTAAAGGTTTTTTCCACAGATATATCGCCAAAAATTTAAAGGTTTTTTCCACAGATGTATCGCCAAAAATTTAAAGGATTTTTTCACAGATATATCACCAAAAATGTAAAGGATTTTTTCACAGATACATCACCAAAAATGTAAAGGTTTTTTCCACAGATATATCACCAAAAATTTAAACAGGGTTATTTCACTGAAATTTCACTAAAAATTCCACGATTTAAACAGGGTTATTTAACTGAAATTTCAATGTTTCTTTCACAGATATTTCAGGTAAAAGACCATTAAAGGAATAGACAAGCCTACTTTTTTTCTCCTTGATATATTTATAAGTAGCGTAAGTGCAAAGATCCGGGTTTTATTTTTTAATTAGGATTCCAACTTTTCAATTAAATACCATTAATTAACTTATATGGGCGCCGCCATTGACCCCTGTAATGAAGCTTCTCTGTATGTTGTGTGACGTGTTAGGCCAAGCGATGATTGGCTCATACACTCCGCCAATAAGATAGCTCGTTTTACACGTAGTCTGCTGCTAGAAACGTTCCCTTAAATTTCGTTGTCTGGATCGTCTCACTCTTTTTAAAGTTATATTATTGGCCAACAGAGGGTGAGCAAGAGCCAATAAGATTTTAGACTAGGAAATTGGCGAAATTTTTGAAAATACAGAAAGGCACCTCACAGTATGGCCTAACGCGAAGGGGCCAGTGTATTACGTTACATGCTCATATCTTCCTTAATATTGTGGATAAATACGTGGTTTCAATTTTAAATATCCATATTTTTATATGATCTTTCCAATAAAAAATAAAAACTTCTAGGGTAGACCATTCCTTTAATATTTTAAAACGGGTCCACGAAAATATTAAACTTCACAAAATTCGCAGATTTATTTCTTTCAGCACAGTACGGTTTTTGTCAGACCAATAATTAAAAAAAAAAACAAACCATGTACATCATACGACGAGGCTAGAAAAAATTCATAATAACAGAACTTCCCTACGGAACATAATTTGTCTAAGCATATGATAAATTAGAAACGTGTTTTCGAACATGGTAATGAACTTGAAAGCAAGCGAGTTACCCATAAGAAAAATTTAAACGAAAAAACTTCTTTAAGTGGGTGGTTGCTCCATTATAAAACACACACCACAGACTTTCGGAAGACTAGAGACTTATTTACGCCTACTTTGAAAAAAGAATCATGACTCTAAAATCAAAATGAAGGGGATAAACTTGCACGTGAACTCGGTTAAAGAACTTTTGATGCTAAATATACTCGATACATTACGCATTTGATTGAAAAGGGGTGGTTTTATTTCCCCGAGTCTGAGTTACAGCATAAGATATGTTGCAATAAGTTTGTCACTGGTTACAAACTGGAGCTTGTCATGAAGTGAATGAGGTAGGTCATAGATTCGAGGTAAAGGGAGGGAGGCCTGGTTTTTGGCGCTGCCAAATTTGAGCTTAGTACAGACTAAATAGGAACTAGATGGACTGCAAAACTAACCGAATGTAGTACCCAATTCTCGCTTGTCGTTCTGCTGTAAGTCTCTCAGTAGCATTACGAACTATAGGTAGTGTCATACTTATGGAACATATCTCGTAGACTTATGATTATAGGAAATGGTCATGGATCACGACTGTCAAATTTGCATAAGTAGTATAAATCAAAGCTAACCGGTATTGAAATTGTATGTTGTGGTTTTTGAAAGATTATGGATGGGTTATGATTGGCATGATCATAATCAACTTCGATATTTAATACAATATTTTTCGATTCGAATTACCAAACTTTTCCATAGTCTATAATCTATTTCGAGTGATTTTCCACAAGGGACTTTCCCCGACTTTTTAGGGCAACATTCAAAGTTTGTTAATTTTGCAAATCCACGAATCTTTTCAGATTAAAATCCAATTCCCCGAATTCGACACAA